>NC_051252.2:7346660-7668141 GCF_015237465.2 Chelonia mydas | reverse complement strand
AGAGGGAGAGAAAGAGTACCAAAAACCAAGAGACCTCTTAATTAGTAATACCCTGGAATTTAAACTATGGGGAATCAAACTCATTTGTGATTTTAATACAGAACTTCTTTAATATGATCCAACATGAGCTCCTAGCTAGCCGGTCATTCCAGGAACCCTGCACGACTTTCCTTTTCACTGAATGTTTGCAGTCTTCTCTGAACTTCGTTTCCCTTTGCAGGTCAATGACCGCTAATACCTCCATACCAGAGGCTAGTCACTTTTCCAGCTCAGGATATCTTTACAGAAAAACAATCAGACTAGATTCCCTGCACCATCTTTGACATCAGAACAAAGGAATTCCCCAAAGGAAGTTCTGTCCTATTTACGAACTGCAGCAAGAAAATCCTGACTGATCAAATGGCCCAGGATTCAAAAGGTTAGCACCAGAAGCATGAGAGCTCTGCCTTTTGGGAAGAGACGTGAAACTGACCCCCTTGTCTCACCAGTAGGCATACTAAATTCTAACCGTGGTAATGACATTGACTCCTGCAGTGTCACTGGGACACAGCGTCTTTCACTTCCTTGCGTGCTACACTGTTGTGTGCCAAGTGAAGTTATATGTGTGTGTGTGTGTTATAGACATATGCCATATGGACTTAGATCGCTGGCTTTTGGCACCCAAATCCGAAAACTTTTGGCCTCTGTAACTTGCCCCAAGTCACTGTCCCAGCCGGTTGAATAGAGCTCAGGAGTGCTTGGCTCCCAGACCTGTGCTCAGACCTGTAGATCACCCTTCTGTGTTATTGCTGTGGTTAATCAGAGCTGTTGTGTGAATCCTCCCAACACCGGTCACCGATTATCATCCCTGCTTTACAGATGGGAACACGGAGGCACAGAGGCACAAAGAGACGTGCCCAAACCACGCAGCGAGTCGTCGACAGAGCTGGAGTTCGAATTCAGTATGTTATGATGCTCAGATTCAAGGGTTTTGTTCAATCGTCCAGAGAAGGCTGTCTCTATGACGAGTATAAACAAACCGCTTTCCAGCATAAGTGCAACATCTAATGATGAGGGGGTGACGGGACAGGGGGCACCGGTGGAGGGGAGGCCTTTTGAATCCTGATGGTACCTTTTGAAAAGCGCTTTGGATGGAAGGTGCTACCGGAGGAAAAAGCCAGCTCATAACTGTAAAATAAGGATTCTCTCTCTTCTAAGGGCAAACTGTAAAGGGGTGATGGGTAAACCTCTACACTGTCCCCCCTGAATGCCTGTCCATGGGGCTGATCCAGGTCTCAGACCAGCATAAGTCCATTGGCTGAAGTGGTGTTATTCTGGATTTACAGCAATCTTGGGGAAAGAATCAGATCTGTCTAAACCTACTGCCTACTTCGGGTTGAAGGCAGAGCAGTGGCTCTGCAAGGGTTAAGAAAGCCATAGGAAGATTAGGAAATGTGTGATGACTTGGATAAGTAAGGGAAGTGGCTCATGTCCTGTCTAGAAAGAGCTCTGTTTGGAATGGGAAAGCAGCTGGCGCTCCAGCAGGGACTTGGTCAGCCAGTCCTTGTGATCTTCCACCTAGAGAACGATGGCCAGGCTCTTCGTGATCTCGCTAGCGCTTATCAGCACGTCAGTGGCTTGTACGTTTGAAGAGTCATCCTTGAACCTCACTGGGATCGTCTGCAGAATGACCAAGCCAGCAGCATTCGTGTGTAAGTCTCTGCTTTATTGGGCTATATTCCCTTCGGGGAAGGCAGGTGGCGGGCACAGCGGACAGCTACGAGTACATCAGTCCTTCTCCATCCCTATGTCTCCAGCTAGTTGCATTTATAGTTAAGCCTTTGCAGTCAGCCTGTGGGACCATACTGTTAAGTATCCCATTGAAAGGAGGCGTGCTATGCTGTATCAGACTGCTGGGCCAATGAGGCAGCGGTAGCCTCCCGCGTTAGCCAATGACTGAGGCTTCAGAGTCAATTGTGCAATGCCGTACTTCGGGAGCAAATTCCTTCCTGACCGCTCGAATGACCAGTTCATGCCCTGAAGCAACAGATTTACTTGTCATTTTATATCTATACCCACACCATTTAATGACCATTATAAACTTCGCTTTCATAGCTCCAGCTGTTGTTGGGGGTCATGAAATTATCCAGACCCTTTTAAAAAAACCACATCAGTGACAGTCATTGATGTGGGGATGCATGGTCTAGTGGTTAAAGCAGCCACATGAGAGTCAGGTGACCTGTGTTTGATTCCCAGCTCTGCCACGCACCAAAGGCAAATCACCTAATGGCTCTGTGCTTCCGTTTCTCGGGGGGGGAAACAATATTTCTCTGCCGCATTAGGGGCTTTTCTAAAGGGGTTTGAGATCCTCCGATGAAAGGTGCTAGTACTTAATTTTAAATACTCCAGCCTTAGTAATGAACGGGGGGGAGGGATAGCTCGGTGGTTTGAGCATTGGCCTGCTAAACCCAGGGTTGTGAGTTCAATCCTTGAGGGGGCCACTTGGGATCTGGGGCAAAAACTGGGGATTGGTCCTGCTTTGAGCAGGGGGTTGGACTAGATGACCTCCTGAGGTCCCTTCCAACCCTGACATTCTGTGATTCTGCGAAGGGGAGAGTGAAAACCAATCAGTCTATTCTTGTTCCCCTGTTCCATAATACAAGCATAAGAAGACAGATGATGAACTTGATGGCTGGTATATTTAGAAGGAAATGGTGCTTTATGCCACTTATATTCTGCCTGAGAGACACCATGTGGCTAGAATCTGAAAGGGGATGGATAATGTTATGGCTGTTAATAACATTTTGTAGCTGTGCAGGCCATGATCATGACCCTACTAATTTCATCTCATTCTCCATGGTATACTGAAATCAACTGCAAGAGTCAGGAGCGATTGTTTATCCTCGTGTGCAGAGCTACACACCTGGCTAGGTGCATTAGGCTCTTTGGTTACCTGCCACTGAGGCAGGATCAGATGATCTTGGCCATGCTGTCATGATGGACCAATGGTGTCATCCATTGTGGAAACTCTTCTGTCCTTTTGTGTTGTCTCTGGTGTTTGGGAACGGCCTTAGATCAAAGCACTGGAACTCAGTAGTGAGATCCATCGCTCTGAGCTCGGTTGATCAGACTTGCGCTGTATGAGGATGATCACGGCTCTCACGAAACTCCCTGCATTATCTGGTCTCATTGTGAAATCTGGGCTGGACGCCCTGTTCCAAAGAACAGAACAGACACTGGGAGGTGCTACCCCTATGACCTTCCCCTGTGCAACACGCTTAAGTCCGTGTTTTACCACGAAGCTAATGGGAGCTTCTCCCTGCTCGGACGGATGCCAGGTGCCAAGCACAACCGTACAGCTTTTAATGCTATTAGCTAGAGGTGCTCATCTGATTTTGAAATGCAACTGCATTGCGTTTTGTCTTGTCCCTTTGTTCCACTTCCAGTGAACCAGCAAACAGCTCAGGTCATTCAAGCAGCATTCAGACATGCAACCTACCCTGATATCAGTGGGGAAAAGTCCATGGCGTTTCTTGGCAAAGTGACCTATGGGTTGACGAAGTAAGTACGACCGTGCGCTTTCTAAACTCCCTTTTGTACCATGAAATGCAGCAGGTCTATGAATAAGGTCCTGGATGTGCCTGGGAAGAAGGTTTGAAGGGAGATTCAAATTCGCTCAGTCTGAAATCATGGATGGGAGAAGGAGGCCCTTTCTGCTCCTTTCCACATGCAAGTATTTCCTGATTAAAACAGAGGCCAGCATAATGTGGCCTCTGCCACTGGATAAGTCACTCACAGCTAGAGATCTAACAACCTACCAAGGCTATTTGTGAGCCGCTTCACTTACATTATTGGAAGAGAGTGACGAGAATGGGGGAAGGTGTCCAAAGGTTCAGGTGACTGAAACGTCTCGGGAGGGTGACTGAATTGGTTATTGATTGACATGCGGCACTGTTTAAGCAGCTGTCCAACCCCCATGCAGCGTCCCCTGCCTGCAGAGCTGCCTGTGGCAGTTCAGTGACTGCACCAGGGACTTGGAGAACAGATGGGTTTCAGAGCACTGCCCACATCCCCGGACTCTAACTCATGCAGTTCACACGAGAATCTGAACTTTCCCAAAGTACGTTGGGCCAGGGCTTCTGATTTGGGCCCATCTCTAGTAATTAACGGTTGCCCACCTAAATGTCCTCTGCTGTTTGAATTGGTGCAATATTCTTTGCTACGTGATGGTGCGGTGTTTCTGTGCGCTCTGTCAAGCAGCTGCTGCAGACGGAGCTCCTTTCTCAGCGCTGCGTCCTTGAGTGGATTGCAGGTGGGGGGATTGCCCCTCCCACCTCTGTGTCTTAAAGCATGGGCCTCTAAAGGTACAGCTACACAGCAAGCAAGCATCAAAAAACAAACAAAACCCACAGCAGCAAGTCTCAGAGTGTGGGTCAACCGATTCGGGCTCACGCTGCAGGGCTGAAAAATAACCGTGTAGACATTCAGGCTTGGGCTGGAGCCAGGGCTCTGAAACCTGGCAGGGATCTCAGGTTCAGGCCCTCACTTGAACATCTACACTGCTGTTTTCAGCCACAAGCCAGAGGCAGTTGACCTGGGCTCTGAGATGCATGGCTGCGGCGGGGTGTGTGTGTGTGTGTGTGTTTTTGCTGCGTAGGGCTGGCTGACTGAGCTAAATGAGTCAGCTGTATCAGCCAACAGTGTATCAGGCTTATCAATCTCTAAATGACAGGTTTCAGAGTAACAGCCGTGTTAGTCTGTATTCGCAAAAAGAAAATGAAGTGAGCTGTAGCTCACGAAAGCTTATGCTCAAATAAATTGGTTAGTCTCTAAGGTGCCACAAGTACTCCTTTTCTTTTTGCAATCTCTAAATGTGACCCAGCCACCGCCAGAGGGTGCCAGAGGGCCACCCAGGGGCACCGGTGACACATTTCAGGGGTGGATAAAGCAACTTCTACTTATAGTGAGGTGTTGAATGTGTAACCACTCTGGGATGAAAGAAGCTGTATTCTATGTTGTTAACTTATTATTATTGATCATTTATACAATCCAGCAAAAGCAACTGTAAGAATGCAAGACTATATTATTATTTATTACTCACACAACCAAGAAGAAATGCAATGCAACAAAACAACTTTATGTCGTGTCTCTCCTAGAAATTGTCCCAGAGAATGTACGGAGTTAAGTACAATTACAAGGTTAGCAAGAAACAATAACCAAGAGAGGGCCAATGGAGAAAAGAGACGCATTCAGGTCACGCCGGGCATTCTGAATGTATCCACCCTTTTCATTTTCTTCTTTAGCATACAGATCAACGACTTGTCCATAGAAAACAGTGAGGTAGATTTTAAGGAAGATGATGCCATAGACATTGCAATTCAGAACGTGACAGCATCCTTCAAAGGGACCCTGAGTTATGGCTACACTGGTGCTTGGTTGTAAGTATGTAGGAACACAGGAACGGCCAGATTGAATCAAACCCAGGCCCATTTAATCCAGTAGCATGTCTCTGCCAGAAGTAAGAAGCCCACAGTGGACAGATGTGGCGTAATCTGCCCCCACATGCTGGTCTCTAAAAGTTAGTGACTGTGCTTTAGAGTTTGATATCTCTTCCGACATTATTATTATTTATCATTTTTCATTGTAACTGGATATTCTTGACATCCAGATAAATCTCCAATCCCTTTTGCAATTGTGCTAAATTTTAGCCCCCAAAAGTTTCCTGTGGCAGTGAGTTCCACCATCTAATTATGTGTCATGTGCAAAAGTATTTCCTTCTGCTGGTTTTGAATGTCCCTCCTTTTGATTTCATTGAATGTCCCCTTGATCTTGTGTTATGAGACAAGAAGAACAAAAATCCCCAATCTACTTTCTCTGTCCCACTCATTATTGTATAGACATGTACGCTGTCCCCTTTATTTGTCTCCTCTCTAAGGTAAACAATCCCAGACTTTTTCTAAAGGATTCTCAAAACAATCTGTATCCATTTAATCCTGCTTGGCAATGAGAACAAGCAGGTGCAGGGAGGGTGGGGGAGGTGAGAGAGCTTCACAGACAAGGAGGGGCCAGGTCTGAGCTCTGAATAGTGCATCAGTGACCACATCTATTCTTGATGTGACATCAGCTAGCAATTCACAGTGCAAAGAAACCCAGGAAGTGAATACAAGGGAAGGATGCACATTCTGGGTTATGGTTTTTTTAAACAATTTCTTGCCCTCTTTATTAAGGGGGAAATGGCTAATAAAGACAGAAATGGGGCTAGTCCTACATAGTCCATCTAATGTCTTCAAGGTGTTTAGAAGGCACCTATTGCCATTGGGGTCTATGTGCCAGACTTCTATTTCTAGGACAGATACGGCTGCTGAGTGTTTTCCATTCTCTTACAGTGTGAAACTCACCCACTCCATTGATTTTGAAATTGAATCTTCAATTGATCTCCAGATCAACGCTAAACTGAGTAAGTAGCCTGGAACACAGCATCCTTAGCGACAGCTGGATTAACTTCACTGAGCCCAGGGCACCGTGCGTAACCTCTCCTGCCATGCAGTACGAGGAGGTTTTGCCGAGAGACGCTTATAATGGCCCTTTTGTTGCTTATCTCTGTTAGAATAGCAGCGAGTGGCCCCACCCGAGATTGAGGCCCCATTGCGCTGGGTGCTTTACAGACACGCGGCGAGAGGCTAACAATCTAACTAGGCAAGGCAGGCACAACGTAGGAGAAAGGAACCCCGTTTTACAGAGGGGGAACTGAGGTCCAGGGAGATTAAAGGGACAGGTTCTCCGCTGGTGTAAATCGTTTCGATGGAGCGACATGGATTTACATTGGTGGACAGCTGAGAATAGCGCTGGATCTCTTGAGGCCACGCCCGGTGCTCTAGCCACAGACCAGCCCTCTTCTCTATTTTGCAGTTTAGGATAACAAAAAACCCACACACCCATGCATGCATCCGATGTAGTGGGTTTTAGCCCACAAAAGCTTATGCCCAAATAAATGTGTTAGTCTCAAAGGTGCCACAAGGACTCCTCGTTGTTTTTGCTGATCCAGACTAGCACGGGGGCTGCTGCTCGGAAACAAACCCATAGGTGAGTTGCACAAGCTTGCGTCAGCCGGGGGTTTTTGATCCGGGGAAGCGAAACTTCACAAGAGCCACCTTCATTTTCAGTTAGCTCCTGTTCTGTAGCCAGTTTCTGAGTGCCGTGTAATAAATCAAGTGACTTACTTTATGGAAAATGAGTCAATGGCTTATCCCAGACTGGGCGTTAGATTCCTTGCTGGCTTCCGCACATTCTCTCACCATTAGGCCATACTGAACCACCTGGAGGGGGTTGGGTTATTTCTTTGGTTTAAGACACCGCTTCGCTGCTCCAAAGAGCCTCGGGTGCAATAACAGCGTGAAGCACGTGACAACAGTGTGTCATATGTGCAGAGCCCTGCACAAATGTTAAGCCGATTATCCCTTGCAACACGTCATTTATCGACAGGAAAAGCAAGGCAGAGCGAGGGGAAGGGAACTTGACCAAGGTATTGCAGCTAGTCCGTGCAGAACCAGAACCCAGAAGTTTGTGATGAAACTTCCTACCAGTCGTCTCTCTCATCGGATGAATGACAGGAGCCTTTTGCATGCAGTTGTTTGCAAGCTAACTGCAATGTAGCCAGCGTTGCTGAGTGCACGGAATGATTTGTGGACCTTTTCCCCACAGTTCAGTGGTTTGGGCTGGGAGGCTGGGGGAAGAAGTATGTTTAAAAATCGCTTTCTGTGAAGAAAACGTCTGGCGGAGGAAACGCCTCTTTTGGTTGTGGTGGGGGTCGCCATAATACGGGAGTCGCTTTGAAGTCAAAGATGAGCGAGATCCTGGCAGGAAGGGCCAGAGTAGTTGATATTTGCTAGTTCTCTTGGAGCCAGGTGCTCCCGCTCTCAAAACGCTGCCTGGCAATGGGCAAGCGTTCACCCCATAGTACAGAGGGGCAAACAGAGGCCCAGAGAAATGAAGTGACTTTGCCCGCATCACAGAACGAGTTAGTGGGCAGAGTTGAGACACGGGTAACATTTTCAAAAGCATCCAAGTGACTTAGGAGCCTAAGTCCCATTGACTGTTAATAACACTTCGGGGATCTCTACTGTGTCAGGGCTACAGCAGAGTAGCCACTTGCTCTGGTGATGGGAGGGTTAATCCACCTGCTGGAGAAGCAGTAGCTTGGCTGACAGAAGAATTCTTCTGCGGATCTATCAGTGTCTACGCCAGGGCTTCGATCGGCTTAACTACATCTCTCAGGGGCGTGGACTTTTCGCACACTTGAGCAACGTAGCTAGGTCGACCCACGTTTTAGGTGTAGACCAGACCTCAGACTCCTAAGTGCCTTTGTTCCCTTCCCGATCCATGTTTGGTTTTTGTGTTCTGCAGAGTGTGCAAAGGGCCGGGTGGCGGCCGATACCTCGGATTGCTACCTGACGTTCTATAAGCTGACACTCCACCTCCAGGGAGACAAACAGTGAGTTCCCTCTTCACGCAATGCATCGTTGTGCGCATGGCAGCTTGCACGGCCCATCGCGACCATCCCCACGGGCTTTCGATCCCATTGGGCACCCCCCCACACATTTCTGTAACAATATTTCTTCTCCGCAGGCCAGGGTGGCTAAAACAGCTCTTCACAGACTTCATTTCATTTACCTTGAAGCTCGTTCTAAAAGGCCAGGTAAGAAACACAAACGACTAGATGACAGAAAAGCAAAGGCTGTGTCTTATGTCCACAAAGTGCCATATAAGCCTCTGGCATTGGTACATAATAATAATGAAGGCCCTGATCCTGCAAAGATGTAGCCACTTACTTAACTTTATGCACCATGAGGAATCCCAGCGATACTTAGAGGCTGGTCTAGTGGCTAAGTGGAATACTCTGGACCGGCGCTGCCAGGAATAGGTTTGATTCCCAATTCTAGACCCTGGTATCCCGGGACAGCAGGGTTTTGGCAACAAGCTGAGAGGCATGGAGCATCCTGCCTTGCTTAGCAGCAACCTCTTCGTGCTGGTATCCAAAGAGAGGGTAACGTCAGACACTTGAGGGTCACATTTAAAAAGCAGGAGGCTGATTTTAGTCTCCCAGCAGTGTAAATCAGGAGTGACTCCAGTGCAAAACTGGCATGAGTGAGATCACACCGAGGCCTTGGGGGCTGCAAGACTTGGATTTAGACACATGGCAACACCAGGGTTTTTTTGGCCCACACTGATGCATTCAATTTTTTCCCCTTGTAGGTGTGTAAAGAAATTAACCTCCTGGCTCAGCTGCTGGCAGATTTTATACAGGACAGAGCAGGTAAGTGTCCTGCCCATTTTCTCTTCCCTGTCTTCCTCCTTTCTTAGACACAATCCACTAAGGCTGAGCTAGACCCAACGGAGACAATGACCCTGTCCCTGCGAAACGGGGATCGAGACATGGCCGTGGGAGAGGAAGCAGCACCAAAACGGCACTAATCGGAATTCCTCCCCTGTGTGGTGGGGGACTTGGGGAAAGAAACGACGCAGGCTGGAGACGGAGGGTCCGTCTACCCTGCAGTTATGGGGTGGGACTTCCACGCGTGTGGGGTGGATCTTCTCAAGCGAGCTTTTATCTAGCTAGGGCTCCAGTGTGGGTTGTGCAAGCCAGCCCTGGCCCCTGGGTAATTACTCAGGGCTAGTCTACACTTAGCCCTGAGTAATTACCCAGGGGCCAGGGCTGGCTTGCACAACCCACACTGGAGTTTAGACACTTCGGTTTAGACACTTACTACAATGACAGGAGAGCTTCTCCCCTCGCTGCAGTTAATCCACCTCCCTGAGAGCTGGTTGGTTATTTCCACTTCATAGAATATCAGGGTTGGAAGGGACCTCAGGAGATCATCTAGTCCAACCCCCTGCTCAAAGCAGGATCAATCCCCAATTTTTGCCCTAGATCCCTAAATGGCGCCCTCAAAGATTGAACTCACAACCCTGGGGTTAGCAGGCCAATGCTCAAACCACTGAGAGTAGCTGGGTCGATGGAGGAATGATCCCCCCGACCTGGCGTTGTGTATGTCGTGGCTTAACTGTGTTGCTCGGGGGGGTGGATTTTTCACGCCCCCAAGAGATGTAGCTGGGTTGACCTCACGTCTGAGTGTAGACCTGGCCTCGGGCAGGTAGTACCCGAGTTCGCTAGATCAAAGCGAACCTGGGCACGTCTATATGGGCTGCAGTCACACCCAGTGGTTTCAGAGTCGACCTGCTCTGAGTTAAAACAGGAGGAGAGAGTGATTGTTGTACAGATTCCAAAGAGACGCTCAAGTCCATCGGGTACGTAAGATTGCATTAGAAGTGCCTGTGTAAGACCAACAGACCTCGGTTGTCAGCAGGCAGGATCGAACCGAGGACCTCGGGAGCTGAGTGCGTGAGCCTCTACCCCATGAGCTGAAAGCCAACTGGCTGTTAGCTAAGGCTGTAGAGCAGACTCATTTGATCTCTCTCTTTAAGTGGTCTCGGTGCCACTAGATGGGGCAGAACGCCACACCCAGGAGGTGTGTGCGTTACACCTGCGTGAGACTTGAGGCTGGATTTTTCTAAAGCCTGTAAATGACTTCAGAGCACAAACCCCAGTGGAAGTCAGTAAGGCTCGTTCACCTACGTCACTTACCCAGAAGTGACCTCTCAGACTGCCGGCCGAAGGGCAAACAGCTCCAGGCTGTCTGGTGCTTTGGAGATCCCATGAACCTGGGCCCAGCAGGAGCCTCTCTTCCGTTGTCCCTGTTTCCACACAACGGGCCCCACGCCAAAGACACGGTTCTTTGAGAACCAGGATTTGCCCAGCAGACCTTGCTCCTCTTTTCACCAGGGCCGTTTTGCATGAGAAAAGACAGGTTCTCACGTTGGTGAATAGGACAATGGGTCACGTGTGGAGACAAACAGGACTGGTGCCTCTGAAACACACTCCAGCTTTTGACGGGATGGGAAACCTGTCTGGAAACACACCAGAGCGTGATTTTTGTGCGTGGAGGGTCCGATGAAAGAAGTCAGGGCGTCGCGAATCAATGATTCGCTGAATGTGAGGAGACCTGAGTTTTGGGCCAGTGTTGTCAATAGTGTGATTCTTTTCGCACCGTTCTACTAGCCAGTCCTATTACTGGGCCGCTTTAGTGCTGCCTCAGATACTGGACCAGGTCCTGCCCCATGTACTTGCTACGTTTTCTTTCAAGTGTCAACGTTGCCGTTAAACGCTGGCTCTTACGCCATGAGAGCAGCTCTGGATCGGCATCAGCAAAGCCCTTAGGACCAGCGAACAGCTGTCTGTACACTGAACTGATGTCGCGTGCGTCGGCGTCCCCATCAGAACGTTCCCCCGAGGCTACCCTTGCTTGAAATCCCTTCTGGGGTTCCGGCACCTGAAAGCACCTTAGACATTTGTCCTTCTGAGAACCAAACAGAAATTGACAAACGAAATGTTCATTGCAGCCATTGAAAACGACATCCCAGTTTGCCAGGGGCTTCTCCCTTAAGATGAAATATTGACCCCGGTTCTGTGCAGGTTTAAAAGCTTTAGGTGCCGTCCTGTAGGAAAATATTTGCCAACGGGGAAAAAATACTTGATAGAACTTGTGCTCCTAAGTCATGTAAAATGTGCTTGAAAATCCCACCCTTCCTGGTTGGCCTACGTGCTCAGACACCACAGGGATGGATAAATAATATTTATTAGATTAGTTAGATAGCAAGTGATCTTAAACTAATGCATGAGGCCTGAGAGACTGAAGCCATTCATGTCCATCTAGCTAAGGTTTTTCTATGGCACCCATCACTTTGGAATGCAAGGATTGAGAATTATTAGCCTTGTTTTAGAGGAGGGGAAACTGAGGCACAGAAGGTCCATGGCAGAGATAGTAATAGAATCCAGGTGTCCTGACTCCTAGAACTGTGCTATGTTATCTTCCGATAGTCTGCAGGAGTCAACCTGTTAGTGTTCGAAATGGACTTCGTAAATTCTGGCCTCGATCATGTGAAATTGCACAGTTGGTAAAATGAGTGGTTTTTATTTTTTTCTGCAGCAAATTTCCTCCAGGATGGGGCTATAGGAGTAGATATTTCACTGGCATCGTTTCCAGTAATAAAGGCAAACTACATGGAATCGCATCATAAGGTAAAGTAATTTGGGGGGGAGGGGCATTTCAGACTAATTTCTTCCCAGTTCTCTTCTCTGTCCCATCTGTCTAGATGGCTAGAAGGCAGAGATGTCTAACCGTTAGAGCAAGGGCTAAGGAAGGAAGACTCCAGAGTTCTCCTGCTGGTTCTGCTTCTGATTCATTATAAAGTTGAAGTCGCTTAATGACTCTTTGCCTCAGTTTCCCCACCTATGAAATAGGGATAATAAATCCCTACTTCCCAGGATGCAGTGAGCTGTAAGGCCCCCAGATTAAAGGTGTTCTAGAAGGGCAGAGTATTCGTTTTTCTGGGACTAGTCTTCCGGGCCCCCAAGCCAGCACCACCTTAACTGATCTCTTGAGGACTCCCCCAGTGTGCAGGTGAATCTATCCCGCCTCACATAGGATGGCTAGTTTGTCACAAGGGGGTGTGGCTGAAGCATTATTGGGCTCTCGCCGTCCCTACCTGGCATAACAGTCCCCTGTGGCTTCAACCAGCTGCTGTGATTTAGAATGGTCCTTGAGCTGCTCTCATCTATGCTGGGGATGGGGCCAGCATAGACTCATCCCTAAAATCAGGAAGCTGCAACTGGCTTCTTTGCTCCACCATGCCCCTTTGGAATTAGCTATCCATGCTGGCTACACCCTGCACATATTGGGGGTAGCTGATTATTTTGCCCAGGCTGTATAGTGCCCCATCTTCCATCTGTGTCTGCTGAGCTTATCCTGTCAGGCTTTAATAAACACAACTAGCCCTTTGCATTGCAAACCAAGCATGACGTGTCCAGGTGAGGACAGCCGGTTAATTGGTGGTCACCAGCAATGCATTCTCTTTCCTTTTAAGGGTCTGCTTTTGTACAAGAACTATTCAGTCGTCTTCAGTGATTCCATGTTTGCTCCATCTCTGCTCTCCGAGTCCAGGATGCTATACTTCTGGTTTTCAGACCAGGTCCTGAACTCTCTGGCCTTGGCAGCTTTCCTGGATGAACGTCTGGTGTTAACGATCACAGGGGAAGAGTTAAGGGTAACTATTACAGGGTTATTTTAACTTTTTCTCTCACTCAAATAGTATTTTGCAGCCCTTTCCCCCCACCCTACTTTGGAGAGAAGGTAAAAATTCTCAGAGCCTTCATTTGCTGTGCAATCTGGTTCCAAAAGAAGAAGGGAACCTACAGTGAGATACAGCCTACAGTGTGATCATAGTCAGAAAAGTGGTACCTTCTTAGACGTCCATACCTGCTCCCTGTGTGTTGGTTGATGAGTCCTATCTACTAATCCCCTGCAGACCCCAAAGAGCTATGGGAAAGCAAAGTGGATTCTATTTTGTTTCATGGTAGCAACACACTCATCTTATTTTCTGGATTGCGGAATCTTTGCCATGAGTCTAGCTGGATTTTCAGATCCTGGGATTAAGTCTGTGGTGCAGATATAACAGTGGTCCTATGGGAAGGCTGTCAGCAGTGGGGATTGAAAGTGAGAACTCAGGATCTAAACTCCTGAGCTAAAAGTCTCAGCTGTTAAGCAAGGCTGTATCAGCAGCATCTGCCGCTGGCTGTGTGCGACAGAGTGGGTTACACTGGCAGATAGAAAATTAATCTTTTGACTTGTAAACTAAGCAAAATGTGCGGTGGGATCATTGGGAGAAAAGGAAATCTGCAACCTCACAGTGTCTTACACGGAGTCACTTTATTGGCTATAACCACATCTTAAGACAGAAAAAAGAAATCCTCAGAAAACAAAACGCTGTGGGTCTTGTTTTCCCAGCAGTACTGCAGAAGAGAAGGTGTTACAAGACCCGAAATACCAGCTTGCACCACGCTTAGTTCTGAGTAGACAAGAGCACTTGGTTTATTGCAGCTTAGACTTGGTACTGGGTTTGGGCTCTGCTTAGGGGAATGACTGTGATGAAGAGGGAAAATCCAGTGGGTGAAACCTGCAGCGGCCGGAGTGAAAAAGCACAGACAGAGAGACAGGGGTAGGAGAAGGAGCTGACAGAAAAATTTGCTGATGTGGGGAACAATGTATTGTAATTTATCCTACTTTTAATGAGAGCAAAACCAGAGCCTGGTTCAGTGGTAGCAAAGATCTCCAGCCACACATTGTTCCTGTGGTTGGTTGGTTCAAGATAGACCATTGCCCTGTGGTCTCCTTCCTGTTACATATTAATTCAGCCACATTTTAGAATTCCTTGGGAGTTGCCCTCAACCTACGGGTATTCTTTGGTCCCCCACCCCAGCTCTGGTGACACGCTGGGAACACATTGTGCTCCAGCCAACTCATAATTTCATTGTTGTTGTTCCTTGAAGGAGATGTTTGAAATGGAAGACACGGAGGCTCATCAAGGGATTGTGCAAGAGGTAACCATGGAGCTGGTTCAGAGCTAACTTTATGGACCATGGCACTGTTGTTTATTCACTTTACTGTTTTATATTCCATTAAAAGAAACACATAAGGAACGCCCTTCCTGAGCTGGAAGGCGATGACCCAGCTGAAGGTCAACGTCTGCCCTGTCCAATTGGACTCAAAAAGTCTAGTACAGAACACAGAGGTCCTGATTCTCCCTTGCCACACGGAACCACTGAGGGAGGGGGCGGGGGCAGGCTGGAACAGGTTGGGGCTGGGTGATTTGCTACTATGCAGCATCTTGGGTCCTTCCCCCTCCCCACCATCTCTAGGATGCTGGGGGAAAGGGATGCAGAGGCTACTTCGTCCCTTGGGCAGGAGGAGCAGCTGTAGAGCTGGTGGGGAGGGAGAGGATTTCTCCAACCCCCATCCCTGCGTCGTTCCCCCAGGGTCCCAACTGAATTACTGGGGGTGGGGGTAGCACTGAGAAGAACCTGGGGCTATAAGAGGGTTACAGTGTGTTGCATGTTTCGCATAACTTAAGAAATCAAGTACCGTGTCCCGAAGAAAAGCCTTGAGCACTTAGCCCGTATCCTGTCCCCCTTGTGCCCGGCAGATTTTTCAAGGCACTTCTTATAATGACTCGCTGGCTAAGGTCTGGAGTCTCACCCCTCCCCAGATCACCCTCCAGCCTGAAGGGACCATTGTGAGGTCATCGGTTGCCGTGGAACTCACCCTTTTCTCCCAAGGAGCAGAGCCCACGGTGGTGTTCTATTCTGAGAAGGTCAGTTTCTTAGTCAGTTAATCTAGGTTGCAAACTCCTTGGGGCAGGGACCATGTCTCACGCTAGGCTCTGTATTGCATCCCAAATACTCGTAGTGCTCCACCAATCAAACCAATAACAGCTTTGACTTTCGGTCATTACGTTGACATTGTTCGGAAAGGAAATGCGTGCTGGGGGGTGCAGACAAATAGCAATCTGAAGTTGTTAGTTTCTCCCCCCCATCCTCTCTGAGTCTTGGGGTTTGTCCTCACCAGCCAGCATAGCTTGGTGTTCCTTGACCCCCATCCACACACGTAAACCTGGACCATGACGTTATTTCTAGAGAGTCCTGTGGGAAAAGTGTTCAGTGGTGCGTTATATTAATTCTGACTCTGTGGGCCGTACACATCTCTGGTCTGGAATTCCATTGGCTTTATCAGAACAACAGCAGAGCCCAGGGCATGCGCGGATGGGAGTGTAAGGGTTTGGTCAGTGCTGTGAGCCTACCCATACAGTACAGGCGGAATAAATAACGCTTATTAGACACGTACCTCACTGATCAAGGCACAGAGCTTCCATTCCCAGAGCTCCTCGTAACGAGGGGCTCAACAGGATTTTACCATGCTGAACTGGCAAAAGGGAATGATCTTGATTTTCTTCCTCCAGATGAATCTGGTGATGAAGCCAGACAGACCATGTGACTGACTCTTTCTCTTCACAGGAAGTCACTGTCACAATCCAGTCTGCGTACGTAGAAAAGAAACTGGTTTTGCACCTCGCTGACTCTGTGTAGGTACTGGTGTCTCTTGTACATTGCCACCGGTCTCTTAACTCGCCTGTGCTAGCTGCAAGGAAAGAAGGCCTTTTCAGATGCTTCTCACTGACTTGATCTTTTCTTCGTTAATATTTTCCTACAGGATAGAGCCTAAAGTCTTTAAATGTGCTTTGGAGAGAGCTGGGGTAAGTAGAGAGCATTTAATCTCCAGGGAAGACGACTTGCTAACTCAGGGGGTCATTATAGATCTCTGCAGTTGCCCCTGTTTTCTGTTTGATTTTCAGGATGACAAATCTCTAAGCCACTTCCTGCAGAGAATCATCTCCGTTGCGGGAATCCCAGAAGTGATTTCAAGTGAGTTTATGCTCTGGAGAAAATTCTGGCAGAACGTCACTGTCAGTTCTGTTCTCGAACAGCCGTTTGAAGCGGCTGCACGTTGTTTCTAATTGTTCCATGGTTGCTGTTCAGAAATGAGTTGTTTTCCGTGGAAAATTTTGACTTTTTGGTGAAAAATCAAAATTGGAAATACTTTGATTTGGAAATGCGGTGTGGGAGTTGTCGTTTGGGTGCTTCCTCTATAGATCAGGCTCCCTGGTTGGATTACACTGACCATGCTGCGCCCTTTCTCTTCTTGGTGCGGAGAAGTGGTGCACCATGGGAGCCCCTGGCTGTAGTGCATCATGGGAGATGCTCTCAACCCCCTTAAAAAGAAAAGGAGGACTTGTGGCACCTTAGAGACTAACCAATTTATTTGAGCATAAGCTTTCATGAGCTACAGCTCACTTCATCGGATGCATTCAGTGGAAAATACAGTGGGGAGATTTATATACACACAGAACATGAAAAAATGGGTTTCAGAGTAACAGCCGTGTTAGTCTGTATTCGCAAAAAGAAAAGGAGTACTTGTGGCACCTTAGAGACTAACCAATTTATTTGAGCATAAGCTTTCGTGAGCTACAGCTCACTTCATCGGATGCATACATGCATAATTCCAATTCAGCAGTCTCTCACTGGAGTCTGTTTTTGAAGCCTTTTTGTTCTAATACTGCGACCTTTAGGTCTGAAATCGAGTAACCAGAGAGATTGAAGTGTTCTCCAATGTAATATAACATTCATAAACCAGTCGGAGAACACTTCAATCTCTCTGGTCACTCGATTTCAGACCTAAAGGTCGCAATATTAGAACAAAAAGACTTCAAAAACAGACTCCAACGAGAGACTGCTGAATTGGAATTAATTTGCAAACTGGATACAATTAACTCAGGCTTGAATAGAGACTGGGAGTGGATGGGTCATTACACAAAGTAAAACTATTTCCCCATGTTTATTTCCCCCACCCCCCACTGCTCCTTGGACGTTCCTGTTAACTGCTGGAAATGGCCCACCTTAATTATCACTACACAAGGTTTTCTTCCCCCCTGCTCTCCTGCTGGTAATAGCTCATCTTAGGTGATCACTCTCGTTACAGTGTGTATGATAACACCCATTTTTTCATGTTCTGTCTGTATATAAATCTCCCCACTGTATTTTCCACTGAATGCATCCGATGAAGTGAGCTGTAGCTCACGAAAGCTTATGCTCAAATAAATTGGTTAGTCTCTAAGGTGCCACAAGTCCTCCTTTTCTTTTTGCGAATACAGACTAACGCGGCTGCTACTCTGAAACCTAAACCCCCTTAGTCTCTTTGGAAAATCTTCCATCTAATCACAGTGTACCAAGTACATGGGGCAGTACCTGGTACGGTATCTGAGGCAGCACTAACGTGGTTAAATAATAATAAAGTGGCCAGTAAAGTGGTGTGAAAAAAGTCACATCATTGGCAAACCTGGCACAAAACAGAGTTTCCCTTAGATTCAGTGTATCACTGATTGATTTATGATGTACTTTTATCAGACTCATGAAAAAAATCACACTCTGGTGTGTTTCATGTTTTCCAGCATGTCAAAAGCTCCGTATGTGTGTGTGTGTTTCGAAGGCACAAACTAATGTTCATCCCCATGTGGGATCCACATTCCTATTCATCAAGATGAAAAACTGTCTTCCCTGTGCAAAGTGACCCTTGTGAAAAGAGGATCAAGGCCTAGTGCACAAATGTTGGCGCTTAAAAGCAGCGGCATTGTGGAAACGGGCCCATTGTGTGAAAATAGGGACAATTGAAGTTCATGGGATCTCAGAGGTATCACACCCAGCCTGGGAAGTTTGCCCTTCTACTATGCAGTCAAACCGTCTCACTAAATGTGTTTATTGTCGAGGGAATAGCAAACCACCGTTAATGGACTTATAACGGGATGGTTTTATTGCTTTCATAGGGATCGAGCCAGCTTTAACTTCTCTGATGAACAGCAAAGGACTCAATCTATTTGAAATTAAAAATCCTGAGATCATCACAAAGGAGGTAAGTAAATTTACATCCACTTCTAAGTACAGAGCACTGCAAGCTTTTTGTAAATGTGGTGTGAGCTAGTATAACTGGTCTCTCTCTTTCTTTATAGGGATACCTAATTATACAGCTGGACTTTGGCTTCCCACATCATTTGCTTGTAGATTTTCTTAAGAAAACATTATAGAAGGAATCCATTCAGAAAGGAGTGCTGGACTTGACTGTACAAATAGAAAGAATGCATGTGACCCAATAAAATTATGTCCTTTTTTGGGGTCAACTTCCCTATAACCCAGCCATTAAAAGTGATATTGTTGCTTTAAAAGTCTTAGGTGATTTTCTGTGCTTATGAAAGTGAACACCTAAGTCAGTGGGTTTGGATCAGGCCCTACTACCTAGTGCCGGGCCCAGTGAAGGATTTAACTGGTCCATTTTCATCCCTGTTGATGTATCTTAGACATGCGGCGTTTTATTGTGCTAGTCCCAGGCTTCTTCTAGCCACCAGTCATATCAAAGGGTGTAGTGTGGTGATATTGACAAACCTGAGAGATGAGACCACCAGACTTGCTTAACTTCCCGGAGAGTAATGTCAGAAGCAGTAATGCCGAAATGTCTGGGCATGGTATTAGTACCAGTAAGTTGGATATGACTTTGAAGTGTAATATGGCAGTCTCAATGACTGATGCTTATATAGAGGCATCACATCCTGGGACATGAGATGATGGGTATAGTCCCTTGCTACACTGTTTGCAACTGGTACAGTGTGTTCAGTTATAGCCATCTCAGTAACAGAGGGATGGTGATGCCAGTGGTACAAGTTTACAAGCAGCAAAAAGAAGAGACTAGAAAGAGCACAAGGAAAGAGCAAAAGATACGAATAGATGGACCCCCCAGAACCATGCATTCTTTTGTATGCTCCTGCAGTGCAATGACATTTTGGTGCCGTTCAATCTCTTTTTTATTTTCTTTTGTACCAATTATATCTTCTTTCCAGCCATCGTGTTTCTATAAAGCTTTCAATATGGGGGAAAAAACTCCAAAGCAAAACAGGAGGAACAAATACTAAATGCAATGCCAAGAATCACAGGGTTATCACAATAATAAAAATAGGAGATTGGAACTCTCTCCCATTGCACGAAAGCATATTAAAATCAGGGTTTCTCCAAGAAGTTTGAGACCCCCTCCCCCCCCCCACTAGGGGTCATGAAATGTGAGGTTCCATTTCTGCTTCTGGTGGTATGCTTTCATATTTATGTGGCAAACCCATGTGGAGAGGCCATGTGGTCTAGTGGCTAGCGCAAGAGACTGGGCACTGGCTGGCCTGGGTTCTGCACCCAGCTCAGATATGGGCTTGTTTGAGTGTGAGCAAGTCACGTCATAGCTCTGTGCCTCAGTTTCCCCATTTGTTGAATCAGGGATTTCTTGAACTCACAGGAGGGGGTTTGAAACTTCACTAACTGCTGCTGAGATGGTCCAAGGAAAGGTGCTATTGAGATAACTCAGCAAGTTCAGAGACACCAGGTGGTTTTAGTCAGACGATCGCTGGGACTCCTCTTTAGTCACCGCGACGGGGGATTGGGTGAGCTTCTTCCCAGGCAGCCACGTGGACAGGAAATAGCCCTCTCTGAGGCCTTGCTCGTGCTGGGAGAATCCTGCTAGTTCTCACTGGGGTGTTTGTATATTTTAAATAGCTCCCGTAGCACAGACCCAAAGTCATCTCTTTCGCAGCCAGCAGCAAACACTGTGGACATGAAGTAAAGCCCCCCCCCGGCGGCTGTGGCTGGGATCCCAGGACTCTCTTTATCTCTCACCTTGACACAAAAACTGCAAGGCAGTGCCAGGGACTTCCCAGCGTGGTCAGAAACAATGTTCAGGGTACCAGCTTAAATAGCAGTGGGCTGGTTTCAACCTCCGATTACCTCCCCCTCCCTGCGGCTGGCCAACCCCACTCTGCAAGCACACCAAGCTCTGCCACTTCCTGCTGCTCGGGGCGGGCTCGCCCCGCTGGCGGGCCAGGCGGTAGGGGCACTGCTGGGTTTGGCTGGGCTAGCTCCAGCAAAGGTAACGGGGCTGTGCCTACATAAACCGCATTCACATTGCTTGCATTGCAGTGTTGACATAACCTTAGGTGGAGCAGGGTGTAGTTCCCAGCTGGAGGAGACCTCCCTGCACTAGGTCGGATCCAACTAGAGGGTGGAAGTGGGAGGGGCGAGCCCCCCAGCAGGATCCCCTCCCAGACATTAGGTGCCTATAGGTTCGCCCACTGCTCATACTGCCCTCGCCTGCTAGCTCCAGCAGAGTGGTGCAGGTCTGGGTGTCCTGGAGCTGGGGATCCTGCTCCAAGCGTAGCTGGGCCCTTTGTTACCAGATTTGCCCGTTACTTTGGGGTACGCTCATTTATTAGGGTTACTCTTCTGGGGAGGGTAGGATTCTGTATTTCTATCCATGTCCTGCTTGTGTCACTGGTGTTTTCACACGGAGCTCCACTTCTCCCTTCTGCAAGTCCCCTCCCAATGGAGCTCTCCTGCAGGACCGAGGTTCCCCAGGGCCGGGTTCCTCCAGCCCCAGAATCAGAGGAACACACGCACACACATTAACAGAGCGAGTCTGAGCAGACCGGGACAATCAGCACTTCCAAGCTGTCACCCTCATATGCCCCAGGTTCAGCAAGTCCCGATCCCCAATTTCACGTTACGATTGTTCTGGTCGTAACCCACTTGATGAGCAAACCCCACAGGATTTTTGGGCGCTACAGGGATCTTTAGCTTAGGTAAGAGGAGCGTTGCTGCAGAGCGAATGAGGAAACCAAAATCACAAGAGAGAGCGAGAGAGGGAGGGAAGGAAGCAACCAGCTTAAGCATTCAAGTTATTTATTGCCAGGTAATAACCATAGGGAAACCAACCAACCAAAACAGTTACAATATTAAATCTAGCTTAAATTTGATTACCAAAGTATAACTGGTCGCACAAGTCAGGGTTAGAAAGTGATACCTAGAGTAGGAAAAAAAACAGAGAGAGAGACAGTTGGGTTCTCACCACTCCGTGAAGCTTGAACTGGGCGGGGGTCCCGGGTGGTGGGGGTAACTGAGGGTCCGGAGTGCTGGAGACAGGCAGAGCCCCCAGCACGGTCAGTCAGGAGAAGATGAAGTCTCAATGGAGCTGATGCAGATTTTGGATCCAGGCAACAGAACACTTACTGGAGCATGGGTAGGGGTTTTTATAGGGAAACAACAATGGTTCAAGGGAGACATGAGATTTGTTTATGGGTAAACTGATGGCTCAAGGGAGGAAAGCAACGTTGTTTTGTTCAGGCTAGACAATAGGAACTGGTCATTCCTGGCTATGGGCGGTGTTCCTTGGAGGGAGCTCACAATGCAATTAGGCAGCTTCAGTATTTTGGATACCAATTTATTTATTACTAGAACTGGTCTGGTAAGTACTGAGCTGGGTGTGTGCAGGCGTGGGGTCATTAACATCTGGAGCAGAGATTCCCCCATCACGCAGGGCTTCCCTGCTTTTCTGGTGCCAGAGTTCAGTGTGGTTCTTGCCTTGGAATCTCTGTTCTCCATTCTGTATGCTTTTTGTAAGTCTTTTGGTTCAAGAAGAGGCTGAGGGAGGAGGGGGTGCCCTTCGTGAGTCAGACAGGATGGATACTGCAGCTTGGTTCCCCAAGAACACAGAGCTGGCAGGTAACACCTTAGAAACCTACTTTGCAGAGCAGGGTCCCCAACAGCTGGTGTTTCTAAGTGTTCCTGAAGATCATGCCCGCTTTCCCCCTTACAATATCTTCTAGCACTCAGCAGGGTGTTCACTCACCATCAATATACTCTGGAGGGGTCCCAGGAGCCATGCCCACAGCCAGCCAAGCGAGGTTTCGGATTCGCTTCAAATGGGTAAACAAATAAGAGGGGTGTGCACACACGAGAGGGAGAGACGTGCTCTCCCCTGGGCATACAGGGTTTCACAAACACTGGCTTCGCCCTCCGCTGCCCAGCACGTGGGATGAGTTTCAGCGCCCGCAGACGAAGAACCACCTGATAAGCCCTCGGAGCGCGGGGTGCATGGCTCCCTGCACTTTTGGCTTCTCTGCTGCTGACCGCTGAGGGGATAATCGGTTTGGCCTCGCACCTGGGGCTCTCACGGGCCTTTCCAGCCCTACTGAATTAAACCAGCCAGCCCCTGGAGGCAGGATCTTCCAGGGAACACAGGGGGGTGAAAGGACTAGGTCAGAGTATCTGTGATTCTCTTTGAGCATGACCAGACAGCGAGTGTGAAAAATTGGGACAGGGGGCGGGTAATAGGAGCCTATATAAGAAAAAAAAACACAAAATCAGGATTGTCCCTATAAAATCGGTACATCTGGTCACCCTATTCCCTCTCCTGTGTCAGCCCTGTGCTGGACACACCACTTCAGGGACACTGGCTTCTGCAAAAAGAGCAGATTGACAATTTTTCACTGGAATATTTGTTTGACAAACGGCTTTCTTTGACTAAATGGAATTTTTTGCAGGGGGCGGGAAATCAATTTTGGTCTAAAACATTTGGGGCTCGCCCCCACATCCCGGGCACGAGGTGCCTGCGGGCACCCGGGAGAGCCCCTCCCGCTGCTCACACTACCCCCGCTCCGGTCCATCTGTGCAGGGCTGTGAGTCCTGGAGTGGGGATACTGCTCCCAGCCTAGCTGGACCCTGACAGACACCTACACTGCAGAGAGCAGCGTCTCCACAGACAAGCAAGCCTACCCCTCAAACCAAAAACCCAACCGCAGCCCCACAATTGCCCGGCCTCTGCCACCTGCAAAACGCCCCTTCCCGCAGCTTTTGGACAACTGGCCGAGCCTGGGGGGGGTTTGCTTTCCAGGGGTCCCAGACCCAATGCCTCTCGTAGCTGGGCACCTTAAGAGTTTGGCCCAGGTCTCCGCCGGGTTGCTTGGGAGGCTGCATGCAGGGTTTCCAACCCCTTGGAGCGCTTGGGCATTTACACCTGCGGAGGGAGTATTAGAATTCGGATTAAGCGAGGGTCCGGGGCGGGCCGGAGCCCGAGCCCGAGCCACGCGCAGCCCTGCCTTTAGCCGCCCTGGCTCGTCCCTCGACGGGGCGGAGCGCGGCCGCGGGGAGCCCCCGGTTCTCCCCCGGGCTCGCCTGCCCGGGCTGCGGCCCGCGGGCAGAGGGGGTGCCCGGCGTGCCGGGGCAGCGGGCGGATCACATGGTTTCTCGGAAGCGGCTCCCGCTACAGCACCCGGGCAGTTGTTTTCACTTTCGAAGGGGGCGGCGGCTGCCGGGTGGGGCGGCGGCGCCATGAGCACGGAGCGGGGAGCCCGGAGGAAGGGGCGCCCCACGGAGCGGGGTGAGTGTCTCCCCCGAGCCGGGTCTGGTGCAGATCTGGGCACGAGCGGGCCCGGGGCCGCCTTTGCTGCCACCCATCCCACCCTGCTCCGGGCTGGGACCCCTTCCCCGCCGCCCTGCAACCCAGGGGGGCCCCTGGCCCCTGCCCTGCCCCGGGGGATGGAGCTGAGGCTAGCTGGTGGGTGTAATACACCCCATCGGGGACTTTCTCCGCCCCCGCTCCGTCTCTGGGGGGCCGCCGGAGCCCCCTGGCACAGAGCCTGCCTTCGAGGCGCCCTTCTCCGCATCAGCACACGGAGTTGGGCCGGCTCCCCGCGGGTGGGGCATGAAATCTGCCCGCAGACGGGTGCTGAAGAGCGATTCCTTGCAGGGAGGGGCTCCCCTCTCCAGAATACAGCTTTTAGTTCAGAGCCTGGTTTATGGGATTTCTGAGGTTGGATGGTCCTAGGGTAGGACAGTGGGCGAGGGCCACTGTCACCGGGTGCTTAGCCCATACAGAGCCTTTCCTTGAAACAGCTAAGTGAAAATCGTGCCAGCCTAATTTTCTGTTCCCTGAAGCTTTCAGTGGCTAAATCGGTCAGTGCTGCAGCTAGCAAAATACTCCTCCGGGTCCCTGTTATTTTTTCCAGCCGCTCTTTCAAGCTCTCTCCCCCTAGATCTTACTGTATTTTAAATTTAAACATTTACCCTGACTGGTTAAAAGTGAATGGTTGAAATAGTTGAGGACCGTTGATTTGAAAAGCCTGTTGCTTATTAACCTGGAGAAGTTTTTACATCAAGCCCGGATGTCTTTCTAAAAGATTCAGCCACAAGTTACTGGGCTGAGTATTGTTCATTTGCATAGTAGAAAAGAATAAGTCCTTCCACCGAGTAATTTGAAATTCTGTGTTCTGCAGGAGACCACACTAAATGATCAAAATAGCCCTCTCTGGCCTTAACATCTGTGAATGTACTTAATAAACAGGAACCTGGTTAGCTTTCAGATCTAACTTTTTTCTCTCTCTTATGGCTCCATTTGTTTGATAAAAGGAGCATTTGCAAATTTATCAGACCACCCAAATATAATTCAGAGAGATTGGGGGTTTAGTGTTCCTGTCCCATGATTATAGAACCGGCTCCCTCTAGATAGTCAGAAAGGTAGACTTTTTCCCCTTTAGATTTGTATTTATTTATTTTATTGTCAGTATAGAAGCATAAAGACAACTGCCCCAGACTCTGTGCGGCCAACGGAGGTAACACCAGGAGCAAAGCCGTGGCCTTTTTTCTGCACAGAATCAGCCAGTCAACAAAAGACCTCAAAACTCAGCTACTACCCACATTCAAACCCTGTATCTGTCAGGTCTGCCCAGATAGGTGGGGTGTGCTGGAAAGGTTAGAAAACAAGGGCGATTTCTGGTGGGGTGAGGGCAGAGGTGAGGGAGGGGGGAGAATTTATTCTGAAGTAGAGGGGCTCTCACAGGGACTGCTTTGCTTGCAATTCCCTCTGCTGTGAACAAGTGAGCTCCAGCTGTGTTCACACTACCCTGGGGGCAGAGTCTGCATTGACCATATTAGAGAATTCTCTCTCTGTTTTCCCCACCGTGCCCTCTAATCCTGCTCTGAGAAAGTCCGGACAACACTGGAATAAAAACGCCAGCACCGTGTCTACACCAGTGCTCCCAGTTTTTGCTAACCCTGGAGAAGCTGCTAGCACAATGGTGAGAGATTTGCTTCCCAGATTCCCGCAGACAAGACACAGGCATAAGTATTTCTTCCTGAAACACGAGGATCAGCAGCTCTTGTCCTTTTATCCCCGCTTGGAGTTGTAGCTGCTGAACCGAATTATTATCTGATTATGTTATGTGGTTTCCACCATGTGCTAGTGTGGCCAAGTCGATAAAGCACCAATGTGGGAACCAGGAGACCTGGTTCTATTCTCAGCGCTGTCACTGGCCTGCTGGGTGACCTTAGGCAAGTCACTTCCCTGCTCCATGTCTCAGTTTCCCCATCTGTAAAATACAGATAATGATACTGGCCTTTGAGATCTACTGGGGAAAATCCTAGGTATTATTAATACATATTGGGCTGGATCTTCGTTCGGTATCAGTCAGCATAGCTTCATTGGATTCAGTCAGCACCAGAGGATCTGGCCTGCCATATCTGTGTGTGGGTGAAAGAACAGTAATATCTGATCTCCTTTTGGACCTTTACCAAGCTGTTTGTCTGCAGTCATTCTGTGGCTAACTATTACAGAATAACCTCAGAACCCTCCTATCGACACATGCAAGCCTCTTTGGATTCCTAGAACATTTCACAAATCGCCCGAGTCTCCAAGGCGCTCGCCTAATCTCATGCCGTATCCAAAGCGAGAACCCTGAGCTTTTAGAACTTTCCCTTTCAATTCCTTGAGGCTGTGTCCATGCTTGGGAATTTTAGGGGGAGATTCCCATCAGTGCTTTTAGAGCCATGTGTACATAGAGGCTCCCACCCCCATAACCTTCATTATGGCTGAGCTGGGGTTAGTGCCAGTGGAGACTGGCTGGCTGGCTGATTTCCTTGGGGTGAATTCTTTAGGGAGGGATGCCCTTTTTACTTAGTCTCCCATCTGTATGTTTGGAAGGAATTCCTAATGTTTTTAACACAGGAAAGGGCCGTTGCAAGGGGGAATTCCTTATTGTTTTTACTTTCAGTTTTAGTTAGGCTTTGTGCCTTACCAGAGCCGGTAAGGGAGGTGTGGGGGTGTACGTGTGTGGTAGTTTGCAAGTAGTTACCAGGACGTGCAGAGGTCAGAGCTAAAGAGGACACAATTTTGGGACTCTCTTACTTCGGAGTCCTCTGTCCATTTCTGTGGTGGTTTGTGTCTCTTTCTCTCCCTCGGTAAGTACATGTTCTCCGGTGTCTGTGCAGCGTTTAGGCTCATGGTGGCCAGCTTCACGTTTTGGTTTTATGTTTCATGCTGGGGGTGGCAAGCAGCATGAATGCTGGCTTTTTCAACTGATGTTTTGATCGGTTTGCTGCTCAAGCGTTACAAAGGCTGTGATAGAAATCAAAATGTTTCCATTTGACTGAAAAGGTCCCTCTGCCTAGTTCGGAGCCAGGACGTAGATCTTTGGCCCTCACTACCCGTTGGGTTGCATTGTGCATTTATTTTGCAGTGGTGTATATGGAGAAGAGGATTAAAATATCTTGTGTACTTTAAGCTGTAGTCACACATTGTTCCCTTCTTCGTGTACAATTTTCCTCCTATTTACAAGAGCTGACATTCTGGACTAATGACCTTCCATTAGTACCTGCACTATGTTCTGTGGTATTATGGTCCAATCCTGCAAGCTCTTATTTGCATGAGTAGTCCTTGCTTATGTAAGTAGTCCCTGTATATCAAAGGTGAGGAAAGATCACTCACTTATACTGTAAAATTAATTTAATTGCTCAGCAGTAGAAAACTTAAATAATTGTGTCCCAAAGATTGATAAGGAGAGCCGGGCAAAACTTAAAATTTCCGTTCCATGGGAATTCATTCCAAATCGGAACTTAAATAAAAATATCAAAGTTTCCTCAAAAATGAAATTTAAAAAAATCATTTGGGTCAATCAAAACATTTTCCTTGTTGATAGCATTAAAATATTTTGGTCTGATATTTTGTTCCGATGTCTTTTAAAATTGTATGTTACCTCATGATTTATAACATAAAATAAAGTCCATAATGAAAAGTAATCTTGAAATGAAACATCAAAGCATTCCGTTCTGATAAGGTCAAAACGTTTTTGATGCTTAGTTTCAAAGTGTTGTTGTTGAAATTGACACATTGCCATGGAAAGTTTCAATTTAGACAAAAAGACATTGGCTGATGGGAAACAATTCCATCGGAAAATTTTTGAGACACTCTATTGCTAAGGACTGTTGGAGAGGCATTGGTGGGTTTATATTTATTTGCTTTTTGGCCAGCATGTTTTCATGACACATTTGATGATTCCCTGTTCTGTTCATTCCCTCTGGGGCACTTGGTATTGTTCCACTGTTGGAAGACAGGATACTGGGCTAGATGGACCTTTGGTCTGACCCACTGTGGCCGTTCCTATGTTCTTATTTCAACACAAAACAAAAGTTCATTTCCAAGTTATACACCCTAAAAACTGGATTTAGAAAGGGAATGCTGATAGACTCTTAACTACAGCAGCCCTGTGAATGTTGGCATAATGAGTGTGCATAAAAGGTAAGGACTGTTATTAAGAGTTTGCCTACTAAAGTATCAAAGCAGTTAAGAAAGTTGCTCGAGTTTGGGAGGAATGAAAGAGTTCGGTACAGTTGGGAGGACAAATTAACCAATTAAGCTGGTGCATCAAGATGAATTGTGATGGCAAACCCCACTTGGCCTGGTAACAAGACCTTCAGAGATCAGTCAGTTTATCTTGAGATTCAAAGTCTTTACAAATAAATGAATGTTACTGATCAATCCTGTTCCCATCAGTGTACTGGGAAGGGAGGGGTGGAGGTTTTGTTCTAAGAGACATTGTGGAGAGGGTGGCGACAAAGGCGACCCCATGCTTGCCGATGGGGAGGGGGGCCGAGTGAGGGCATCCAGCTTCAGCAGTGTTATTGAGCATGCTCAGTCCATGTGAGCATGCTCAGTACAAGCCAAGCAGCAAATGCGGGGGGGGGGGGGGGGGATCAGATTGACCCTCTCGGGGGCAATCTGCAGTGGGGAAGGTTTGTGCCTCTCTGGCTTTAGCTTGACAACAGATTTCCTCAGCTGTTTTTCCTCTGGATTCCTGAGGATGGGGCTGCTTCCTTTCTCCCCATATTTTGGTGTTGTGGGGTACGCCTTTAATTATAGAGAGAGTGGTCCTTTCCAAGCCAGAGAATTTGGCCTGCAGTGGTAAGCAATGCTCAGCCACCCAGGTTGCCCTATAGGGGCAGCAAGGGTCCCTCTCAGCCTGCCCAGCCATCAGCCTTCTTTCACTTTTGAGTTTCTGGTTTGGGTTGTTCCCCCAGCTCCATGTCAAACCCTGGCCTTCGTCCGTGGCTCGCATGGGAACTGGAGGGCAGCAAACGGGGGGACAAGTTGCTGGGTCTTAGGCTACTCAGCTGGGGTCTAATGCAAACTCAGGAACGAGGGTGTAGCCGGTCAGTAATGGCTGGATTGGAAGGTGGTTTTTGCAGAACAGCGCCCCCTTTTGCTCTGTCAGATTATTGTTTCTGCAGTTGTTTTTTTGTTACAAAAGCACTTCTGACAGTGGGGGAAGAGGCTGGGGGGAAAAGGCTACAAATGCCTGATACTGGCTAGAAGGAGACGACTCTTTGAGATCAAGAAAGCAAAAAACAACTCCGAGAAATGGATCCTGTCACCTGACCGTGTCTCACACTATTGGTAGCTCATGGCAACCTAAAATTGATAGATGCTATTTTGCTGTTTTGGTTCATTTCTACACACAAACACGCACTCACATATGCAGAGTCAAATACATCCGTGCTGGCACTCCCTTGATTTCAGGGTCAGTTTGGCTTGTTTTGTTTTGTGTGCGGGGGAGTTAAGGTCTGTGTATTTTCACTTTCGTTTGACTCCAAACTACATCAACAAATCTCATCTAGAGCTTAACACTCCTGACACTTGTACACCTCTAAACTCTGTATCAGTGAGTTAATAGTAATGCTTTACCCTGCATTTCCACCTGTCGAGATCAGAATCTGATTGTGCCAAAAAATGCAGATCATCTGTGAAATAGAGGCAGTGTTGTAAGGCTGATCCCTAAGCTCCCTGACGTTGAGGGGTGTCGTTCCACTGATTTCAATGAGTTTTGGATCAGGCACTTAGTCTATACCATGATCCACAAACTCACTCACGTCTTCTCCCATCATCTTTATGCTCCCAGAATTACACAGAACAAATTCTGCAATGGAATATTCCCTGGCTTGCACAAAATGCACACTCAGGCTGTTGCTGGGACTCATCCAGTCTCATCTTTTTAGTTGGCAAGTGAAATGACCGATGGTGAAAGATGTTAGATGAGTAGCCTAGGAGACCAATCCAAAGTATAGGGAGCCTACCTGGGGAAGTCTCAGATCCTACAGAGATGGGGGCCAATATTAAGCCCTAAAATAGATTAAATAATGTTAGTGAAGGGTATCAGAGTAACAGTACAAGTTTCCCCACTCTGAGCCACCATCAGTATGTTTCAGTCCTTGGCTTGGGGGGATGCACCCGCCCCCAATAGGGGATAGAAGGTAATTCAGTTTCCATGGCCTCTTCCTTTGTTAGCCTCCCTGCCAAAATAACCCACAAGTCAGTTGTGGTGGGCTGGTGGCTTTACTAGAGCTTCGCAGTTCTGTAGCACTGCCCCTCTGAAAGCACCATCCAGGCACGAACTAGGCCTCAGAGCACCTCGGCTGCTGTGATCTCCATGTGGGAATGGAGGTACAAAAAGACAAAGTGTCTTGCGGAAGGTCACACAGTGACAGAGCTGAAAATAGAATCCAGTGCTGCCCTCTTCTAATCTCGAGATAAAATTGTCTCACACACACTGACATGAAACCCGATGTGTAAGGGGCTAGACTGCGTCTACCAACTCATTTCTCCCAGCCCAGTCCTCACAGGGCAAAACACTTTGGTCACCACTCACATGGGCAGGATTTGAACTGTTCACCTGGAGACGAAAGGCCCTGTAGCCCAGTACTAGTCCCAGTCCCCTGCTGCTCTCCTAGACAGAGCTCCTAAATCTGAAACGCTGGTAATTGCGTATGTCATTTTGTATTTGTTCGTGCGTTTTTATATCCTGTTCTGTTAACAGTCCGCTTCTTTCCCCGTAGGAGGCTGCACAGGACAAATCATCCACTTACATGCGCAAAACATGCATCCAAGAACGGATATCTATTGAAAGTGTGATGTCTACGGGGGCCGGTAATTCTACAGGAAATGGAGGAGAATCCACAGTTACATTTGAAAATGTAAATGTCTAGAAAGAAAGTGACCGTCTCAGGATGCAGGTAGGAGATCTTCAATTGGGTAGGGCAGAAAAGATTGTGAGAGTAGAACATGGACATGGCAGGTTTTGTGTTGCCAAATGGGCCATGAACGTGTCACAATTCCCACTGAAGTCAATGGCGCGTGACTAAAAGTGGCTGCATCAGTCCCCCAAATAGGCAAATATAACCCCACTCCTGGCGTCCAGAGCCTCCCAGCCGCTCTGTTTTATGACACTGTGTGAACTATGACCCAACTTGCCCTATCAGTGAAGTTATTGATGATGAAGTTGTACATGACTCTGCTTCTGTTATTTATTTCTAGCGCAGTAGCCCCCAAGTCCCCCAAAACGAGGATTGGCTTGCCATTGTGCTAGGCATTGTACAAACACACACTCCAAAAAGAGTCCCTGCCCCAAAGAGCTCCTAGTCTAGGGTTCTGACAATAATACAGCAGGTGAATGAAACAGACAATTGGCTGGGGATGGATGGGCAAGGGAACAATAGAGATGGGGTTTTGTATAAGCAGCCTAACCAAACAGTAGGCAGTAGTGATTTGGAAGTCTTAGGGTGAAGGCAGGTTTCCATTATTCCCAATTCCACTGCTAACCTATCCGGTTTCTTCCCTCCAGCCCAAGATGGAGGATATGGATCTCCAGAGGGCCATAGCAAACGCTCAGCCACAGCTGGTGGAGTCCCTGAGTCATACCCCTGAGTGGCTGCTTATGAAAGCCAAACGTTTCCTCCCTCACATGGACCTGAGCCACGTGGATGGAATCACTGACCGCAAAAAGAAGGTCTTGTTGCTCCTTGACGCACTTGAGAATGCAGGGCCGATCATTTGGAAGCAGTTTATCCAGTGCGTCTGCATGGAAGGCAACCTCCCCATGGACCTGGAGATACAACTCATGAGTGCGTCAGGAGAAGGTAAAGGAGAAAGAGCTGGGGGGTTGATCAGCAGCAATTCACACTGAAACACAGTCCCCACTGGCTTCTTCCCAAACAAGAAGCCAGAACCTTGATCCCTAGCACCACCACTCTTAGTCGTAGAGCTGATGGGCGAACTTTGTCCCTGGTGCAGCCCAGTGGCTTCGACAGAGCAATGGCAGGAGTGAATTTTGCATTATGGGAGTGGATGTTTTAGGATGGAAATACAGTAAATGGATCAGTTTGGACCGTGTCCACTTTGCTCGTTCTGGCCCTGATCCTGCAAGATACTGAGCGCTCTCAATTCCTGTTGACCTAACTGGGAGTTGAGGGTGTTCAATACCTTCCAGGATCAGGGCCTGTCTCTGAATGATCAGAACATCCAGTTCCCAAACTGGAAATGTGCACAGAGGCAAAATCGCTTTGGAAGGACTCAGGGCATTGACTAGTCCAAATTGGGACTCTGGTATGACAATGTGTTCTGCCCCATAAGGATCCTGAGAGCTTTGGTGAGAGGACAAAGAGTGATTATAATATATACATCAGTCATTTTATTTCACATGCATAATTATATTAATATTGTTGTTTAAATCATTATAATTGAATGTCCCACCCGCTGGAACAATTTATCCCACAATCTTTATGCCTTTATAGCCCTCCAAAAGTTGTGAGGTGGTTTTCTCCCTTTGCAAACGTCAAAAGAAATGTCTTCCCACTCTGATCCATACAGCGGAATACGGGAGGTGGCTTTGCTCCACGTACGCTGTCGTCATTGCCAATGAATTCCACCACACAGAGTGTTACAGACACCAAACTCTTATTTAATAGTTCCTGACACATTGGGTGAAATCTTGAGCCCCATCGACTTCAGTAGATCGAGGATTTCACCGAGGGTATCTTCTCTATTTAGCAGTTGGATATCCTCAGCCCTCAGCTTCCTGCTTAGTGGGAGGTTATGCAAATAACTGACAGCTCATCTAAGCAGACTGGTCATGCAGGCAGTCTTGTTATTGCACATTAACCCTGTTTGCCTCCATGAATAGCCAAGTGCACCAGGAGCAACCCACACAGAAAAGGAAAGGGAACAAGGTTAAATCCAGCCACAAGCTAAAAAGAACTGTCCTGTACTTTCTTTGATCCAGAGTTCAAGCTAAAACAAGGTTTAGCCTCAGAGTTCAGTGGAGGTGTTTTTTTAAAGTTTCTTAGGTTGTAAAATCTCTAGATCAGGAGTTGTGGCTTCATGTGTTTATTTCACATAGGGTGGCCAGATGTCCCGATTTGATAGGGACAGTCCCGATATTCAGGGGTTTGTCTTATATAGGCACCTATGACCTGCCATCCTCCGTCCCCATTTTTCACACTTGCTGTCTGGTCACCCTAATTTCACAGTGTCTAATACAATTATTGTGATGGGCGCCTCTGAGTGCTGCTGTAATACAAATATTAAGTAATCATTTAAAATAGTCATTGTTCATGGTTTTTGGTACCAGGCAAGTACAACGCAGGGACCTTCTACATGCATCTCTCTGCTTCCTGCTTTCAGCTGGACCCTGAAAATGGAAATACCATAATACTGAACTGATCTCATTGTACTTCCAGCTTGAGCAGAAATAACAAATGCTGGAAATGACAGGAGAAAGAGTCTGTTCTTGGGAGTTTAATGTTTTTTAGACCAAAGATTCTCTGATAAATGCTGAGCTTTATCCAGACCTAAGCTCCAGACCTTTGGAGGTTCACTCATCACTAATGATACAGTGATCAACATTTACCCTGAACTGGGTCTGTGATTCTGCAGAAGTTTCCCCAGCTCCTCTCCTTGCCACAGAACTTTGCTCCAGAGTCTTTTTCATTTCAAAAGGAAAATGGTTTTGTTGTTCTGCTTGTGAAGAGAAACTGCCAAACGGAAGCCATGTACAAACCAGTGTAGTGACGTCTGTCTGAATCTGCAGGCAGCCTAAAGCAACAGCTGTGAAATAAAACACCTGTTTATTTCTTTGGGGTGTTTACTCTGGTACCTAATAAGTTCTTTTATTGTTAACTATTTAGCTTTGCAGTTGTGCTTATCTCACAAGCCAAAAACATTTCCCACACATTCCTGGATAACAAAAACCTGAACTATTCTCCACCAGCTGCTGAAACTTCTGCCTTTTCCTTGACAGCTATGATGCATTAATCATTAATATATCATCAGTACAAAAATCCATGGCAAACTGAAAATTTAGCATCAGCCAGGAATCTCCAGGCTTCCACTGTGGAGTGGTGCTGAAACCAGGTGATGCAGGAGTAATCAGGTTACCTAACAAATGAGAGTGTGGGTCAAATTTAGGCTGAGGCAGGTCTAGTACTGCAAATATTGTGAGTCCCATCAGAGCAAACTGCATTGTGTAAAAGTTGAAGCTTCACACCTCTCTGGGAGCAAAAGATTAACTGTGAGTCAGGGCACATATGAGGTGGGACACAGTGCCCCATGCCTGTTTGCAACACAGCAGACTATCAGACACTAGTCAGACATTGTACCGGGGTTTCCTTTGCAGCACTGTGTGTGTGTTTGCATGTTGCATACCTTTGTGGCATTACCAGCCTGACAAAACCAAACAGGTGAGCCTAACCCATTTGGAGTACATTATAGGGAGGCACTGGCAATATCCTAATTTTATTTTAAATTAATAATTGTAGGTAATTTAAACCAGGAACAAGAAGCCTTTGCAGAAGCTCCTTCTCAGTCTCCTTCTCAACCTACAGGTAAGCCTGGTATCTATGGCATGAATGCAAGGGGATAACATTCTAGGAGCTTCCCAGCTCTCTGAGAGGTAGCTGTCTTGGGGATAGGGTTGCCAATTTTGGTAGGACGTGTTCCTGGAGGTTTCATCACATGACATAATCTTTAATTCCTGGAGACTCCAGGACAACCCTGGAGAGTGGGAACCCCTACTTGGGGGTGGAGCCAAAGACCAGGACATTGCAATAGTCGGAACCACCATAGAGTAGGCCACAAACTGAGCCCAGACAGAAACGCCCTGTGAGGGAACCCGCTTGTACCGTGTTCTCTCATTCTCTACACGTCTCAGCTATTTGCCAAGGTTTTGATTTCCCTCTTCGTGTTTCAGAAAAACCCAATAAGCCCTGAATTCACCAATGGTCTACTGATTTGTTCTTCCAGTCTAGAGAAGCTCCTAGCCCCAGTGCATTATAACATGACCCCCTTTGGCTAATTCACTGCATTTGAATGACTGGCCTCGCTGAGGGTTAGTTTGAGGAAACTCATTTGGTTTTATGCTGATTTAGTGACGCTTAATGCTTGGCTGCCTGGTTTCCTGACTACTGATTGTGGTCCAAAGGTCAGTGCGAGGCCTTTAATCCAACGTATCAGGAAAGGCTCAGACTCCTCCACACACCCCACTTACACATGACCCCCACCATGCGGTTCGTGGAAGTCATGTAACGGCCATCCGCGTGCCCAGCCTTGTGTATTATTAGATGGCTGTTACACCGCTAAAGAAACTCAGTGGGCGCCTCTCATTCGAATGGTGTTTGGTTTCTAAAAATCAAACCACTGGCACACCTCCCCGCCCATCCGCCTGAAGAGAGTTACAGCAGATGGAGAAAGGCTGTGGTAAATATTGCCGCAACACGATCACTTCCTGAGCTGGGAGGCAACTGTCCCACAAGCCGGCAGCGACAGAAGAAGCTTGCTGGGTGTTGGTTAGCTTTTATATAGAAAGCTCTCACCTTCCTGCTGCATCCGCCCCAAAGGCGTAGGTAAGTAGAAATAAAAATGCTGAAACGAACCCTTTGTATTCTGTGCTCTGCAACGTGAAAAAATCTGCAGACAGAGCACGTAGAGCTGAATTTTTGAAACCTGGGGTGTCAGTGAGTGTCTGAGAACAGTGCAAGCTGATGGCCGTGCAGGGCTCTGTGCTTGGGCAGGGACAGGCTGAAAGTCAGTGGCCAAGTGTGATTTTGCATGGTAGAGAAATAATTGAGCAGAAGGCCGCCCTGCTCTCCATTTGCCTAGGAAGTTCCCATTAGTGTGTGAAGTGCTGAGGAGAGTGGTGAGGGCTGCTAACTTGTTACAGCTACTGCGTGCTCCTGTGCTCGGCGCTCCGATGCCAGCTGCACTGGCAGTTAATGCCGCTTACCCCTTCAGGAGACCTCAGTGTTATTTGTCAAGAAAGACCACTGGCTGTGTTCGGTGGCGAAGGCACTTGGCCAGGTTTATTGTCAGCAAAGCACAGGCCTAGTGCCTTGGCTCAATGGTTACATGTACACTCACACATGTGTGCCCGCAACAATGGTACCGGGCTAATCGGCACACCAGGATGCTGTCCCCTAGGCAGGACAGCAATGCCCCCCGTAGGACTTCTCCTTTTATACATGGATACAAACAAGTTACGTATTACACTCCGGATGTTAGTTACCACCCTTGTACCTGCTAGTTAGAACATCCTCATCCATTATCCTGTCATCCCCTCCTTATCTTACGAGGGGTCGATGTGTTCTTGTACCATCCCTTAAGAATGTGTTTACACAGTTACTTGAGCGATCCGTGTGTTTTTGTCCAGTCAGGAATGTGCTGACTTGGTTCGCTGACACCTGGCGCATTGCTGTTCTGCCGAAGCCAGGCCTACTCCCGGTTCAGAGCCTTTGGTTCATACAGTGACTCCTGCTTTGGGCTCCAGCCAGGCGTACGTCGGTCTGTGAATTTAGAGACTAGCTAAGGTTTGGTCTACACTTAAAAGTTAGGTTGACACAGCTACATTGGACATGCGTGTGAAAAAACCCACACCATTGAGTAGCACAGTTTTGCCGATCTATTCCCCAGTGCAGATGCAGCTACACTGGGGAAGTGGTGTTCCTACACGGATGGGAAAAACCCTTCCATCAACGTAGGCTGCATCTACACTCTGGACTACACCACATTACGCCGCTGTGCTGGTAGAGGCACTGTAGTGTAGACATACCCTAAGGACTGGAAAATTAGGTCAACCCAGCGACGTAGCTCAGGGGTGTGAACAATTCACATGGAAGAAGTTTTCTGTCGACTTAGCAACCACCTCTCGGAGAGGTGGGTTTACTACAGCGCCGGAAGAGCCCCAGTGACTGTGCCGCTGCAGTGTTTCTAGCGTAGACATAGCCTGAGATTCAAATTCATTGGAACACGTAGCGCCTGCAGGGTGCCAGGCAGAATGTGGCTCTGAGTCACTGTTGCCAGTGGCCCTGATATCTTGTCATTTGTGCATGTGCAACGCACAGCTATGTTTTGCACTTGAGGGTTTACACACACAGCTAGAGAGCCATGCAGTCTTTGTATCCCCAGAACTGTGCGTGCAAGCGGAGTAAGCACCTGCATAAAATTGGCCTGCATTTGAGTGTGCGCAAACATGACTGCAAATCGGGACCAATATGCCTAAATTACAGTGTGGTTATGGAAAGGTTAAGGACATTGTGGGCTGTTTTCTGTGGTACAGTGTGCAGCTTTTGGATCTATTATTGCAGTCTTGAATCCGCAAGACTCGCTCTCTTCTACATATTCAAAACCACATCCTACACAACCTACCTCTCACTATTTCCTTGTATAATGTACAGTTGAGAGGATTTTTTTAAGACTACAATACCTATACCTCTGCATCCGCTTCTCTCTTCTCTGTATACCTACAAAACCTCAATATGGCAAAGTCCTGGCCCTTTAAAATTTTGTCTGCCCAGCTCAGGTCTCTTTAGACTGTAAGCTCTTGGGGGCAGGGACTGCCTCTTACTATGTATGTGTGCACCACCTTGCATCATGGGGGGCCCTGATCCCAATTGGGGCTCCTATAATATAAATAACTAATAGCAATGAGAGATATCCTTTATCAGTAATGTTAGGAGCTAGGTGAAACCTTGTTATGGAGTGAGTTAAAACCTCATTGAGATCGACAGGGGTGAACACATCTTTCAATTAACATAACTGTAAAGGATAAACCCCAACCTAAACCACCAGGAGTATGTGAACCCACCCAGGAGCATTTGCTGAGTATTGTTTTGAGTAGGCGTGTGCAGGAATGGAAGGGAGGGAAGGCAGAACACAGAGAAACTGAAAACAGACAAAAATTGTGAGAGAGAGACAGACATCTGGAAGGAGCAGCTGGAAGTGCAGAGTCTGACCCTGGAAGAAATCTAAGGAAAGGCTTTTGGGGCGGGGTGCAGACTGAGAGAGAGCTGTAACCATGTTCCATTGTAACAGGCCAGATTTCATAAATTCCGCTACCCGATTCTGTCAGGGGCTGGGGAATTGCGCACACACATCCATCACAGGAGGCCAGGCGACATCCCCAGCTGGGTGGGTGGACTCATTCTGCCTGATTTCAGACACCCATGAATGTCATCGGTTGGGATGTTTGGCTCAGTCTTCATAAGGTTTCTGTCTTGCTTAGGAAAGAGGGTTTAAAAAAAAAAAAAAAAAGAGCCGGAGGGAGGAAAATTCAGATGCAAAACTGAATCCAGCCCCTGCTGTGCCTGGCCATACTATGGTGATGGACACTTGAAAACGCTACTGTAACTAGACGGCTCATAAGGGGGACTCCTCTCTCCCTGATCCAGAGCAAGTCTGCCTTGTTAAAGGTGAATGGCCTTTGTGGGGAGGCTGGAATATGCACTTAGATTGCATGAAAAAAATTGCTACCTCTAATGAGCCCAAGAAAGAGCTTAGGAGGCTTTCAAGACCTCCCACTGAATGAGGCTCCCCCATTCCCAATTCCAAGCCACGGCGTCCTTGGAACTCTGGTGGGGTACCGCTTCATGGCTCCGTGTTACCTGTGCAGTGAGTTCTCCTCTGCCAACGCCCCCGTGCTCAGGTAGAAATCCATTCGCATGCCACTGTGTGCGGCAAACTGCCTCTGTCACTCTGCTCCAAATTGGAGCGTAAGATGATCAAACAGTGTAAGATGATCAAACTCCAGTTAGCCGGGCAGCCCTCCAGCTTTTAACCTGGATATAAATTACAATTAGGAATTTTGAGGCACTTTAACCAAGCAAATGGTTTTGTTAAGCAGCTGGTGCACTGTGGGTGCTGCTTATGATGCTGACTGGTGTTGTCGTCAGTCTAGCTGGCAATGAGAAAATAAGATCCAGTGACTGGCAATGGAAGCTAGACAAATTCAGACAGACAATCAATAAGGAACAATGAGGCCTACTGGTCATCGCAACAGTTGGATTCTCAATCACTGGCAATTCTGAAATCAAGATTGGATGTTTTTCTAAAAGACCTGCTGTAGTGCAAACAGGAATTAATTCAAGGAAGTTCCTACTACCTGTGTTGTACAGGGGGCCAGACTAGATGCTCACAATGGACCCTTCTGGCCTTGGAGTCTAAGAATGTATATTGGCAGTCTCCGTGCACATCGTAACAGTCCCTCAGAGAATAGTCTGGTTAATAAAAAGAAAAGGAGTACTTGTGGCACCTTAGAGACTAACCAATTTATTTGAGCATGAGCTTTCGTGAGCTACAGCTCACTTCATCGGATCTAGGTGGACTCCTCCTGAAGGTCGAAACAGCAGACTGGACTTCTACACAGAGTGCTTCTGCCGACGTGCACGGGCTGAAATTGTGGAAAAGCAGCATCACTTGCCCCATAACCTCAGCCGTGCGGAACACAATGCCATCCACAGCCTCAGAAACAACTCTGACATCATAATCAAAAGGCTGACAAAGGAGGTGCTGTTGTCATCATGAATAGGTCGGAATATGAACAAGAGGCTGCTCGGCAGCTCTCCAACACCACTTTCTACAAGCCATTACCCTATGATCCCACTGAGAGTTACCAAAAGCAACTACAGCATTTGCTCAAGAAACTTCCTGAAAAAGCACAAGATCAAATCCACACAGACACACCCCTGGAACCCCGACCTGGGATATTCTATCTACTACCCAAGATCCATAAACCTGGAAATCCTGGGCGCCCCATCATCTCAGGCATTGGCACCCTGACAGCAGGATTGTCTGGCTATGTAGACTCCCTCCTCAGGCCCTACGCTACCAGCACTCCCAGCTACCTTCGAGACACCATTGACTTCCTGAGGAAACTACAATCCATCGGTGATCTTCCTGATAACACCATCCTGGCCACTATGGATGTAGAAGCCCTCTACACCAACATTCCACACAAAGATGGACTACAAGCCATCAAGAACACTATCCCCGATAATGTCACGGCTAACCTGGTGGCTGAACTTTGTGACTTTGTCCTTACCCATAACTATTTTACACTTGGGGACAATGTATACCTTCAAATCAGCGGCACTGCTATGGGTACCCGCATGGCCCCACAGTATGCCAACATTTTTGTGGCTGATTTAGAACAACGCTTCCTCAGCTCTCGTCCCCTAATGCCCCTACTCTACTTGCGCTACATTGATGACATCTTCATCATCTGGACCCATGGAAAAGAAGCCCTTGAGGAATTCCACCATGATTTCAACAATTTCCATCCCACCATCAACCTCAGCCTGGTCCAGTCCACACAAGAGATCCACTTCCTGGACACTACAGCGCTAATAAACAATGGTCACATAAACACCACCGTATACCGGAAACCTACTGACCGCTGTTCCCACCTACATGCCTCCAGCTTTCACCCTGACCACACCACATGATCCATCGTCTACAGCCAAGCTCTGCGATACAACCGCATTTGCTCCAACCCCTCATACAGAGACAAACACCTACAAGATCTCTATCAAGCATTCTTACAACTACAATACCCACCTGCGGAAGTGAAGAAACAGATTGATAGAGCTAGAAGAGTTCCCAGAAGTCACCTACTACAGGACAGGCCTAACAAAGAAAATAACAGAACGCCACTAGCCATCACCTTCAGCCCCCAGCTAAAACCCCTCCAACGCATTATTAAGGACCTACAACCTATCCTGAAGGATGACCCAACACTCTCACAAATCTTGGGAGACAGGCCAGTCCTTGCCTACAGACAGCCTCCCAACCTGAAGCGAATACTCACCAACAACCACATACCACACAACAGAACCACTAACCCAGGAACCTATCCTTGCAACAAAGCCCGTTGCCAACTGTGCCCACATATCTATTCAGGGGACACCATCACAGGGCCTAATAACATCAGCCACACTATCAGAGGCTCGTTCACCTGCACATCCACCAATGTGATATATGCCATCATGTGCCAGCAATGCCCCTCTGCCATGTACATTGGTCAAACTGGACAGTCTCTACGTAAAAGAATAAATGGACACAAATCAGATGTCAAGAATTATAACATTCATAAACCAGTCGGAGAACACTTCAATCTCTCTGGTCACGCAATCACAGACATGAAGGTCGCTATCTTACAACAAAAAAACTTCAAATCCAGAGTCCAGCGAGAAACTGCTGAATTGGAATTCATTTGCAAATTGGATACTATTAATTTAGGCTTAAATAGAGACTGGGAGTGGCTAAGTCATTATGCAAGGTAGCCTATTTCCCCTTGTTTTTTCCGATTTCCCCCCCCCCCCCAGACGTTCTGGTTAAACTTGGATTTATGCTGGAAATGGCCCTGATTGTCATGCACATTGTGGGGAGAGTGGTCAGTTTGGATGAGCTATTGCCAGCAGGAGAGTGAGTTTGTGTGTGTGTGGTGGGGGGGGGGGGGGGGGGTGAGAAAACCTGGATTTGTGCTGGAAATGGCCCACCTTGATTATCATGCACATTGTAGGGAGAGTGGTCACTTTGGATAAGCTATTACCAGCAGGAGAGTGAGTTTGTGTGGGGGGGGGAGAGGGGGCGGAGGTGAGAAAACCTGGATTTGTGCTGGAAATGGCCCACCTTGATGATCACTTTAGATAAGCTATTACCAGCAGGAGAGTGGGGTGGGAGGAGGTATTGTTTCATGGTCTCTGTGTATATAATGTCTTCTGCAGTTTCCACAGTATGCATCCGATGAAGTGAGCTGTAGCTCACGAAAGCTCATGCTCAAATAAATTGGTTAGTCTCTAAGGTGCCACAAGTACTCCTTTTCTTTTTGCGAATACAGACTAACACGGCTGTTACTCTGAAACTGGTCTGGTTAATGTGTTGGTGATGAAGGGGTCTTAGCACCGTGCGTCTTAACAAATGGTGAAAGGATCCGTCAAAATCATCAGACAACCGTTTTCTAAGTCTGAACACTTTTTTTTTTTATAAATACCCCTTTTAATTTAAAGTGTTGCCAGTGAAGATATTTCAAACCCACAAACAGCCTCTAATGTTACACTGAAATTTTTATGCATCCAGTCAACTGTGGGATCAAAGTGACAGAATTTACACCCTCTCCCTGATACATGAAGCACAAATGAGTGTTACCCCCACAAATCAGGTGATGTTGACGTTCTATTATCCATCCCCATATATGTCTGCACGGCACGCATGCTTTTACCTCAGCAGTTGCAGGGTTTGGACTGGTTGTTGTTGATGGGATGATGTACCATGTGATCTCAAACTCACAATGCTGCATTAAGATGTTTGCTACTTTTCAACTTTCAGGACTTGAAAGACGTCGTCATGGAAGCAATTCTCATCCCAATGGTAAAGAGTCTAAACAGCAACGATTAGGTACGTGGATTTCTCAAACGATGCAGGAGCATGTTTGTATTGGTGTATAGTGGTGAGCGTAGCTGCCTTCCAAGCAGTTGACCTGGGTTCGATTCCCAGCCAATGCAATAATGGATTTTCTCCTTTGTGGGGAGGGAAGGCTCAGGGGTTTGAGCATTAGCCTGCTAAACCAACGGTTGGGAGTTCAATCCTTGAAGGGGCGATTTAGGGATCTGGGACAAAAATCGGGGATTGGTCCTGCTTTGAGCAGGGAGTGGGACTAGATGATCTCCTGAGGTCCCTTCCAAGCCTGAGATTCTATGCTCATCTGGGGGGAAATGCCAAGTTATTGACTTTGTATGAGTCACATACAGTACTGACCCAAGGATCCGTTATTTTTCTTGCATGCCAGTAAATAAATCAAAAGCACCACTAAATCATCCTTATGGGAAGCCTGTGTTGAGAAGCTGCATTATCTCATATGCAACTGATCTTAAAAAGAACAAAGACGTTTGCAAAAAACTGGCTCAGAGATGCAATAAAAACCCTTCTGGAAAAAAATGGATTAAAATAATCTAGAATAAAAACCTTCTGACGGAATTACGTGCCCAGAAGGTATCTCGCAACTTGTTATGCATGAAAGATTTTTTTATATTTTTTTAGACTGGGGAACCAGTTCAGGAAATATGCACATTTAATACAAAACTCCAATAAGCCTTCAGAGCTAGTGTGGCACATTTGAAAATGCCCTTGTAGGATTTCATAACCCAGAGAAATTGAGAAAGAAATAAATTTCCACAAACTGTAGGTGAGACAGAATAACACCAACATTGTCCATATGGCCTGAGCCAATACCCACAAAACATTAATGGACAAATTATAGCTGACTTACATTGGTGCACAATAGGAAGCAACAAAGGGGCTGGAGAGAGCAGGGGTTGTAGGGAGCTAGCTAGCATTTCCAGTAGGTACTAGTGTGTTCTCAGAGGGGGCATGTCTCAGGAGGTCAAGAACAAGGCCTTGATCCCACCACATTGTGAACTCGGAGAGTTGTTTGGAAACCGAAATGGGTGCAAAGCAAAATGTTGGATTTAGGCAACTCAGCTTGGAGGGGGCTGGACTCTGATCCCAGATCAGGATCCAAATTCATGACTGTAATTAAAGACTGTATCATAATGCACATGCACAAGGTGGGTATGAGTTAAGGTTGCACAGGCAACCCTAATTCTGGCATTGCCTAACTTTTGGGTGCTTGACTTTGCAACCTTCACATTCTTTTAACTTAGTTTTTTTTTTTAATGTAATTTCTAGGGATTTTTAAAAACTTAAAAATTGAAAAAATAAAACCCAGCAAAATTCTATCTTGTGGAACCATACTGATCCTCTATCTTGGTCAGCAGCCTGGCTGGGATTTTTAGATCCACAGCACAGTCCTCTACCATTGAAACTAATGGAGTAGCTGGTAGCAGTAGAAGACTTATCTTTTATGTGGACCTTCCCCTAGAGGGGAATGGAGGCACACATTTTACCTGTATGTTTCACACCTATTTGCTAGACAGCAAGGCAATGTTGAGACTCAGGACTCATGGATTCAATTCCAGGTTCTGGAGGCAAATAAGCTCTAGTTATGGACTCTTCTGCCCCTTCTCCCTCCCTCCCATTTCTCCCTGTCTCCTTCTGCTCCCTCTCCAGCCCCTCCTCCAACCTGGCTATCAACACCCCAGCTCCTGCCCCCAACTCCTTCCTCTGCCCCCCTGCTCCTGCACCTGTTGTCCCACCCCTACAGCTATCCTGACCCCTCCACAGCTCCTACTCCTACTTCATCTTCTGCCTCTTTCTACTCCTGCCTCTTTCCTCCCCTTCTGGCTCTAGCTCATATCCTTCCCCAACCCCCCATTCCTCACCTCTCTGCATTTGAGCCAGGTTGTGTCTTCCTTTTCCTCCATGCTACCTGGGCACGAGCAAGGGTAGCTCTGAGAACACAGGAGAGGCAGAGTCTCCCTGCTCTCAATTCCAGTGCCTGCCACTACATCAGCTACCAGGAGGAGCAATGTCACAGGAAGTCCAGCTCATCCCTTGCAGCCTTGGCTGGAGCATGCTCAGTTGCTCTGTGCGTATGGCGCATGTGCAGGCTGATCACAGATAGGAGCTGTGAGGGGATGGAGCGTCCTCAGTGCAGATGTAACCTTCAGAGAATTTAGCTGCCAAACACTAACAAAGTCCTACTAAGCATGTGGGAACTGAGATTTTTTCAGAGGCTAATAACTTGGCCACATTTGGGCAAATTTTCCACAGGCACAGCAAAAGGCCACCTAAAAGTCAAATGTCAAGTCCCCCTGCTTCAAAGCATGGCTATACTACAGCTGCTCAGTGATGTGTAAGGATTTTTTTTTTAAAACAGAAATGGTTGAGCCATTTTAGCTGAAATTTTTTCAAAAGATTCAGCCTGAGGCAGACACCCAGCATGGGAAATTTCAGCCTAAAGTTTGGCAAAGTTAGAAGAAACTGAAAATAGGGTCTTATAATGGGAAATGTCGGGCAACCTTAACTATTGGCATCACTACATACAATATCTATAATAAAAAAGAGAAATACATGCAGATGCCATCTGTAAGGGACTCTGCTCTCCTGAGGGAGTGAACACCTATTAGGTTCTAGTCATTGCCCTTTATCTCCTGCGTTCTTGGCAGCCTAACAAAACACCCTAGGATCTTGTTTGAAATAAAAATAGTCTAGTGTCTCTGGGAGGGATCTCAACAGAGAACACCTTTCCTCAGAGTTAATCAGCGTGTTACTGGGCTGAGTTCCATACAGAGAATTGATAAGATTGCTCAGAAGACGACAAGGCTATTTTGTGTATTTTTGAAACAGCCACTGGGGTCCTAATGGGGACGTTTTCTAACCCTTGGCTAATTTTATAGATCCATAGATTTTAAGGCCAGATGGAACCTTTATGATCATCTAGTCTGACTTCTTGCACAACACAGGGCAGAGAGCCTCATCCAGTAATTTCTGCAGCAAGCCCATAACTTCTGTTTGAGCTGTGAGCTTGTCTTACTCCCCATACTGGGTGAGGGAGAAGTGTGAATCCATAAAACCAGGTCCATGAGGCAGAGGATGGAAGATACGCTACTTTGGCAAATAACGCTATGTAATTGTGCATGCCTGTGGTTTGTTATTGCAAGGCCGCACAAAAGTGCTGCTTTGTTTACAAATTACTTGGTGTAGGGTTGCTGGGCTGGATATACTGCTTTGCGATTGCAGGGCTGCTGGTATGGATTTATTGTTTTAAATGCATGTTTAAGCATGGAGTTTTTTTAAAAAATTACATAGGTAAAGAATCACATGGACTTTGCAAATAGATCTGCCAGGTGGGGCGGGGGGGGGGGGAAGTACTTGATACCATGAACCTCCCAATGCAAATCAGGATCTATTTCAGTGGTTAAGCAGCAGGTCAGATCCTATATGAACAAGCACAGCTCCACGGTCTCACTGAGTCTAGTACGGTGAAGATCACTTTTCATGAAGCTGATATAGCTGTTTCCCATTACCACTCTCACACACACTCTCTCTCATTCTCTGTCTCAGATTCAGCTGAAAGGTACCGGCATCTCATCATTGCTTCAATGTGCCAAAGGTATGGAAATGAGAGAGCAGCAGGAGCAGCTGTCCTGGGAAAAGTACAGACACCAGCTTTCAGCCAAGCCTTCGTCAACCTAGTCATCCGGCAGAGTAAAGCTTCCCGACTAAAGGAGAGAGCAGATAAACCCAGAGAGGACTTGGCAGGCATGCAGGAAGCAGAGGAATGTGTGGACACGGCTGTGAAAGTCTCAGACCTGTTTGAAAGTGTCGTTAGCTCGGGTACCACCAAGGTTATCCTTTTGTTTGGCAAACCGGGGATGGGAAAGACCATGCTGATGCATAGGCTTTGCCAGAAGTGGGCAGAAGGAGCCTTGCATCAATTTCTGTTTACTTTTCTCTTTGAGTTTAGGCAGCTGAATCTGATCAGTAGAAAGCTGACTTTAAAGGAGCTTTTGTTTGACTTGCTCCTTCAGCCAGAAGATTGCCCTGATGCAGTATTTCAGCACCTCCTGGAGAACGCCCAGCGCATATTGTTCATCTTTGATGGGCTGGATGAATTTGTGGGGAACATAAGCCAGCCATCCTCGCCTTGTTTAAGCCCTGCCCTCCACAGGCCTATGTCCATATCAGAGCTGTTTGCCAATTTCTGCTTTGGAAAACTTCTCCCTGGGTGCACGGTGCTGGTCACCAGTCGGCCTAAGAAATTACCTGACTTTCTGTTAAACAGAGCAGATCTGCTGGCAGAAATTTGGGGATTTGACCGCGAGAAGGTTGAAGAGTATGTCAGCCACTATTTCCACCAACATTCCTTCAAAGAGCAGGCCATTGCTCACCTGAAAAACAACAGCAAGCTTCTGAGCATGTGCTTGATCCCTGCCTTGTGCTGCATCGTCTGCGTCTGTTTGGAATATTTGCTGAGGAAGCGTTTGTCAAAGGTGGAGCTTCCTCAGACCATGACCCAATTTTATATCAAAATGCTCCTCATCTTTATAAGTAAGCAGCAGACAGAGGGCACTATGAGTGAAGACACGCAGCTGAATAACCACAGGACGGCCATTTTGGGCCTGTGTGACCTTGCACTGAAAGGTCTGGAAGAGAAGAAGCTTGTGTTTTATGTCGATGATATCCCAGAGCATGTGAAAGAGTTTGCTTCCCTACATGGGTTGCTGACTGTCTTTGAGGTCAAGAGGAGTGACAGCCTCCCAGAGGCCGGCCATGCCTTTGTGCACTTGAGTCTTCAAGAATTCTTTGCCGCTCTGAACCTGATGATAAATAACGCAGTTGACGGAAACTACCTGAAGAAAAAGTTCTCTCTGAAGTCAAAGTGGACTTTAAAAAATGAAGCCAGGACCGAATTCATGGAGAATTTTCACACCTTTCTCTCAGGCCTCTCGTCGAAAGAGTGTAGGACGTTCCTCACCCTGCTAGCTGAACGAAATCAGGCGTGGGTGCGGGACAAGCAAGCCGCCATCTTGCAGTCATTGAAGAAGCTGGCAGCTACTCATCTAACGGGGCCCAAGATAATTGAGCTGTGCCATTGCGCCTATGAAACACAAGACCTTGAATTAGCCAAGCATGTCGGGAGCCAGTTAAATTTCAAGTATGAATTTAGAAACTTTAGATTGACACCTCTAGATGTTTCAGCTTTGGTTTTCATCATTAACTGTGGCCGGGATTTGACTCACTTGGATTTTGCAGGCTGCCCCATGGAATTAGATTGTCTGGAGGTTCTAGCCAGCTGTAAAAATATAGAGCACCTGAGGTAAGTAATGCATGAAAGACATGTGCATTTAGATTGAGATTTTTGAAGGGATTTCTATGCCCATTTACCATTAAAATTAATGGGAAATGGGTATCTAAATTACCTAGCATTGAAGGGCTCAGATATCTAGCCATGAAGTCCCAAGCATTTCACCTCTGGGTTGCTGGGTCACAGGCAGCCAGCACTGATAGCGATGCTGCCATCTGATTGCCGTTAGATATTGTAGATGAAATGAGTCTATTATCTCAGTCCAGTTTCTACTGGATGGGTGCCCCATTGCAGTGGGCAGGTTCAGTGGAGAGCTCAAAGATTAAGAGTGAACTACCATCATATCTCTAAAGCTGGTACTTGACAGCCTCCAGGTCGGGAGCTAGAGGGGCAAAGTAGGCACTTCAATCTCCAGAGCCGTCAATTTGATACCTTTTATGAGTGCTAAGTTCACTTTGAAGATTGCGTGCATTCCAGGTCACTGTGTGCTACTAATTTACAATAGTGTAAATGGTATATTTCTCCAATAACAGCTTTAAAGCATTCAGACAAAATTCATCCCTGGTCTAACTCCATTGACTTCAATAGCTTTACACACAGGAACCATTAGTTGTTTCCAGTTCTTAAGAGTCAGATTTTCACTGCTCACTGATATAACCGTGAGCTGAAAATGTCCTTAAATAAGGAATTACTTATCTTTATCCTAGGGCTAGCAGAGTGCTCAGTCATACTGTCTCCACAGTTTAGCAACAGCTACTGCATGAAGTGTCTTAGTAACCAAGTCAATAAAGTCTTTCCCCCTTTGTACGTTTGATTATGTTGAAATTGTATTTAAAGAACTAATATGTTTAGAAATAAAAATGATGCAATAAGGTGGCTGGATCATAGATAATGTTAGAACAAAACAGAACTCTTTATTTTTTTCTATCATGTTTTAGCCCACTTTTTTTATTGTTTTAGCTTTAGGAGCAGGAAATATGGTGACGAATTTGCAGCTGCTCTTTCCAAAAGCTTGCCGAAGATCAAGAGTCTGAAGAAACTAGAGTAAGCATTTAATATTAGGGTCAACCCATCTTACTTTGCTCTAGTGCTGAATAGGAATAGGGAATGGGTTCCCCTTTGGATTTTGTACCACCATCTTATGTCATATGTATTTTAAGTCTTTTGCTCTGGTTGATGTGGTCTAAAATATAATCTGTTGCATTGTATAGTGCTGCACAAAAATAGAAATCCATGAAAAATGTGATTGTACGTGGTACCTTCTGTGCATTGCTACCAAATGCCAGGAGATAGCTTTTTGGTTTTCAGGCTTTCAAAAAAAAAAACAACAAATTTTTTGAGGAAAGCAGAGACACTTCCTGCAAAAAATTGAGTTAAGTTGAAAATCCAATTATTTGTCCAACCCCCCCCCCCTCCCTAAAACCATGCTTCTGTGGAAAATTTTTGACCAACCTTAATATCTGTACAGCATAGGAAGGATGGTCAGTGGAGGTAGGTGTGGTGATCCATGGGTTACTTGTCTAGGATTGTCTGCAGGGTTCCATTGTTGAAGCTGATTGTGGTGTCCAAGAGGTTGGTGTTCCAGAGAGAGTTTAGTGGATGGGTAGCAGTTGTTGGAGTTGTGGTGGAAATCTATAAGACAGTTTAAGCCGTCTGTCCAGAGGATGAAAATATCATCAATATATCTCAAGTGTATCATTGATTTCATGGTGCATTGTCTCCATGGACCTGTAGTAGTCAAATCCTTGTTACCTATTTCTCAATGAATTATTTTAGCCCCAAGATCTGCCTAACATTCCTAACTATCTAAAATAAACCCCTACATTTTTGATAGATTGAGTCCAGTACAAGAAGCTTGCACACTTAGGCCTGGTCTACACCTAAAATTTAGGTTGACATAGCTACATCACTCAGAAGTGTGAAAAATTCACACCCCCGAGAGACATAGTCAAGCTGACCTTAGCCTCAGTGTAGACTCTGCTAGGTTGACAAAAGAATTCTTCCATCAACTTAGCTACCTTCTTTCGAGGGGATGGATTTATTATGTGATGGAAAAACCCCTTCCATTGTCATAGCAAGTGTCTATGCAACAGAGGTCAACCCTGGTCTCATTTTATGTCTGTATACACCTAGAACGTCAAAGGCAGTCTACCATTAACTATGGTATATGGTAGACATGCAGTTCTGAAATCTTTGTTAACAACAGTAACTTGTTCAGTTTTAAAGCTGCTTTACAACAATCTTGGTTGGAACCTGGTCCAAAACAAAGACACATGCTGTAATTCTGTGACAACACACACACACAAGCATGTATACTTCCTTACTAATTAGGTACTCAGTTTCAGGAAGCGACCAATTGACTGATTTGGGTTGTCTCATGTAACAGGGCGGGACTCACCACTATGGTGACTCCTGCTGGTCGTTCTGGGAATTAGCTCTGTCTTTTTGCAGGGCACCTTCCTCTGGTGGTGTCTCGCCATCGTGACTTCTGCTTCAGACCCGCAGCACCTCAAGGACTGTGGCGTCCCCTTCAGGACACAGGCCTCCGGCCAAGCCCCATTCTATTCTCTTTTCCTTCCGGGGGGGCAGCAGTCCTCTGTCCAGCCACTCACCTCTGTGGCCGACTGCAGCCCAAACTTCTAGCCACTTGCCCCAATGGCAAACTGCAGCCCTTCACTGGCCACTCCCCTCAGTGGCAAGTGGGGGTGAGGAAGACCTGGACCCACCCCCTACTCCAGGTCCCAACCCAGGGACCCTCTAGGCGACAGCCACACACTGCGTCTCCTTCAACCCCTGCCATCCCTTTCCGTGGGCCACTTCCCCTAGCCCTAGCCCCTTCTCTGCCCCTGTATCAGGGCTTCAGTCTTCCAGCCAGTCAGGCTGGAGCTCCCTGTCCAGCATTGCTCTGTCCAGGGTGCTGGCAGTTTCCTCAGCCTTTCAGGGACCCAATCCTTTCTTCCGGGGCTCCCAAGAGGGAACTGCCACGCTACCCTTCAGCTCTCCTTATATATGGGCCTGCTCTGCCCTGGTTGGCTGCTCATTGCAGCCCCTTTCTGGTTAGTTGTCTGCTGCACAGCCTCCCCAAGACTATTTTTAACCCTTTCTCCACCATTGTGGGGCAGATGCCCCATCACATCTCCCAAAGAAAGTCTCTGTGTTACTTATCACTAGGTTTTTGCTCAGAAAACACCTTTCAGCTCAGTAATTGTCCACAGCAGGACTTGACATGCAAACACAGATTGAGTAAAGGATGGATACAGCTATAGTCTTTTCCCAGTGTGCTAACAGGCAACCTGAACTGCTGGAAAATAGAAAGAGACGTTAAAGGTGGTCTGTCTGAGATAAGTCTTTGGTGTCACCAGGAGGACTCCGAGATTGCTGGCCCAGGAACTGTCTTCTCTCTTCCAGGTGTCTTCAGCTTTTGAGAAATGATGTGCTGAAGGACACCAGTCGTTTTATCCTATTTCTGCTGGCTGGTCCAACTTGGTTCCTCTTTTTGGAGGTTCTGGCATGCTGACTTCTTCTGAAGATTCAAAATATCCAACCAAAAGGAGAGTCATTCTCTCTTACCATCCCATCAGGGAACAAGGCATCAGCTTTTGAGTTCTTGCAACTAAGACTGGGATTTTCCTGTCTCATTGTGTAATACATCTTGTCACACCAGCTAGTGTAAGACACGTTAGGCCATAACTGTTGGTACAACCATCTTGGGACACACCTTGAACACTGGCTGGCCTGCTCTGGTCAGCAGCTTATCTCCACAAGACCCTTTCTGTGGACCCCTTTATGGTGCGTCCCTTGGCCAATTTTGCAATTAATGCTTGTTTAATTTGCAGTTTTTCCATCAACATCAAGCTAGCTGCTGAAATGTCCAGTTTAAAGTTCATATAATTTATATAAAGTCTCTTTGTAATCTTTGGTGCTCTTTAAACATGTTTTAACAGTCCATTATACAATACAAAGTCCCTTCAAGAACTGTTGTTCTCCAGAAGGCCGGAACAGCTGTATAAATATTCCATGCCTCTTCTCCTTGTTTTAACAACCACAGTAGGACCTTGGTATGCATGACTGAGCTGAACAGTTGTGATTATTCCACTCTGCGGCCAAGTGTCCTTATATACACACTGTGTGGTTTCAGTGCCTCTTCAGCACTACCTTGATAGCATAAGCATGCTTAATTGCAAACATTAGCCTTACTCCTTCACTTGATCACGTAAAGTAAAAGAAATCAGTGTGAATGCAACCTCGTTCTTTCCTGACAGGATTGCACAGCGGGCAAACCCGGGCACTAAAGTTTACAATAAGTAATACAGTTGACTTCCATTTTACACATTTTAATTATTCCATCAAGTTCCCCATTTTTTATGACTGGGCTCTCAGCAACATCTCCTGCAGCTTCTTCCGCAGTCACTTTCTTCAGGAACCCTTCTAGTAACTCTGTCATTCTTTCCCCTACCTCCCTGAGCTGAGGTCTGGGCTACCATCTGAATCAGAGGGGAGAAACTACATGCTAGGCAGATTTTATTTCAAGTTTATTTAGACTTAATAAAGTAGAACCCCAGCAAGGGAATTTGGTTTTTACCTTTTGGACTGTGTGAAGTTCTCGAGGGGCCCTGTGAGAGGGGAAACTGAGGCAAGGCACTGCAGAGCCATGCTTTGCCTGCAAGGAGTGCTACATTTGCATTCTGGTAGCACCTGGATCAGGGCCCCATTGTGCAAGGCACTGTACAAACACAGAACAAAGAGCTAGCCCTTGCCGCAAAGAGTGTACGTGAGAGGACGAGGGCCTGGACGAGAGTTTTAGCTGAGTGGATGGAGAGGAAGGATGGGATCTTAGAGATGTCATGCAGGAAGAAGTGGTGAGATTTAGGCTATGTCTGCACTACCACTTATGTTGCCACAACTTATGTTGCTCAGGGGTGTGACTATTCCACCCCCGCAAGCGACTTAAGTCACGCTGGCATAAGCGTAGTGTGCATAGTGTTGGCGGGAGAACTTCTCCCGCCAATGTAGCTTCCGCCGCTCGCGGGGCTGGTTTTTCTAACTCGATGGAGCTTTCTCCCATCGGCATAGAGCGTCTTCACCACACGCGCTGCAGCGGTGCAGGGGAACCAGCATCGGTGGTGCATGACTCCTCCATGTGGGGAGGCTGTGAGCCCCCGGACGGTGGCCCCGCCCTGAGGCCCGCCCTTGCTCAGCCTCCTCCCCTGGAAGCTCCGCCCAGGCTCCGTCCCCGGCCCTGCGAGGCCCCCCCCTCCGCCATTTGTGCCTCTTCGCCCCATCCGCGAGGACCCCCTGCCTGCCGCTTGTGCTGCTTTGCTGCCTCCCTCAGGCCCCCACAACCCACCTGCCGGTCAGCCAGCTGAGCCAGCTGCCGGCCACTCACCCGCCCATTGCCCGTCGGCCAGCCAGCTGCTCGCACATGCCTCTTCACCTCCACCCATGCGGGCGGAGTGGGGACAGGACGAGGCAGGGCCTGGAAGAAAGAGGACGAGCGGGACCAGGGCCTCGGGGCAGAGCGCGGGTGGGGCCACAGCCAGGGCGCCCAGCCTTTCGGCGGCAGCGTGTGCCAAAGGTGGCAGGCAGGCTGATTGGGGCAACTTAGCCTCCCCTGGCGTCTTACACCCGCCGCCTGTGTGTACCCGAGCGCTGTAAGTGTAGACAGGCCCTTCGAGATGGCTGGCCTGAAGGCCGAGGGAGAGGGCCAAGTAGAAGACCATGCGTGGGTTACGGGGAAGGCTGCGATTCTCTCACAGATTCCATGGCTTTCCACAACCTCCGTGGCTTCCGCAGCGGCTGGTGTGGCTGACTGCACAGGCACCGCATGGCCAGCCGCACCGGCTGCTGTTGGCGCAACCCAGGGCCAGCTGCTCGGCAGGTCCCTAGGGCCAGCCACACTGGCCTCTCCTCGGGAGGCCCCGGGCAGCTGGCTCTGGGGATTGTGTGAGCAGCTGCCGGTGCGGCTGGCTCCAGGGAGTGCTCAAGCAGCGGTCCTGGGGCGCCCTGGGGACCGCCCGAGCAACAGCAGTCCCGAGGTGGCTGGAGCAGCATCCCCAGAGGTGCCTGGAAGCTGTCTGGAGAGTGATTCCCCAGGGAACAGCAGCCGGGGGCAGTCAACCCTCAGCACTGAAGGGGGGCCCCCCGGAGCAGCAGCTCCCCAGAAATAGAGATTTAATCAGGGGTATTTTTGGTAAAAGTCATGGATAGGTCACGGGCCATGAATCTTTATTTATTGCCAGTGACCTGTCCATGACTTTTACCAAAAATACCTGTGACTAAATCTTAGCCTTAGTTATGGGGCTGAGTGACACTGAGGGGGCTGTTCATGGTGCTGGAGAAAGAAGGGAGTGGACAGGGTTTAGGGTGGGAAAGATGAAGAGCTCCATTTTGGCTCTGTGGAGCTTTTGTTTGGAAGCAGTTTGGGATGTATTTTCCTCTCTACTTCCTGCAGCTTTCCCCTGCATGTTAAGAGACTGAAAAGCAGGGAAATTGAATGGACTCAAATTCCTGCAAGCTGCGATGGATGCACAGCAAAGTGATGGTGCTGGAGCCCAGTTCTGCCCTTTGTCCCCAGGGGCATAACTTCCATTGACTGAGAGCAGAATCAGGCCACATGCCCCTGCATCTTCCTCCTGGTCACATGTTGGACGTGGAACCCAGGGACATCCCAGACACTGTTTCTGCCACGAGTCTGGCGGATTTGTATTGATCCGACATTTTCGATCTGCTTTGTGTTTTTTCAGATTAACTGGTGGTAGCATCACTGCCCTGGGGCTAACTGGCCTGGCACAAGTCTTTCCAAACTGCCTTCAGCTTGAAGAAATAAAGTAAGTGACCCGCGTTATTGGGGGCGAGCGATGCTTTTAAAATCAGCTGAGAATTATTTGTGGGGGATATTAACCAGGCAAACTGATTTGCAGCTTGCAAGACAATCGACTGAGGGACCAAGACATGGGGAAGATGATTGAAATGCTTTCCAGAGTGGAAAAGTTAAAGATGATTGAGTAAGTAAGAGATTTAATGACTTAAGCCCATTGCAAATATCATCTCTGAAGAAGCAAATCATCCCGTCAAAGGGTCAAGTAGTTTAGGGTCAACATGAGGTCAGGAAGTAATGTCGGCAGTCCCTGGGGTCAGTCAGGGGCACAAATTTTTCACAGGGAGGTGGGCAGTCCAACTTGCAGCCCTTGGGCTGGCCTGTGGGATGATTTTGTCCAGCCCCCAACTGTGTCTGCCCCCACTTGTAGCAGACCTGCTCTGCAAAATGGTGTTCTCTGCACAGTGGGACTTCACCATTACAATACGTGTGAGGTCACGCCGCATGGAGCACGCCATTTTGTAGAGCACATATTCCTGGGTGTGGCCTGCGGAGGTGCCCCAAACTAGCCTCTGGCCCACAGCACTGAAAAGATTGGACCACAGATCCTCAAATTCCACCCAAATACCACTACATCATGGAGCCCAATGACTTCAATTAAAGCAAAGCATTTTAGTTCTCAGGAGACTAAACTGTTGTGTGCCACTGGGGAACAGGAAAGGCCGAGACACAGTCAATGCCTGAGGCCCCTTCCATTAACCATTAGAACAAGCTACCAAAGGAAACAGTGAATTCAAGAGGAGTTTTGAAGTCTCTAGATCAAAACTGGTTGCCTTCCTAGAAGAGCTGCTTTAGCCAAACACAAGCTACTGGGCTCAGAATGGGAGTAACATGATGAAATTTGATGGGAATAATCTGATAGTCCCTCCTGGTTTTAATATCTAGGAAGCTATGTACAGTTAGATTTCATTAAAAAAGAAAATAATCCCCAGCCTCAAGGTTTTACTAAACCTAATATGAATAAAAATGTTTTCTTGGGATGTACTTGTGTATGCAAGTATGGTGAGGGGGAAGAAGGATCGGAGTCAAACATGCCTCTGCCAGGCTGGAAAGTGGAAACCCTGACACAACAGCATTGGCCTCATAATGCACAAGAGCCTTCAGTGAAACAAGTTTTCAACTGAAAAAAGAAGAGAGTGAAAGTTACCAAAAAGACCAAGCTAATTTTAGGGCCTGTTCCTTCAAACTCTTACACATGTGCATAACTTTACTCGTGAGCAATTCCACTGATGTCCGTTGGAGTCAATTTATGCCCATGCAAAAGTGTTTGCAGGATCAGGGTCTTATGTTCTAAGTTGAGTGAAGTCCAAAACTTAAATAAGCAGCATAAATAAAGTAAATGATATTTTTAAAAAATCCTTTGAGTTTTACTAGTAACAGGTTAGATTTTTTTAAGCATAAGATTTTTATCTTGACTGTATTCCTTTAAAGTGCTGTACTTACATCTGTTATTTTGCTGCAGCAGACTATGAAAAATGTACTGTATGTATTAAATATTTTATCATAAATTCCTATGATATTGCAGCTGTATCACCTACATTATTAATAAGTGTTTTGTTTAGCAGAAAATGGTGCATAACTATTTTATTATCCTATAGATCTATCAAGTGTCCCTGATTCTGAACTCAGGGGCAGCAGTTGCATTTGAAAGGGTCCATAAAATAGAATTGAATTGCTGTCACGGTGCCTTCCCCATTCTGAACTCTAGGGTACAGATGTGGGGACCTGCATGAAAAACCCCCTAAGCTTATTTTTACCAGCTTAGGTTAAAACTTCTCCGAGGTACAAACTATTTTACCTTTTTCTGTTGGACTTTATTGCTACCACCACCAAGCGTCTAACAAATATATAACAGGGAAAGAGCCCGCTTGGAAACATCTTTCCCCCCAAAAATCCTCTCAAACCCTACACCCCCTTTCCTGGGGAAGGCTTGATAAAAATCCTCACCAATTTGCATAGGTGAACACAGACCCAAACCCTTGGATCTTAAGAACAATGAAAAAGCAATCAGGTTCTTAAAAGAAGAATTTTAATTGAAGAAAAAGTAAAAGAATCACCTCTGTAAAATCAGGAGGGTAAATACTTTACAGGGTAATCAGATTCAAAACATAGAGAATCCCTCTAGGCAAAACCTTAAGTTACAAAAAGACACACAAACAGGAATATAAATTCCATTCAGCACAACTTATTTTATCAGCCATTTAAACAAAACAGAATCTAATGCATATCTAACTAGATTGCTTATTAACCCTTTACAGGAGTTCTGACCTGCATTCCTGCTCTGGTCCTGGCAAAGGCAACACACAGACAGAGAGAGCCTTTGTTTCTCCTCACCTCCCCCCCCAGCTTTGAAAGTATCTTGTCTCCTCATTGGTCATTTTGGTCAGGTGCCAGCGAGGTTATCCTAGCTTCTTAACCCTTTACAGGTGAAAAGGTTTTTCCTCTGGCCAGGAGGGATTTAAAGGTGTTTACCCTTCCCTTTATATTTATGACAATTGCGAACAGACAGAAATGTCTGTTGGCTGAAAACAAACAGTATAGTTTAAATGGTCAACAAATCCATTAGATGTGCGTGTGTGCATGTGTGTGTGTGTTTGTGTTGAGAAGCAGTGATTGTGTATTAAATAAAAGAGACTTACTATCAAATACAAGCAGCTGATATTATGATGCTCTGACTATTATCCACAGTTTAAGCCATAATGATATTTCGGTGAAGTCTGTTCTTACTTTGGCGAAGGGAGCCACTACTTGTCCAAATGTTACTGAACTACATATAAGGTACTGGTAATATATGCTATGGAAATATACACTTTATTTCTCTAACTGTTGACTTTAAAAATTGACTTCTCTTTTCAGTAGAATTGCTCCTTAATAAAGATTGGTGCAAATTGAGTTCCAGTCTCTCCTCTTATTGACAAGTTGAAACATGGAGTTTGATTCAGTTACATTATACAATATGGAATTATTAAGGCATTGATTTTTACATGTTCATTTCACACATTGATTTTTCAATGTAAAATGTATATGTAACATAATTTAAACTCTGTTTTTAAAACATGCAATATCTACACGGTGAGATGCCTTGTCTGTGCAAATGAGTCATAAACCAGCGAAAATCACTGGAAAAGCAACACTTTGCATTGCTGTGCACTTGATATGTCTTTGAACAATGGTTTTGATATTATCACATGTCCAAGATATTGGGTAAAGTGGAGACTTAAATTACAGATCTGACAACTAGTTCACATCCACGTGTAAACTCCAGGAGCCAGATGAATCCCTAGTATAGCTCTAATGAAGTCATGTTGGACACGGTTAGCTTTTTTCCAAGTTTCTCCGCGCAATACACGTGAGACTGAATCACTGCTGACCCTTCTTATAACTTGTCTTGCAGAAAACATTTGTGTTATTCTGCTCCATGCCACAGCTGGACAAAGGGCCAAATCGCTGCCGTAAATTGTGGCATTTTGGATCAATCAGTGGAATGATCTCCTATTTTCATGAGAGATGTATCTAGAGAAGGGGAACCCCAAGAAGCAGTCTGCCTAAGCTTCCGGCCAGCCTTGCTGAGACCAGTGATTCTTTTGATTAACATCCACTGCAGTATTCCCTTTTGCTTCATAAGCTTAAGAGCTCTGAGAGCAGCACGTTTCTAAGGCTTGATTCAGCCCCACTGAATTGAATGGGAGCTTTGCCGTCCATTTCAAGGAGAGCAGACCCAGGCCCCTATTGAGCATTGCTGCATAAGAAGTTTAATCCTTTAGCATTTAACCTAATAGTGTGTTGTATTTTGCTTGCAGGAAGGACACCATCATGATATATTTTTCTGGCCAGTCCAGAAAAGTCCCAAGGTGAGAAATTGATCTTGGAGTTGTGAGTATTTAAGGGAATTCTGATTCAAATAATAGTCATTTCTACCATGGACACTGGTGACTGCTGGCTCCAGAAATGGCAGGAGCGGATTTACCATTAAACAAACCGTGCGGTGGCACGGGGCCCCCAGTGACAGGGGGGCCCCAAAATGCAGAACAAATATCATAGAATCATAGAATATCAGGGTTGGAAGGGACCTCAGGAGGTCATCTAGTCCAATCCCCTGCTCAAAGCAGGACCAATCCCCAACTAATATCTGACAACCTGCCCCCGAGTCCCGGCCAGCGGTGCAGCAGGGCTCAGGCAGGCAGGCTGCCTGCATGCCATGGCTGGTGGCCCCACACCACTCCTGGAAGTGGCTGGCTGCTGGCACGTCTCTGCGTGCCCCTGGTGGAGGAGATCCGCTGTCCCCTTCCTCACAAGGGGCGTGCAGAGACATGCCAGCAGCCAGCCACTTCCGGGAGTGGTGTGGGGCCCGTCCTCTCTGCCTCCCTCCCTCTGCACCGCTTCACTCCCAGAAGTGGCCAGCATGTTCCTGTGGCCCCTGGGGGAGTGTCTCTGCACGCTGCCCCCGCCCCGAGCACCGACTCTGCAACTCCCATTGGCCGGAAACTGTGCTTTGGGAGCTGCCCCGCCCAAGGTAAGCACCACCCCCCTTACCCCTCTCCCGCATCCCAACCCCCTGCCCCAGCCCAGACCCTGCACCCCACACCCAAACTTCCTCCCAGAGCCCGCCCCCCATACCCCTCCTGCACCCCAACCGTCTGCACCAATCAAGGTACCTCACTTTATTTTCATTTTCTTCCCATTACTTATAGGAGGAGGATGAAGAAAAAAAGAATGAAAAATGGGGGAGAGATCAAAGAGAATGTTCTTTTTCTTGGCTGGGTCCCGAGGGGGGGGACTGAAAATGAAGTTGTGCACAGGGCCCCACTACCTCTAAATCCACCACTGAGAAATGGGACATAATTCCCCTGCACCCCGTGCAGTCATTTACACCTGTGAAAAGGGAATGTAAAACTGTTAATCCAGAATGGTAGCATTTTGCATGGGAGTAAATGACAGTAGAGGTTGCAAGGCAATTCTGAATCCCGGCCATGTTGATTTTTTCTTTAGGGGGTGGGGGCATAAATAGGGTGCAACACGTCTTGCACCTTGCTTGGTTGCCTCTTTTCATGCCTCTGCGTATGCGTGGGGACAGCATGGATTTAGCCCTAGGTCAGTAAATACCAAGCGAAATACGAGTCCTTGTTTTTCTCTTAGAGGATCAGTCTGAAAATGCCCCAGCCGGAAAGCACCTTTCATCACATGCTGTGCTCTGTAGTTGAACGTTTTCATTTGCAACGAGCAATCCTTAGCCTCCTAACTCCCATGCAGCCGCACTACGGCAACGCTGGGCCAGAGAACTGAATCCTGGAAAGAGACTCAAGCTACATCTACACTGCAGCTGGGGTAGACATACGTGCATTAGCTTTGATCGGTCTAGCATGCTAAAAATAGCAATGTGGGTGGTGGGAGGCATGGGCTAAGTATAAGCCTATCTGAGACTCTAGGTATGCACTCAGAACGGCTAACCCGTCCTGCTGCCCATGCCACTGCAGCCACACTGCTTTTAGCACACTAACTCGATCAACGCTAGCGCAAGTTCGCCTACCCAAGCTGGGAATTACACCCCCTGCTGCAGTGTAAATGCACTGTCAGTGACTTCTTCCAACAAAGCTTTATTCCTTCCCTGTGCATACTGTATCCCACAGTGTAGCTGGAAAATATTCTCAACAGCGCAAATGTCTCATGATGGAGTTTCAAAGGCCGGTAAATATTTTGTTTCTTTGCAGATCACCAAATCTGAGGAGAAGGGAACATAAAAAGGAAAATGCTACTCAAATAAGAAATATGAAGTTACGGTAAAAGAAATATATTTAAAAAGTCTATGGGTGAATAGAGATCTTCCTGTGACAGGTTGCACAGATGGGCAAAGTAACAGCCACCTTAGTCCTTAAAGGCAGAGGATATTACTATTGAAGAATGGTTTGAAATAGGGCTGGATAAATGGTTAGGAATTAAAAGTATCCCAGCCTGTCCAAATGAGGGCCCCAGCAGACATGGTTTGACAATGTTCCATTGTGACATCACATGTTGTCGTGGGAAAGTTTGCATCACAATGTCACCATGCCGTGACACCAGCCCAGCAGAGCCTGCACTTGTGGCAGGAAAGGGCTGTGTGCACTGGGAAGCCACCGACTTTCTTCCCCTCGCCTCCACGTGATGATGGGCGATGGACTCTCAGAGCACTGTGGTCATCATGGCTGGCATGAAAAGATAAAGAGGAGAATGGATGGCATGTGTAAAGAAGGTAGCCTGGGGATTATATCTGCCCTTTCTCACAATACAAGAACAAGGGGACGTTCCATGAAATTGAATGCAGCAAATTTTAACCTGATGAAAAGAAAAACTCTTTAACACAGCATACAGTTAGCCTGTGGAATTCCCTGCCACTATCTATAACCGAGGGGACAAGAGCTTAGCAGGAGTAAAAATGGATTGGATAGTTATAAGGATAATGAGAGCATCCAGATTTACAACAGTAAGGATTTTTTTAAACAAGCTTTGCGCAGGGGAGAAAAACCCTCCTGCATCAGAGCAAAAGCCACCTTCTAACTGCAGGGGTTATGAAGAAAATTTCCCTAGGAGTTGGCTATTGCATAAAGACCTACTTCACAGTTTCTCGCTACTTTCTCTGTAGGAGCTGGTGCTGGCCACTATCAGAGACAGGGTACCACATTAGGTGGACCATGGGTCTGACCTGCCATGTTCATTCCTATTAAATCCAGCATGTTTCACCAGCACTAAATTCAGGGGGCAGCAGTGTTACAAAAATGACACTGATTGGCCAGCAGATGGCAAGCTCGACCTGGATCAGGAAGCCAAAACTGGAGTCCATGACAGTAACAGACAGCACTTTATTCCAAAAAGAAAAGGAGTACTTGTGGCACCTTAGAGACTAACCAATTTATTTGAGCATAAGCTTTCGTGAGCTACAGCTCACTTCATCGGATGCATCCGATGAAGTGAGCTGTAGCTCACGAAAGCTTATGCTCAAATAAATTGGTTAGTCTCTGAGGTGCCACTAGTCCTCCTTTTCTTTTTGCGAATACAGACTAATACGGCTGTTACTCTGAAACCTGTCACTTTATTCCAAGTGTCTTTGCTGGTTCCCTAGCACAGTTGTGTCACAGCACCACCCTCCTGCAAGTTAGACGGCTGGAAGTGAGTGTATCTGTGAATCTGGACTCCTGAGTTCTATCACCTGCTTGGCAATTAACTCCCTGAGTGACTTTGGCAAAATCATTTACTTCCCTGTGCCTCTTTTTCCCCATTTGTAAACTGGGGATGATAAATCATAGCGGTGGGTGTGAGACAACGATATAATAACATTTTGCTCTCCTGTAGCACTTTGCCTTTAAAGATTCCCAAGTACTTTACAGAAGGATTATGACCACTTTATAGGGAGAAAAACAACTGATCTCCTTTCTCCCAGTCCTGTACCCCATCCACTGAGCCCCTCTGCCTGACTATTCCAAATGTGAATTCCCTCTGGGTCGAGAAAGGGCTAATTCCTAGAAGGGCCCATTGGGAGTTGAAATCAGTTCCCTGTTCAGTTTGCTATTCTTGTCATTTAATCCAATCTTTCTGTTCTTAGAAATGTATTTAAATGTCCACGGGTTGATTGAGGCCCTCAGCTGAAAGATTGCACACAAGTCATATTAATGATGATGAGTCTGACCTCCTTTGTAAAACACTTTGAGATCTATGGATGAAAAGTGCTTGGTATTCTAATTGTTATTAAACATTAAATGCAGGGGGATTTATTGTTTTATTATTCTTTAAGAACAATTGGAGATAGAGCTGGGTAAGTGGTTCAAATACAAAAATCCCAGCCTACCTAAACCAATGACCCCAAGTTATTGTGAGTGAGCTCAGCAGACATGGGTTTACAGTGTTCTGTTGTGATGTCACGTTGTCGTGGGGAAGTTTGTATCACGATGTCATCGTGCCATGACACTAGCTCAGCAGACCTGCACTTGTGGCAGGAGAGGGTTAGGCGCGCACTGGGAAGCAGCCAGCCCGCTTCCCCTCACCTCCATATGGCGACGTGAGATGGACTCGCAGAGCATTAGGGTCACTGTGGCTGGTGTTGGATGATAAAGATACACAGAATAATAGACGGCATAGAGAATGTAGCTCAGGCACTTGTGATCACCCTCTCGTATTACAAGGACAAGGGGATAGTCAGTGAAGTTGAAAGAGAGAAAATTTAAAACTGATGAAAGGAAGTACTTTTTCTCAAAACTTACACATAGCCTTCTGCTCTGTGCCTCAGTTTCCCCATTTGTAAAATGGGAAGGATAATGATTACCCACATCACAGGGGGAATTGTGTGACTTTGTTATATAATAGTAGTTTGAACTCACGTAGCATTTTTCCTGTAAGGATCTCAAAGACTTGTACAAAAGTATTCTCATTATGTAGAGGAACTGAGGCACAGAGAGGTCAAGTGACTTGCCCATGCTCACATAACTGTCAGAGGCAGAGCTAAGAATAAAACTCAACTCCCCTGACTCACAAGCCAGTAGCCGATCCCTCTGCCTGTTTATATTCATTCAAAAGGGGGAATTCTCGATGGATCTAGAGAGGGATGGATGCTATAAGTGCCTGTTGACAGTTGATATCAGTCCCTTGTTCTGTCTCTACTCAGCTCATTTAATCTCATCTTCCTGTTCATAGAAATATGTCTGAGTTTCCATGGGTTAACTGAGATCCTCAGAGAACAGGTTCCACACAAAGGCAAAGCAGCCATCGTATTAATCATTACATTCAGAGGGATTGTTTGTTGTTTTATTATTCTTTTAGACCGATTAGAAATGGAGGTGGGTGACTGATTAAAATATAAAAATCCCAGGCTGTCCAAACCAATCGCCCCCAGTTACTGTGAGCTGGGCTCACCTGATGTGGTTTTACAACGGTCCATTGTGCTGTCATGTTGTCACGGGGAAGTTTGTATCACAATGTTGTCATGCCATGCACTTGCCCAGCAGACCCTTCACTTGTGTCAGGAGAGGGCTGTGAGCACTGGGAAGCAGCCAGCCTGCTTCCCCTCACCTCCATGGGATGGTGGGCGTTGGAATCACAGAATCGGCTGGTATCAGGTGATAAAGATACACACGGTAATAAATAGTATAGAGAAGACATATCGGGGCACTTTGTCTATTCAATCCTATCTAGGGTCTTATCACTCATCACCGTAATATCTGAGTGTTGCTATCAGTCACTCTTTCTCATCATCGGTATTATTATAATTAAGTATTTATATTCTGGTAGCCCCCCAAAACCCCAGTTAGGATCAGGGCCCCATGTGCTGGGCACCATAAACCTCCCTAGAAGAGACTATCCCTGCCAAGAAGGAATCACAGTCTAGGGACCTAAACTGCTGCTGCGTCTGCTGAAAACAAAGATTATGTTCCAAAAACCATTTTGTTTTGATCAAAGAATCTAATTTGAGTTTTTCTACTGCTCCCTCCCTCTCAACGTGGCTTTTAAAGTAAACAGCTACCTCCTCTTTCCAAGGCCTCCTGCCTGGGATTCAGAAAGAGAAGTCACTTTTCTCCTAATATGGGAACACAGGCACGGAGAATGAAGTTGAAATGAAGCAAATTTAAACCGCATAAAAGCGAAGGCCTTTTCTCACAACCTACAGTTAGTGTTGCTCTGTGCCTCAGTTTCCCCCACTCGTAAAATGGGAATGATAATGCTTCCCTTCCTTGTAGGGAGGATGGTGAAACTTTGCTATGCAATAAAATTTTGCACTCTCATAGCACTTGTCAACGAAGGCTCTCAGAGCTCCTTACAAAGTCTTATCCTCATTTTACAACTAGAGAAACTGAGGCACAAGAGGAGTGAAGTGGCTTGCCCGAGGTCACCCAGACCCATCACTGGCAGAGCCGGGAACAGAATCCAGATCTGATGACTCCCAGTCTGCTCCCCCATCCACTGGCTCTCTCTGCATTTATCCCAGATGTGAATTCTCCCTAAATCTCGAGAGGGATGCGAGAACTGTCAGCACTCTGATATCACTTCCTGCTCTGTCTGTCTCTTCGCCGCTCATTTACTCTAATCTTCCTCTCCGTAGATTACAGGACTGCAGCCTCAATTCACAACATGCAGTGGAGATTGCTGCTCTTCTCAGGGACTGCGCCCACTTCTTGGAAGTGGAGTAAGTACATCAGGAAAGATCCTGTTTCTTTCTAAGGGTCCCTTCTCATGTTGATCTTGCAGCAGGTGGGATGGGAGAGGGAGACATCATGTCAAATCACCAGCCTAGTCTGTGTTCCTCACCCGAGGGGGGGAAGGCTCACCACGCTGAGCTGAGTTTAGGCATGCTGGGATTTTCGAAGAGATTCAGTGGGAGTTGGGTGCCTAAACCCCAGCTTCTGGCTCTGCGGGAATGTAACCAGAGACACCTATTTTAAAATAGCATTGTTGGCCACGCTCTGCTGGGGAGGCAAATGCATGTGCCCCCGGGGAACAGTGCTGCTCTGGAGTAGCTCTGGAAGGCATTTATAGAGTCAGAGAAGGATCCATTGTGATGGTCTGCTCTGACCACCTGTATAACATAGGCCATAGGATGTCCCTGCCTTAATTCCTGTTTGAACTAGAGCACGTCTGTTAGATGCTTGAGGAGACGCATGTCCCGGGACTCTTGGGCACAGAGGGCAGATATTCCTGTTGCACTGCCCTTATGCCCCTCCAAGGCCATCCACCCCTGCTAGATGGTCTGGAGAGGTAGGGCCATGGCCGCACTCTTTGCCCTCCCCCATTGCGGGGACTAGCAGCTACTGCCCCCGTCCCCCCTTTTTTTTTTGCACAGGCAGGGTCTCGCTGTACAGATTTCATTGTAACCTGCTTGCAATAGGAAATTCAGGGAAATCTAATGTCTCTGGCAAGGTGATTCTCCAGCCCAGCTCAGCACCACAGATTTAGATTCGCCCCCAATCCCAGCTCTCCCATTGACTGGCTGGGATAAGGGTTAGAGGGTCTTTCTTACCCTGTGTTTTCCCCCTCCCATCAGGACTGCAGTCACCCGTTGACGTGGTTCTTCTGTGGTTCGCATTCCCTCCCCAAATGCTTTAATGTAGGGTTCTTGTTGGGGCTGGAGCACACACGGAAGCAATGTGAAGCAGAGAGTGGACTCACTGAGGGGAGAGCTTCCCCCCTGAGGTCGCTTCATGTAGGAACTAGAGCAGGGAGAACGTTTTTGTCCGAAACAATTTTGGGGGGTGGGGGGGAATGCAGGTTCGGAAACAGTGGAATATTTTGAGAATTCGTGTGGTTTTTGCCAAATTGTTTTGGTTAAAAAAAACAAACCTACAATTAAAAAAAAATCAAAACATTTTGTTTCAAAGTTTTCAAAACAAAACATTTTGAGTTCTTGGTTTGAAATGACTTGGTGTTTCAAAATGTCCTTTACTTTTATTTAAAAAAAAAACAATCAAAATGGTTGAAATGAAATGTTTCCTTGGACCCAACCAGAACCGTTTTTTGAACTTTTCAATTTTCTGAAAATTAAAAAAAAAAAAAAAAAAAAGTTTTGGTTCGACCTGAAACCATTTTGTTTTAGGTTTTTGTTTTCGGAATTGCCAGTAAACTGAAAGATCCATTTGCACAGTTCTACTGGGGCCAAGCAGGGGAGTTAGGTGCAGGAGAGGAAAGAAGGCCAAGAAAGAAAAGCAACAAGAGGAGGAGCGTGGAGTAGGAGGATGAGATTCTGGTGTCATTTACACTGTTCAAAATGAACCTCTTTAATGGGAAAAATCCCTCAGTTTATCAGGTAACCAACTCGGTGATGAAGGCTGCAGAGAGCTGGTGGAGAGTCTCCCCGAAGTACATATTTCCGAACGGTTGAAGTAAGTATTGCCTTACACCCCCCGAATTACCCTGTGATGAAGTTGATGGCTGTTGTACATAGAAGCTGACACCCTTCCTGGCCCTCTCATAGGAGTATGGGTGGAATACTGAGTCAGGAGGAAGCCAATCAAGCCTCTCTTGGGGCTTGTCTACACTTGCAAGTTTTGTCACCAAAACTTGCAAGAGACATACCCCCAAAACTTGTGAGACGTACCCCCATACAGAGGAGCAGCCAAAGGCCCAGGAACCTCTGAAATCTTAGGTAGCTCACATGCTTCTAACATTGCATTCAGAAGCGGAGTCTCATCCTTTCAGAATATAGAAGTTCAGCATCAAATGCCTTGTCCCCAAGAATACTGGGTCCAGCTGTTTTCATCCCGACCACTTAAAAAAATTAAATGTTAGAATGTGCATGGTGTTCCCCCCACCCAGCAGTGAGAGCAATGTTCATCATGTCCCTCTAATGACATCCTTCGTGGTCTGTTATTGCACACACGCTTTTCAGTCGGTAATCCTTTGCTTGTCTGGTTGTTTTCTTTCTCAGTGTCAGTAACAACCAGATATCTGTGGACGGTGTTTGCTGTCTGTTGAATGCCGTGAACACCTGCTTGAATGTGGTGGAGTTTGAAGCCAGGTATGCAAAGTCAGATCCGGAAATTGTGCTCAGCTGATCTGTCTCATCTGTCTAACCTGTCTCATCTAAAGGCACTTGTATAGCCCCCTTTAGCCTATCTAGTTTATCTGGCGGTACTTATATGACCCTTCGGAGCACAGTATCTGAGTGCTTCACAATCTGTATTTATCCTTACAAGCACTGAAAATATGTGGCAGGGAATATTCTTGTATTGGCAGGACGTGGACTAAATGACCATCCACTTCGAATTTCTGTAGTGCTGTGTATTCCTTCATAGCTAAAAGCGGTACCATTTAGCAGGAATAACCCTGCAGAATCAACAGCGGTTTTCAGGGTAAACTCCCATAACCCTTAGCAGAGAATCAGATACAGTAATCAGATTTCAGAGAGTCCGCATAAAACCCCTTTTTTGCCTCTTATACTATCAGTACCAGGGGATTTTAGACTAAACCCTGACTAAAATTCCCTACTGTAGACAAGACTCTGTGTTGTTAAGTGTAGTAACTTCAACAGGACCGTTTCCTTGATAGTGTTCCTGAACTACTCAATTGATATTGCATAATTAGACTCAAGTATAGTCATGTGAGATAGCTGGTTGTCTTGGGTAATATTTGAATTGACCTTGGAACTGCTGTCTTGGGTAATGTTTTAATTGACCTTTGAAGTGATGACTAAGTGATTTTGAGAAAACCCACAATATTATCAAGAGTAAATAAAATATAACTTAGTGACAGTCAGTGAACTGATTGTGACATTGTTTGTCATCTCTTTCTTCCACAGCCTTCATCATCAGACTGCAATCCTGAAGTTTATAGGAGATAAAGAATTTCCTTCTACCCTTTCCAGGTACATCACATGGAAACAGACCCTTTGTTCTGTGTATCAGTCCGTGCTGATCACAAGTCAGAGCATGGCTGAAATGTTAATCCCCCCTGATCTGTTCCTTAAATGGTCCTGTTATTTACATGTTGGAATGAATCCAAACATATGATTTAGTTGATCATTAGGGTGCACTGTGTACCCTGACAGTGTCTCCCCTCTGCTGCCCAACTCACTGTAAATCTTGGTGCTTTCTCTTAGCATCCTACCCAGTTTACTTGCTCTCGCTCTCTTTCCCCACACCCTGATTATAATGTCTTACATCTCGACAGCACTTTTCATCCCACAGGACCCCAAGCATAGCAGACTATGCTAAGATAAAAAGTCATCAATGTAGCAATTGTTTAACACCACACAGCTGTGCTACACAACAGAAGGGCAGGTCGAATAGTTACAAAACCAGATTCACAGCTATGTTCACATAGAATGGCCCCAAGTTCAGCTTACTGTAAATTCTAGGCTCATCATATGCATAACTCACAAGTCAAGCTGGTCAGAAAATGAGGTTTATGGTCTCAGAAAGTTTGGGCAAAAAAAAATTCAAAATATTTTGATTCTGAAATACTGCCATTTGCCTCATGAGAGTTGTAGTTCGGGTGCCTTATGCTCCTGTTCTCTATAAGTTGGACTTCCTGGTTGGACTACATCTCCCATGATGCACCAGGGTCTCCCCTTCTTAGTGAGGGGAGACAAGTGCATCATGGCAGTTGCCCATGTTGCATCATGGGAGATACAGTCCAACTGGAGAGCCCAGCTCCTAGAGAAAAATGGGAACAAAAGATACCTGAACTGCAACTCCCATGATGCACCACAGTGGCATTTTAGAATCAAAATATTTCAGTTTTGGGGTGTTCTGTTTTTGACCCCAAAATGGAAATTTCTCCGTGCAAGACCGACATTTTTCACAAAAATCTTTGTTCAGTCAAAACCCATATTTCTGCCCAAAACCAGTTTGGATGGAAAAATTTCAAACAGCCCTTCTCACAAGTATTTGGTTAACCACTGGAAGGAAGAATAGGCTAGTGCTAGACAAGTGCAGGGAAATGAGCTGGTCAGAGACAAGCTCTTTGAGGTAGATCATGGTGGCAAATCCATGGTGGCGTTACAAACAAGGGAAAGGAATGTATATTTCCCATAATTTGTCCTGCTTTTTGCGCTGGCTTCTTGTGGAGGTGAGTGCTCCCTGTGGACTGGTTACCTACGTACGACTCCTGGAGTTCTTCTCTTCACCTTGTCTTTTCAGAGAACAGTTCACGTTCAGATCTGATCATGTGTATTGTTACAGGGATACCTCTCGTAGTGGAGACCAGTCAGGTGGAGGTGAGAGCCAGAAGTCTGTGGTCTCAAGGAAAATAAGGTAGCTTGATGCTTTTCATGGGCGTTCAGAAATCTTTGGTGTCTGCAGCTGAGAAAACTATTTCTGATGCAAGTTCAAATGGTGAATAGCATTGACGAGGCTGTTGAAAGGAAGAGTCACGTCTCATCGTTTATCGTTATTATCTTGGTGTGGGGGTAAAGTCTAGGATGCACTGCAGTGGCGGCTCTGTGATCAGTGCTTGTGCAGTCCTGCCAGAGCCCACTTTGATGTCTAGTTATGAGATCTCATTCACCAAACCAGCCTGTGGTTAGTATTTCAACCAGCGGGTCAGAGGTGGGAACTTGCTTTGCTGAGCTGGTCAGTTACTCTTGTTCTGGGACATGCATTGCAAGAAGATCCTGGACTCAAACCCAAGTCTGGATTTAATCCAGACTATATAAACCTGTATAAGTCAGCGTGTGTTCATATCTCTTGCAGGATGTCAAGAGGAAGGATGAGCATCTGAATATAGGTCTCAAGTAGCACTCATGATAGCTGGGTTCAAATCCCTGCCCTGCCACAGACTCCCTGTGTGACCTTGGACAAGTCACTTAGTTTTTCTGTGCCTTGGTTCCTGAGGGGGCCATTTAGGGATCTGGGCCAAAAATTGGGGATTGGTCCTGCTTTGAGCAGGGGGTTGGACTAGATGACCTCCTGAGGTCCCTTCCAACCCTGATATTTTATGATCTGTTTGAGGAGGCTAATCATCCTTTATTTATCTCACCCTTTGTCTGTTTAAACGTAAAGCTCCTTGGGACAGTGAGGATCTCTCACCATGTGTATGCACTGCGATGAGAACAATGGGGTTCACAGGGGCAGTTTCAGTGAGGACCTCCATGTGCTATTGTAATACAAATAAATAGTGATAAAGAAGAGCCAGCCTCATCTCTTAGCAAATGATAACGCTCAGTGTCCATATAGCGCTTTTACCCATAACTTTCATCCATGTATTATCCCCATTTTACAGATGGAGAAACGGAGGCACAAAACAGTGATGTGACTTGGTCAAGGTCACGCAGCTCAGAATAGCACCTCAGTCACCTGGCCCCCTGCCATATCCACTGGTCAGGGCTGGGCTGCTATGCAGGGTTGTATTCAGAGGGCTGAGTTGGAATTCAGTGTGGCTGTTGCTGATTTACCTTAATGTTTCCCAAGCAGAGCTCATTTTAAATCTGATTATGAAAGTCTCTTGTAGAACAACTCGCTCTTTCAGTCACATGCAGTTTAACCCTCTGGGTTATGGCAACATTGCCAACTCTTATGATTTTATCATTAGTTTCATGGGTTTCTTAAAACCCCCAGCTCCTGGAGGTATGAAAAAGTACATTTCTAATCCTCATATTTACAGAGAAAAGCTGGAAAATGTGACCTGAGTATAAACAAAAGGCTCAAACACCAGAAGGCAATGAAAAGAACCTAAAAATTATTATTTTTTAAAATCTCATGATTTTTAAGCCTATCTCACGATTTGGGGTGCGGTGGGGGGTTGCTTTCTTTCTTAGGCTGACAGACAGTGGTTTCCCCCCCAGCGATCTGGACAAGTTGTGCACTGTGTTGAAGAAATGTAGCAGCGTATCAGAGCTCGAGTGAGTCTTCTTATTTTTTAGTGCTCAATTGTATTTTTGCGATTTATTGTTTATAATAAATATTTTTAAACGGTGGGCCTTATTTATAGGCCCCGGTTAGTTGTTCAGAGATTCATAATTTTAAGGCCAGAAGAGTGGTGGTCTGCTCTAACCTCCTGCACAACACAGGGGCAGAGAACTTTCCCCAGTAAGCTCTGCATCAAGCCCATTCACGTGTGTTTGAGCTGGAACGTTTCTATTAGAAAGACATCCAGTCTTGATTGAAACACGTGGCGTGATGGAGAATCCACCACATGCCTGGAGCAGATTGTTCCGTTGGTTCATTTGCATGCAGGCAAAATGTGCCTCTCTTTTGCACATTCACGATAGGGTGTGGTGCTCACGTATAGATCGTCAACACGGCTTACCTAGGATTTTCAGCATGAAAACACAGATCTCTACCGTGTGAACAAAAGGGGTCATTCCATTTCCTAGCAGCGGGAGGTGGTTCTTGTTTTTGTGGTTGTAGACTTGCACAGATGTAGGATTTCAGAGGTTCCTAGAGTTTACAGCCAGAAAGCACTGTTCTGATAATTTAACATGACCTCCTGTATAACACAGGCGAGAGATTTCACCCAGCGGTTCTTGCATTGAACCCAACAATGGGTGGTCAGACTATCTTTTAGTGACCGCTTTCCGGAAGCATTCAAGCAATCAAGTTGCTTGGTCAAAAGCATGTACAAAGCCAGTTTGAATCCGGTGTGCTTCCGTGCTGGTCTTGGAAGTGGAGCGTTTTATCTGATAATGGGGCAGTGCTCGATGCAACTTTCCCCAGGCCTCTTGCCAGAGCCCCGAGGAATGAGTCAAGTGAGCATTGGTATGAAGCCTGCATATTTCCAGGGAAATGGCTGTCCGTACCACAGAGACTCCTTTAATTATGTTGCCTGAGGGACAGTGCCTGCATCAGAGGCAGTACGTTGTAATGGAGATTTCAACCCCCTCTGCTAGGCCAAATTCAGCATAGCAACACATTTAAACGGCTTTCCTGGTAGGCGAGAAGATGGGACCTGATGCCTTGCTATTGTTTAATGAAATACATATTTCCATGGATGGCCTGGAGACTGAAGTCTTCTGTGTACTCACAGAACAGGTATAAGGTTAATGGCAGCCTTTCAACCTTCCCAGCTAACTGCCCTGCCAATGTGCCTCCTGCCTGGCCCAGGAAAGGGGCAAGTGGGGAGTTTATTCTCCAGTAGTGTGGCAGAACTTTTTTTTTTTCGTCCAAAAAGTCATTTTGTCAACCCTGAAATGCTTTGTGGAAATGCGTCTGTTTGGAGGGAAATTCAGGCCCAGGATGGAGTTGTTTTCTGGTGGCGGGGGGAAGAGAACAAGAGAGATCTAGAATAGCCTGCTGGTTAGGGCACTTGGCTGGGACATGGGAGAGCCAGGTTTGCAAGCCTGTTCCAACATGGGCCTTCCATACCCTAGGCAAGTGCCTTAACTGCCAAGCTGTTCTGGGATGAGTCTCGCTCGCTCTTTTTTTTTTTGGTCAACATTTCGAAAGGTCTCATTGTTCTTCAGCATCGTAACGAAAACTGATCTTGAAACCTCAACATATGTTTTGCAAAACAGAAAAGTTGCATTGTCTGGGACTCGTTCATGGACTCATGCCGTGTCTGGGATTCATGCATTGTCAGGGATTCATGCATTGTCTGGGACTCATTCATGGACTCATGCAGTGTCTGGGATTCATGCATTGTCTGGGACTCATTCATGGACTCATGCAGTGTCTGGGATTCATGCATTGTCTGGGACTCATTCATGGACTCATGCATTGTCTGGGACCTTGGTTCCTCTGCTGAACTGGTAACACGAGGGCCAGTTTGAGATCCTCCTGATGGATGTGGCCGTCTGACCTCTGGGGATGAGAAGCACCAGCTCATTCCAGAGGCTACTGAACAGGCATCAGATGATGAGGCAGTTCTGAGCACGATTCTCCTCTCGCTCACCCAGGCGTAACTCGGTTGACTTCAGTGGCCTTACTCCAGTCAGTGGGAGGAAACTTGACTGGATTCGCGTTAGACTTGCAATGCTCCGGATCCCGTCAGTGGCCTTGCGCCCCCTCAGTTTTAGGCCTGAGGCCGGGGCTACGCTACAAAATAGGGCTGACTTAAGTCACTGTGTGTCAACTTATTTGACAAAAAAGGCAAGGAGGAGACTGGATGAGCTAGCTGCTGCTTTGATTTGCATCCGAGGATGCCAGTGTTCTGCCCTTTGGGGACTGACATTAAGGGAACAGACCATTAATATTATAGAATCAGAGAATCACAGGACTGGAGGGGAGCTCGAGAGATCATCTAGCTCAGTCCGCTGCACTCATGGCAGGACTAAGTATTATCTAGACCATATTATTTTCTTCTTAATGAAAAAGAAATATCTTCCTTTAAATCCTAGTTTGTCAAATAACTCTCTGGGAGACCAGGGAGTCGGGAAGCTGGTTGGACTCCTTCCGGAGCTGAAGGCAGTGAGTTTCCTAAAGTAAGCGATCACTCGTCATTATGTAGCTTGTTTGAAATATTTGGCCTAATTCCCATCCTTGACTTACCCTGTGGCTAGTTGTTTAAATCTGTGCAAAATAGGTGTAAAATGCCACCAAACTGGAATTTTCCACTCACACACAAGGGGAGAGGCACGTTTGACACCTAATTTGTGTAACACTTGCTTGGACTGAGTTACATTTGCATAGATAGAAATGTGGACAGGCGGTGCGAAGTGGCAGAGCGTCAGGCCCTTAGGGTATGCCTACACTGCAGCTGCGAGCGTGTTTTTTAGCTCATCTCTACACACACACGCTAGCTTGAATGTGCTAAAAATAGCAATGCAGCCAGGGGTAGCGTGGGTGATGGCTTGTGGTAGCTGTCCGAGTATATAGCCAGTGGTCCAGCTGGGCTTGTACTCAAGTGGCTAGCCTGAGCTGCCTCCTGTGTGCTATCCCTGGCCACAGCTCGGTTTTTCTTGTCTGTCTAGAAAGTGTCTGTCTTCGCAAGCTGGGAAGCACGCTCCCGGCTGCAGTGAGACTGCAAGTTCCTCAGATCAAGGACCATTTCTGTTGTATCTTATGGCACTGTATAAATCATTAATGATAACGAGGATGGGGATTTAATCCTTTGAAAATAATGGTTTTATTCCATCTCTTCCTCTAGGCTGAGTGGCAATCAGATATCCTTGAGTGCTGTGTTTGGCTTAGCTCAGTGCTTATCGACACTGGAACACATTAAATCAATAGACATCAGGTACGTTCGGGGCTCTTGTTGCTGTGTTTTCCCATCAGTGATGCTACTTGAGACACGTGACCTTGGTTTGCAGTGCATGAAACGTGAGCATGCCTCTCCTGACTACGTGTTCATGGTGTTCTCTTTTGGTTACAGCCTGGGAAACGTTCAGTCAGTCCATTTAATCTTCTGGGAAAGTGTCAGGTAAAGATCCTGTCCTCCTGTCTGTCTAAGCATATCCTGTGTGCCATCCCCATAGTATCTAGATGTCCATGTTGCAATAGGGTGGTTTCCACGGGGTGTCAAAATCAGGGGTCCTTTTGGCTCTGAATGCTGGCTGGGAATACTGGAGGCAGGGAGCAGCTGGGTGGTGTGGATGGGGGTGGGCAGCCGGAAGTGTGCGGGGTGGGGTGGCAGGGTCCCCAGTGGGTGATAGGGATGGGAGTTCACTTCCTCCTGGGCAGCCACCTGACCAAAGGCTAAAGGTGCTGGATGGATGTAAGGCATCCTAGAGGTCGGAGGGGTGGGGTGGCATGAGTCTTCGCTCCTGTGCACAGTGGGCCAGGGGAGGCTGGTGCGTGAGGCCACTGCACTGAGGCACGGAGCATCAGCTACCCATAGACAACACAGCATTTCGCACTCGGTGCAGTAGACATGGTATCAAAACCTCTGTCCCCAGGAACAGCCGTACCAGATCTGCAGGAAAGTTCCCGGCTCATCCACAACAGTTAGAGAACGACCATTGCTTTCGGTATGGCACCTTTCCATTCTGGCTCCTTTTCCTATTTAGAAATGTCAGAAGAGCCATGCGTGGGTCACGATCATTTGGGGAGTCCTTCATCTCCAAGTGTTTTTCCTCAGCGGGTCTCTCCGTGCACTGCCTTGTTCTCACCCTAAGGAGAGATAGGGTGCCAGATTCTGCTTCCCATTGAAAGGGCTGCCTTGTACCCCTCTGATTGGCCAGTCACAGCTCTCAGAGCATGGGCAGAGGTGGAGAGAAAGGGTGGGGACCTAGCGGGCCCACAGCTATTCCAAAACTAAGAGCATTCTTGGGGAGATCTTTCTAAATGATTTGCTTTAGGGGCCTCACCTTCCCAGCTCCTCCACCACTGGAATGAAAAGAGATCTGGGTGCCTGAAATCATAGAATCATAGAATATCAGGGTTGGAAGGGACCTCAGGAGGTCATCTAGTCCAACCCCCTGCTCAAAGCAGGACCAATCCCCAATTTTTGCCCCAGATCCCTAAATGACCCCCTCAAGGATTGAACTCACAACCCTAGGTTTAGCAGGCCAATGCTCAAACCACTGAGCTATCCCTCCCCCTCTATAGAGCCCCATCCTCAGCTGATGTAAATTGACATGGCTCCACTGAAGTCAATGACAATTAATACCAACTGAGGATCTGGCCCATAGGGTATTATGCTATTCCTCCCCTGTACACACACACACAGAATCATAATTCAAATGAACTAGTCTGCTAAGAAAACAGTATCGCGTGTTGTATAGAAAGTGTTTTGGCTTGATTGGAGCTGTTTCCCATGATCACTGAGATATACAGGGCCTGATTCCCCACTGCTTTGCTCTCATGGAGTGATTCATACCTGCCAAAGTGAGAATCAGAATTCTCTACTCACACTAGTGTTCTACCCACACTTTGTACAGGTGTAAATGACTGCTGAATGTGAGGCAGCAGGGGATAAGGCCAGCTAAGGAGAAGGCCTTGGAAAGGCCCGTCTATAGGGAAAAGCAGATGCTTTCTCACAACACCATTCCCTCATTATGTAACCCTAACTCTCATTAAGGGAGCCCTGTGCAGCGAGAGAGCAATATACTCAGCCCTATTTCAAGGGAACCGAGAAGGCGTTTGACATTGGGAAAACAAGTTCTGATTCCCAAAAGAACTTTTATTGCCAAGTAGGCAGCTCCATTAAGTCTCTTCACAAAGTGGTATGATCACATGGGGCCAGATGCTCAGCTGTTGTGAATCAGCAGAGCTCCGCCAAAGTCAATTGAGCGACCCGCATTTACACCACCTGGGGATCTGGCCCAGAAGGTTTAGAACAGCAAAACCGTCACTCTGAATGCACTTGTGAAGTGAGCAAGGCAGTAGGTAGAAGGGCTGAGATTGGCTTTGAACCCCAACCTAGCAGCTCAGCCTGAAACGTGAGGCTTTAAGGTCTAGATGGAGTTTCCCATGTCATCCCTGCTGTAGAAGGTAAATCTGAGGATCCTGAGTATGCTGTTTGCTTCAGTCTTAGGGAATGCACCGTGAGTCCCAAGGACATGGACAGGCTCTGCCAGATCCTTGAAAAATGCACAGGACTAACAGAACTTGAGTAAGTGCCGAGCATTGTGTAAGTGTGTCTATACGTCAGGCTGTCCTGTGCTCCTAGAAAATGAAATCCTCCTGTATAAAACCAACGGGCCAGATCTCCAGCTGGTGTGAATCAGCGTCACTCTATTTGCTTCATTGGAGCTATACCCATTTACAGCAGTTGACGTTCTGGCCCGGAGTAACTAGGCTTTGTGCAGATGGAGCACCTGGGGTGATGAAATCCATCCTCCCAACCCAGGGTCACCGAGCAGGACTGTGGAATGCTCTCCTCCTGCCAGAACTGCTCTTCCAGCCTATGGGCTGGAGTATCACCTTCAGCCCTCGGTGCTAGTTGCGTGGAGTGTTTGGGGCCTCTGTCTCCACGTAAATGCAAATCTTATGACTCACCCCCATTGCAGCCTTCAGCATGGAATCCCCTCCTAAGGCAGAAAAGAATTGTCTGACTCTCCATCTGTGGTTCTTCCCCCCACCCTCACACATATGATCTCAGTGCCGTGTTAGGTCTTCAACTGGCTCTCTGCACCACAAGTGAATTTCATGCATATATTAATATACGAGTATCTACCCTCTGATATCCTGTACATGACCTCAGTGGAGTTACTCTGGTTTTACCCCAGTATATCTGAGAACAGAATTTGGCTTCCTGGAACTCTATGATTTGTGTGTAAATTCTCCAGGACATATGCAGTGCAGGCATACCCTTCTGTTCCCCTTCCTATCCTAGATTCAGAGATGGTTACAGTCATTTAGAACTATTCTGATCTAGTTCTAGATAGTCTGGCCTCCTGTGTAGCACAGGCCAGAGATCCAGTGATCTCTGCATCAAACCCATAAAGATGTTTGTAAAACTAATGATCTAGCTAGTGGTCTCTTATAACTTATCCAGCCATTTTCATTTCTAAACAGATTCCTTTGTTGTTCTTTTCTTGATTGGAAGGGGTAACTCCCATATTCCAGTAAATGAAACTTAAACCTTTGAAGTCAAGGATTTCTGAGCCTAGTGTATATTTTTCAACAGGAATATAATGTTTTAATATCCTCTAACTGTGAAACTTGCAAATCATTTCTAACCTTGCAATGTGTTTTCTCCCTTGCTTTGCAGATTATCTAGAAATGCACTGAGTGATCAAAGCATTGAAAGGCTGCTAATGTCCCTACCAAGTTTGCACGGTCTGAAGCTACTGAGGTAAAATTTGGGGCGGTTGTTTTGATGGATGTCATGAAATATTCATTTTGAAAGCTGTAATGCTGCAGTATATCCTACCAGCATTAATAAATCATTGACTCATTCTACATTAACATAGGAAGAAGCAAACCAAGTCCAGAAATATTCAGAAACTCACTCACCCCAATTCCTCTCCTATTTCTACACCCAAATACAAACTAAACCTCTTTTAAGATACTGAGATGATTGCCACTCTTGGTTTCTGGCTGCCACCAGATCCCCAAATCCCAAAATGCTACAAGAAAGATTGTTCTCATGTATTTACATCAGGAAGCAAAAGTGCTGGAGGTTCCACGCTTCGTTTTTTCATGATTTCCAGCCCCATTATTGCAGACTCAGGCCATGTTTACACTAAGCCTTGGCTGATATAGCTATGCTGGCAGAGCCCCCTAGCGCAGGGGTTCTCAAAACAACTTTTTTGGTGGCCTAAGAGTGTGGCCACCAACCCTCGCTTGTGGCCGCTCTGAAAATTTTTCCAAACCCAAGACCCACCGCCCCGGGCTGAAGCCCAGAGGTGGAGCCCAGGGCCTAAAGCCCAAAGCCTGCTGAGCACACGCACTGGCCCCATGTGTCTGCCGAGGTGCTGTCCGGAACCCCCAGGAGGCTGTGTGGTGCAGGCTGCTGATCGCCTGCGGTCGGTGCCAGCAAACACCAAGGCAGCCAGGAGCAACAGCTGGGCGCTGCAGGGAGGGACCACTGCTTCCCCGCCCCAATCTCCACCCAGGAGGCTGTTGTGGATGCAGAAAAATCCCCTGGTGGCCACATGCAGCCACAGTGGCCGCATTTGAGAAACGCTGCCCCAGTGCAGACACAATGAAAGCTGTCAGAAGAAGTTCTTCCCCCAGCATAAGTACACCACCTCCCCGAATGATATTAGGTAAGCTGACAGAAACACTCTTGTGTCGGCAGACTTGTGTTGGGGTTTTGTCGGGATAGCTATGACAGTTTGGGGAGTGCGGGGTATTTTTTTTCACGCTCCAGCAAAACTGTGTAGCGTAGACCGGGGCTCATAAGTTTTGGCTTATTTGATAAGCTTTGGGGCTTGATCCAAAGCCCATTGATGTCACTGGGAGTCTTTGCATTGGCTTTGGAGCAGGCCCCTGGGTGCTTATCCAAAAAGAACACAAACTTTGAACCTTTTAGGGTTAGCCTACCACAAAATGTCTAAGAGAAGAAACAAGGGCTATGAACTCCTGAATTCTGACCCAAACTTGGACGCTGACTTGTGGTGTAGCATTGGAGATCAGTCACTTAGAAGTCACTTTGCAAGCGTATAGGTCGGCGTATCTGCAACCCATTTGCGCACAGAACTGCTGCAGTTGTGTAGGTGTAAATGGCCACTCATCCATCTAAGGGATTGCTTGCATGTGCAGATACCTGATCTGCACATGTGCAAATGGATTTGCAGGTGCAATAAAAAAAAATCACACATGCAAACTAGGGAGCTGATTCACCACTGTGTTACTCTAGCTTTACATCAGTGAAGTTACAGCAGTATAAAACTGGAGCTGACGCAGTGGAGAATCTAGTTGTTCAAAGGCAAGCACAGTTTCATGCCTACAGCTTTGGAAACCAGGCCCTCTCGTGTCTGTGTGTGAGTTTGTGGAAGTGACCGTCAAGTCCTACATGTGTGGAACCAACCTTCCTTGAAGATGAAGACTGATTTATTTTTGTCCTTCCAGTATTAGGAATAACAAATTTTCACCAAATTGCACTCTCTTACTGGCCAACTCCCTCAACCTGTGTGAGCGAATCAGAGAAGTAGAAGTCAGGTAAGGAACTGAGACCTCCTCTCTCCCAAACAAATCAGCCATCATTGAATTCCAACTAGTGGAATTGAGAGCCTTGTCCTTTTCGAAGAGTGTGGCTGTGGATGCAATGACTGGTTTTGCTTGTGTTTGCTACAGATCAAGCGAAAATGCTTTTTTGCATTTGGCGGGGAGGATAGAAAGCCAAGAAACATCCTGCAGGTCGGACCTTACATTATTTATTTATAAGTTTGCTTCTTTTGCATGCATTTAAAATGTTAGCATTTGTTGAAATCATGTTGAGTGAATCCACATTTGACTAAATAACAGCATGGATAAAATTTGCACCAGATATTGTGTAATCCTTACTGATATTTTTAACATCGGGAATAAGAATTATTCTCACTCCTTGCATGGGCAGCACCATGTGTCTGTGCATGTTGTACAAAAGTCCAGGATCCAGTCTCATGAGAAGAAGGGGGTGTTTCTGGAACACCTTGTAATCTATGAGTTGGAGCAGGAGGCTAGTAGTCAGGACTCCTGGGTTCTCTCTGCAGCTCTGCAAGTGACTCATATGACCTTGGACAAGTCATTAGTAGCCAATTTTTCAAAAGTGGCCTCTCATTCTGGGTGCTCAGCTTGAAGAACCCTTGTGTGTGATGTTCAAAAGTGCCCGTAACTCCTGGTGAAATAATTGGAGCAGGAGGTACTTAGTACCTCTGAAAGCCAGGCTCAAGGTGTCTCAGAATGGACACCCAACAACCAGTGACCACCTTTGAAAATGTGGGTCTTACCCTCGCTGTTTCCTTGCCTGAAAGATGGGGCTAATCATTGCAGAGGTCTTGAGGCTTTATGGACATTGCAAAGATCTTTACAATCAATGGCAGGGCAACACAGTCTCGTTAATTAATGCAGGCATTGCCCATAGACTGCTGTGCAAGCAAGCGACTGGGAATTTGTAGCTTTCAGTGCGGAGGCTACGTCAGTGCAAGGCAGTTTCTCGGGATCTATTTCAAATGCTGTTTCTCACACGTCTGTCTTCAAACAGGCTAACTGACTGCAGCATCGGTCAGAACGAGGTTGAGGAACTCTGCCGAATCCTTGAACAATGTGGCCGTCTTGCAGAACTGGAGTAAGTGGGCTTTGAATTTCCACTGTGGCCTTAAAAGGAAGGTGAACAGAGCCAGTGAGAGAAAGCTGGGTGGATAGAGATAGGTGTCTCCATACACTCATGAGCCCTGTAGGCTCACTCTGTGTGTGTATCCAGTATCTAACAGCATATAAACAAAGAGAGAAGTGAAAGGAACCCATAATGCTTACTGGGAGGAGTTGATCTGTTAGAGAAGAGGTGCCTCCCCCGGTAAAAGTCCATTATGTAACAGAGTCACGGTGGGTCACAACTAAACTGCGTGTGTGTGCGGCCCCCAGCAGAAGCTGGCCATTTGGGTTCTAGGTCTGTTGTTTGCATTGCAGGAGGCGGGTAAGTGTAAAGAACTAGTAAACGGTCAGCAGCCAGTGTGGGATGTGATGTCCTAAAAACAACACTTTGCGTGAGGATTTTTTTCCCAAAGTGGCTGCTGGAGTCTGCCGTGTGTGGAAACGTAGGCGTGTGCGCCCGAGTTCATTGCTGGTGAAAGGTGCTGGGGCAGTCAGCCAGGAGACAGAACTCCTCAGTATATTCTCAGAACGGGAATGGCTCAGGCAGGAGCCGTGCAAGCTTTCCCTGCACTGCCTTCTCAGCGTGGCCTAACCCAGACCTAACCCAGACCGCTCACCTGGTCCAACCCATACTCCCCCCATCTGTGGGGATCTGTGGAGATCCCTGGTACACAGAATCCCCAGGAGACAGCTTGATCCCACCCAGTGGTCCCCAACCTTTCTGTGGGAATAGCACATTCCTATCCCAGAAGACTGTGGCGGGCGCCAGACACCCCGCCGCCGAAATGCAGCCGAGAAACGGCAACGCTTCTCGGCAGCATTTCGGCGGGCGGTTCTCCGGCGGCCGTGCTTGGCAGCGGCATTTCGGCAGCACGGTGTCCTGTGAGCGCACACAACTGCCCCAGCGGGCACCATTGCACCGGCGGGCACCACCCTGGGGACTCCTGATCCCACCAAGGCTTCTGCTCTGGGCTAATATACATCACTGTCTTAGAGCCTGACCCACTGCTCATTGAAGTCACTGGGCGTCCTGCCATTGACTTCACTGGGCTTTGGATCCGGCCCTTACGGCCCAATCCTGCAAGGTGCTGAGCACCCTAAACTCCTACCGAAATCAGTGGGTCTGAGTTAATGGATCAGACCCCGACTGGTAAAAGGACTTGAATAGTTTTGTTATCTCAGGGTTCTCACTGTGAAGCTAGGTTTGTGAGGTAGTTTTCTGTGACAGTGTTGTGTGTATAAAATCCCTTTGCTTTCCAATGCTCCAGTTGCCCAGAAGAACTGTAAACAAACTCAGCTTTTATTTGTTCAGCTGCACATGGCTAGCCAATGGCTACAGCTCTTGGTCCCTTCAATCGAGACTATACCATGAAATGCCCATTGTAATGAGGGAGAGGAAAGAAGGTGCAGTGTGGGACTTGGGATACCTTCTCAGGGCTGGGATGTAGGCAGCCAGGCCTAGTGATTAGTGGGGGTTGGGGAAGGGAAGGAGGGTCCCCACACTAGCCAGGGTTCAGAACCAGAAGGTCAGGAACCAAGCTCTTGACCCACAAGTCAGAGACCAGGAATCAGGCCGAATGAGGAAACCAGGTGTTCGGGATCAGGAGACACAAGCAGGTAGCACGGGATGAGGAGCAAAAGCAGGATGGAGCCCAGTTGTAGGGACAACTTCCAACCCTCTTCCTCCTTCTGCCTTAAATAGAGGAGGGATCTCTGGTGTTGCACCCATCAGGGCCCAGGATGGAGTCTCCTATGTGAGCTGGGCTTCAAGAAGTCCCAGTCACCAGTGGGTGGAGGGTTGGAGCAAGATGACCCCAAGGAACTCTGCGAACCTAGGTTAAAAACTAGGTATTATTATTGTTTGTAAATCGGCAGCCTGTTTTACGCATTGTAAGAAATGTTTTCCGCCGTGTGAGCCTTTAGATTAATACACTGAACAAACTCCTTGTGCTTGCATTGAAGACAATCTGTGTAATGTGTCAAGAGGGTACCAGATTATTCTGCTCCATTAGCCAGAGACCTGGGTGACAGGACAGGAACTTCCTAGTAGATAATCTAAGTAATGTATTTTGTGGAACACCGACGTTCTAGTTTCCACCATGTGCTGCTGGGCAGGGTGTTGGCCCACAATGTTTGGCTGTGAAGTACCTGGGAACCCCGGCAAGGTAATGCTCTAGCCTGAATTTCACATGTGAATTTGGTTGGTTGATTTTTACCTTGTTCTCTTCCCTTGCAGTCTCTCTGGGAATCAGCTCGGCAACGAGGGGCTGAGACGCCTCTTGGATCACTTGCTCCAAATGCATGTTTCCCGCTTGCTGAAGTAAGAAAGCGCCCTGGGAACTTGGGGACTCAGAGCACTGGTGCGCCTGCTCTCAAGCTCGTCACCAAAAGCAGGAGGGGCCGAGTGGGGAGACATTCGCCTCCTAAAAAATAGCACCACATGTGGGACTAGTGGCCACCCTTGTCCTGTCTCATTGGAGAGGCCAAGGATTCAATGGGCTGTGGGGATTGGACTGTCCCCTGGGACTGTTCCTGGCTGTCCCTCCAGGTCAGGAGCGAGTCATGTAGAATCTGATCAAAAACCCAGTGAAGTCTCTCCACTGGTTTCAATGGGAGTCAGTGTCTCTTCCCATCACTTTCACTCCACACTTGTCCCGCTTACCCTCTTTTCTCCTGCCTTCTTCCGCTCACCCTCCTTCCCAATTCCCTTCCCTTTTCTGTCTATTGGGGTTGGAGCAAACAGCCAGTCAGCACTGGGCAGAGAAAGTCCACAAGACAGGAGGAAGTTCTGTGAAAGTCCAGAGATGGCAGCTTTGGCTGCATCTGCCCCTGCGGGCTGGAGTCTCTGGCTGGCGCTTGAGCTGTGCCTGTTCCACAGATAAACAGAGAACTCCAGTCTCCCCCGCTTCATTCAGCAGCTTTCTGCAGTGGGTGGAGCTGCTATTTTAGTGGCACTTCCTAGCAGGAAGTTCCATCTCCTAATACAGCTTGAGGTGGCGGGGATGCTGCTTAACCCATGAATGCATGGGAAAGGCAGGAGACTGTCACGTAAGTGCAGTTATGCCAGGCAGTGAAGGAGAGACTTTGCCACAATATGTTAGGCATAAAGGGAGGTACACACAAGCATTAAAGGGGATACAGACCCTTTAGTCTCTCACAGATTTGAAAACTCTGAGTGTCCCTTTGCAAATGTTCATTCTCCTCAAATGTCAGCAGAAGACTCTTTGGCTATGTCTACACAGCAAAGAAAAACCATAACCGGTCCATGCCAGCTGACTCGGGCTTCCGGGCTTTGGCTAGAGGCTGGGATCTAGGACCCTGCGAGGGGGGAGGCTCCCAGAGCTCAGGCTCTAGCCCGTGAGCCCAAGTTGGCTGGCACAGAGCAGCCGCGGGTGTCTATTTGCTGTGTAGACATAGCCTTACGCTGACAGCACCAAATTGCATCAAAATATAACAGTAGCTGTAACTGAGATTTCTAATACTATATGAATCATCATGTTCTATTGTTGTAGCCTCAGCCATAACAAAATATCTCAGGATGGCGTTCTGCATCTAATCAACACCCTCTCCACGTGCAGAGATGTAACAGAAGTTCAAGTCAGGTATTTCTCATCATTAATTCTTGTTTCTCACTTAATTATCCTAAAGTTTATATATTGACTACCAGGGCCACATTTTCACCCAACTTAACTTTTTGTTTGCATGCACCCATTCCTACAAAATGTAAATGTCTGTATGCAAATGAACTTTTGCATATGCAAATAACAAAGTTAGCTGTGCAATTACCTTATTCTGTAGGTGCAAGTCCTTTTTTATGTATGCAAATCTGGGCATTGTGTGTGCAAATATAGATGCATGTACATTTTCTGATGGGCACTAGCTCGCCTCCGCTATCTGAAAATCCGAATTTTCATTTTAGAACTCTCTAATTTCTGTGTGACACTGCCAAAAATTATCCTTGATTTACTGAATTTGGATTTGTTTTTTTCTCTCTTCCGTGCCTGACAAAAGTATAGTCCACGGGCAATACTGATTCTGCTCAACGTTAAAATCTGCTAAGCAGGTTCTTGCTTTAGTTCTTTATTGTTCAGTTGCTGTTTAGTTTTCATTTTGGAGGCTTTGAACGCAATGAATCCCTCGGTCAGTGGCATGCAAACACAGGCTAAATGCAAACACGTATCAGGTACACAGTTGCAGGCATATTTTGCACAGGCAGTTGTGCACCTAAACTAAAAGTCTGGCCCCTTGGAGACTTGTCCAAAGCGCAGAGTATCCTAAACTTGTGTGGTCTTGTCTGTGCAGTTTGTGCTCCAAGGCAACGTCACTCATCAAGTTCACAAGAGAAGATGAACCAAGGAAGATTTTGAGGTAATTGTATGAGTATTTTGTGCGTGTTTCAATCTCCTTTAAAAAGCTAGAGTCTTCCCCTCTTTAGAGAAGAATGAAAAACATCTCTTTGCCCTCTAGATCCTAAGGAATTGCATGATATAATATCTGTAACAAATGGCATATTCATCAATTCCAAGGCTAGAAAAAACCATTAGGGTCATCTAGTCTGACTTCCTGTATAAAACAAGCCATGGAACGTCCCCCAAATAATTCTTAGAGCAGAGCTTTTAGAATAACATGCAATCTAGTTTGAAAAATTGTCAGTGATGGAGAATCCACCATGACCCTTGGTAAATTGTTCCAATGGTTCATTACTCTAATCATTAAAAATGTATGCCTTATTTCCAGCCTGAATTTGTCTAGTTTCAACTTCCAGCCATTGGATCGTGTTACACCTTTCTTTGCTAGACTGAAGAGCCCATATTAAATATTTGTTCCCCATGTAGAAACTTATAGACTGTAATCAAGTCACCCCTTAACCTTCTCTTTGATAAGCTAAATAGATTGTGCTCTTTGGGTCTATCAATATATGGCATGTTTTCTAATCCTTTACTCATTCTCATGGCTCTTCTCTGAGCCCTCTCCAATTTATGGACATTCTTCTTGAACTGTGGCCCCCAGAACTGGACACCGTATTCCCACAGTGGTCACATCAGTGCCAAATAAACTCATTACTCCTACTCAAGATTCCCTTGTTTATGCATCCCAGAATCGCATTAGCTCTTGAGCATCCAGTGTGATGATGTGGCCAATGTTCAGCTACTTAGCCACCAGGATACCCAAATCTTCTTCAGTCACTGCTTCCCAGAATGGAGTCCCCCATCCTGTAAGTGTTGCCTACGTTCTTTTTTCCCAGATGTATACATTTACATTTAGCCATTTTAGGATGCAGATTGTTTGCTTGTGCACAGTTTACCAAGTGATCCAAGTCTCTCTGAATCCTCTTTGTTTCACTCTCCCAATTTTTGTGTCATCTGCAAACTTTATCAGTGATGATTTTATGGTTTCTTCTAAGTCATTGATAGATGTTAAATAGTGTAGGATCAAGGACCAATGCCTGCAGGACCTCACTGGAAACACACTCACTCAATGACGATTCCCCATTTACAGTTTCATTTTGAGAACTATCAGTTAGCCAGTTTTTAATCCATTTAATTTGTGCCATGTTAATTTTATACTGTTCTAGTTTTTTAATCAAAATATCATACAGTACCAATTCAAACTCCTTACAGAAGTCTATATTATGTCAACACTATTACCTTTATCAACCAAACTTGTAATCTCATCAAAAAAAGATATCAAGTTAGTTTGACAGGATCTATTTTCCATAAACCCCATGTTGATTTGCATTAATTACATTTGCCTCTTTTAATTCTTTATTAATCGAGTCCCATATCAGCTGCTCCACTATCTTGCCTGGGATTGATGTCAGGCCTATAATTACCTAGGTCATCCCATTTACCCTTTTTAAAAATTGGTCCATCAGGTATTTCCTCCTGGTTTCCTTGCAATAATAGTCCCTTCATATGAGAGAGAGAGAAAAATCTGCACACACTCGCTCTTTAGCTCTGATCTCTTGTAATTCTTTATCCCACCAGTCTCTGCTAAATGTATCTGGATCCCTTGTTCATCTCTTAACTCTTAATTGTCAGTAGTTATCCATCCCTGTGCTTCAATTACAGAGGAGTATTTTGTGGAAGGTAGAGGGAAAGAACCCTCATAATAGGCTGCATCATAGCATATCAAAGAACTCTTTTAAGATTTTACCAAAAATCTTTTTCACAGTGTTTTAGCACTCAGATGTCCCTCCTCTTTTCTCAGAAGATGCCCTCAATACCTGCGATTTCTGGATCAAAGGGACTAATGACTGAGAAGGAACTAATACAGTTTTCTCCCCCATTCTTTCAGACTAACGGAGTGCAACTTTCAACCAGAACACCTGCCAAAGCTGTTCTCTCTACTGCAAAAGTGCACCAACCTGACGGCGTACATGTGAGTTAGATACTGCTGAGAAATCTGGCATAGACGGAACTTTGCCTAACAATATTTTGTTCGTGTTTTAAATGTTTTGAAACCTTTCTTCGCAATGATCTATGATTCTAGATCAACAAACAACAACATGACAACCAATGCAGTGGAAGATCTCTTGCGGGCACTGAGGAAAAGTCTGGGAACGCTGCGAATAAGGTACAAAACGGTTCTAGTGCTCAGTGCGTCAAACCCACTTTGGTTCTGATAAGCTAAGATCCAATTCTGCTGAAAATAACATCTAGGTATGGAAGGCAGAGGGGCTGGGATTTAGTTGCCATCTGAGTCAGCAGTGATTGAACGTTTGTCTGCACACGGAAGATATTGTGAAATAAGCGGGGCTGTGAATTTAGAGCACAATAGCTGTTCTACTGTGGGATCGTTATTCTGGGCTATTTCCCACTGTTGACAAACCCTTTGTGTCCAGCATGGCGTAAGGGGGCGCTGTGCTGCTGGCACTACCCAGGATATTAGAGAGACAAGATGGGGGAGGTGATACCTGTTATTGGACCAGCTTCTGTTGGTGAAAGAGACAAACTTTGGAGCTTACGCAGAGCTCTTCTTCAGGTCTGGGAACGGTACTCAGGGTATCACAGGTCAACATAAGGTGGGACTATTTTGCTTAGCATAAATAGTTAACGCATGTCTCGAGGGACCATTCAAGGTGAAGTGACCTGTTAAACACCTCTCCTGACATAGGGGGAAAGGGAAAAAGAACCTGTCCCTGCAATATTTCATTTGAATAATTAATTCTTTACTTCCTGTCCCAAACTGTTTTGCATTGCTACTGTTGCCATCTTCTACCCTGTGGTGGAGAGTAAGGTCTTACGCCATATCCTGTTTTCTCATTACAGCTGGTGGGAAAAAAGGAGAAATATTGGGGGTAAAAAGAGAAAAAATTGAGGTTAACGTCCCCTTGTTTCCAGTTTGTAGTGTGCTTCCTCCCCTGAGGTAGCCCCTCTGTGTATGGTGAGCTGAGAACCAAGGGCTGTACAGACACATACGGGGACGTAGCATCGAGATGGGAGTAGTTTAGATAAACGATGCTTACGAAATAAAGCAAAGCTGCCTGTGTTTTGAAATTGCAGCATTGAAGAGCCATGGGTGCGGAATGAAAGTGTCGCTAGCCTTCTGCAGATGGCCGTCCAACCCCACGGGAATGTTACAGAGATCACGTAAGTGGAGCCTGAACAGCTGCTTGTCACAGATCCAGGGCCTGTAATTCCCCCTCAACAGTCTAGGAAAGACACCTGCTCTCAGGCTTCTGGGTCGCCAGCTGTCACCTCGCTTGGGTGGAGACATCTCTCCCTTCTACCCACAGCTCCCTGGTTATGCTGTGAATTCACCAGCAAAGGCAGGCAGCCGAAGCAGGCCTGCTTGCTTTCTCTTCAGAAACTAATAACAACAGTATAATGGCCTTAGAATCATAGAATATCAGGGTTGGAAGGGACCTCAGGAGGTCATCTAGTCCAACGCCCTTAGCCTTCAGTTAAGCTACAGTTCTTCCTATGGAGGGATAGCTCAGTGGTTTGAGCATCGGTCTGCTAAACCCAGGGTTCTGAGTTCAATCCTTGAGGGGGCCATTTAGGGATCTGGGGCAAAAATTGGGGATTGGTCCTGCTCTGAGCAGGGGGTTGGACTAGAGGACCTTCTGAGGTCCCTTCCAACCATGATATTCTATGATTCTATGCAAGTTAATGTATTCTTAGGGTAAAAGCATGACAAAGAAAATATTAAAACAATAAAAGAACCTACGTGCATGCTAATAAGCTTAACCGAGATCACCCCAACTCCAACATGGGCTCTGGCAAACCCGACCCAGATGTCTCTTCCATGGTCATAAATTCATAACAGCCTTAGCTCAGGCCTAGCACACTCAGGACAAATTTAGTCCATCCACGGGTCTCTGAAGTTCCTAACATTTCCATTAGTCACATCTCTAGAAAGGTTCCATATAAGCCTACAGAACACATAAACAATTGCATTTTTATACAATGGACCCCAAAAACTCAATTCAGTAAGATTTAACTTAATTCAATAAGGTTTCTCTGGGATCTTGCAGGAAATTACCATCTGTCACACTGCTGTTTTCAGTCCCTTTTCTAAAAATAAAAGCCTGTGTTTGGAAACCAGCCTTGGACGAATGCTGTCAAGTCCTTAGGCATAGATGGTTTCCAGTCATTCAACAAGTAAACTCCGATTGCCTGCGCTCTTCTGCTCTGTCCCATCTTGTGGAAAGTAACCTTTGCTACAGGGCGTTTGAAACAATTTGTATCATGCACCCAGCAAGGTCTGGGCCTGTGATGTATTGTCATCTCCATCTTCTCCTAGGATATCAAAAGACAGAGGTCTCCTTCAAGTGGGCGTGGGGTTCCCCTGTCGAACGGAGAAGATGGAGTCTGTGGTTAGCAGGTGAGGAGGTGCATCTGGTTGTGGTTTTCATTGCAGGTTGCTCCCTCTGACTGATCATCCAATAAAGGAACTCACTAGCTTTCCTATTGTACCCTGAATAAGTAGAAGCCTTGAATACATTAAGACCCAGGCCAGCTTGACACTTCCTTTTGCAAGGGTGTGCATGGAAGGGATCTTTCATGCTCTGGCCAGAGAAATCAGTCTTTGTGCCTGGGAGAATGCAGAGACTTCTAACTATGGGCACCCAGAGGTGGGGAAGGGCCAAGTTCCCCTGACTCTACACCAGACTTTGGAATGGGCACGGCACATCAAGGAGGAGCTTGGGTTTGTGCAGCTCTGCTCTCAAGCCCAGCCATAAAGCATGGAAAAGCATTGCTGCAGGCTGCAAGGCCCTGTGTAAGCGTGAGCTGGGTTGATTGTCATTGATGTTGATTGGTCGCATTTGTGTGTATCTGCACCCTGCAGGTTGAACCAGTGCAGGCTGGAAGCAAAGCACATTCACTTTCTCCAGAGGGTTACTGAGAAATGCACGCAGCTTCAGGAACTGAGGTGAGTTCTCAAAGCGGTGTAGCAATTTATCTCAGGAAGGAAATAGTTTCTCTTGTCCTGGTGCACAGAAAGAGTAGATGCATCTCTAAAACTGGGACTGGGGAGTTGGAAAATCATGTAAAGAAGCAACGGTAGTCAATAGTCAATTCTCCCCTGACATATGCACCCTGTCGAACCTCACTGAAGGCAACAGGAGCCCCAGAAGGGTGAACTTCTGAGCAGAATTTAGCCCTAAGTGACCCCAGTGAAGGAGATGGCTAGACACAGCAATACATGTACCATCTAACATGCAGTTCTTGCATGTGGCTTGACCACAGCTCGTTGCTACAGCTCACTCAGACACGCACGCCCTACGGCGAGTGAGCACCGAGGGCGTGGGAATGTTAGCAAGACGTGCTTGGTTTGCCGCATACGCTGTGCACTTCGTGATAGGTGCTCTGCTGGCATTGTAGAGTGTATGAGAATTCCAAACGGCACCCCGGGGACACAACAGAAGGCCTGTCTCTCCCTGCCAGCCATCTCCCAGTTGGCTCTTAGGGCTGAGGATTCGCTCTTTATTGGTTGGTGCTTGAAATACTTTGACTGAGCTGACTCATGCAAGAAAACCTGGGGTGGTCAAACCTAGAGAGACTCAGGTTACAGTTGCGCTATTTGACGAACCCAAGCTCCTCCCCCTGTGTGTGTTACGCAGGAGGCCAGACTAGATGATCCGATGGTGCCCTCTGGCTTTAAAATTCCATGAACTATGAAAGCTTGGAGAACAGAGCCTGGGAATGCAGGGGTCATTTGGCTTGGCATCACAATGCGATTATGTTGCTCTAACAACAAGGGGGCAAATGTGGCTTATTCCGTATACCTTGAAGTGCTTCTTAATGGACTGTTGACCTGGATGTGGGTCAGCAGCCAGGCTGCCCTTGATCAGTTAACTCACGCAGAACAATTGCAAGCATCATACCACGCCAAGGCAGCTGTGGGCTGTTCAGAGCTTTGTGTGTCGCTGAGAGGATGTGCTTTTTCGTCCTTGCAGCTGGTCTCATATTGATCTCAACGATGCTGAAGAAGCAATGCTAGCCAGTGCGCTTCTGACTTTTCCAACGCTGAGGAAGTTTGAGTAAGTAATTATCTAAAAAGCTCGTTACTGTGTGAATGTTCTACTTCATGAACTATGGCTCATTCTAAGCAGATACCCCTACTGCCCGCACTTGCCCTTTCCCCAGCCCATTACCCCCATGAAACTCTCTCCTTCCTATGCAATCTGTGCAGCTGGCTAAATCCAAACATGTATTTTCATGATTTCTCTGAGCTTTGGGTTCTTGGGAGCAGCCTGGATCAAAGCTCTTTTCTGAAGTGCAGAAAAGTTCAGACCTGAATCAGCATCAGAACTCCATAGCTGGACCGGGACTTTGTAACAGACCAAACCGCAGCCCCACTGGGTGGGAAAATTGGAATTCAGACATGAACGTTGCAACTTCCACACATCTGCGTGTTAACATCTCATATGTTCTAGAATGTTCTTCTGTGAATTGTTGGAAAGGGGCACTTGAGCATTTAGTCGTGGTGCAAGATTTCAGAGAAATTATCACTTCCTGCCCCCTTCCTTTAAGTAAAAACATATGAAGACAGAGGGCCTGATTCTCATGTACACTGTGGTCATTTTATCCTGCTCCTGTCATGTAAAAGGGGCTTAAGGGTGTAAATATAATCTATTCTCACTTTAAGTCCCCTTTATACTCCCAGAGTGGTGTAAAGTGGCCTTAGCTAAATGAGAATCAGGCCCATAGACTGTATCTTTGCACAATACAATCTTTTGGGACTCATTCTCTGTTGCTGTTGGCAGAACCTGCAGAGAGTCCAAGTCAGTACAGATCAGCACCCAACATTTTGGACTATCCAGTTCCCTTGGGTCTGTAAAACGGAGCTGGAAATCACAAAAACGTACTCTTCTCATGTGTTTTGGCTCCTCACGTTCCAAAAGGTTTGCCCTGAGGGGTCCTTACCTTTATGCAGACCCCCAATTCTGAAAAGATTCAAGATTAACGGGGAGAAACTAATGCAGAGCTGTAATGTTTGGGTATAAAGATCCCATGTCCACGTATGGTTTCTAAAGACCCTTTGGGATTTTTTGCAAGAGTATGAGTACCAGCCCTGGGACCCTGGCCAAATACTAATTACATTCTGGTGATCTAATTTCCCCTCTACGATTCTATTTGGAAATATCAGGCTCTTAGCGTTTTAGTATGTGGGTACCAATTGGTGTTAACACTTCCCAACTTCCCGGTTGTGTTTTATGCTGATAAAAAGCTTCTGCATTCCACCCCAGAAGCAGCTGCACGTCAGTGGTGAGGGAAGTGATTCCTATATCTCCTATCTTGTTGGACTGCCTGAATGTAAGTCATTCTCATTCGGTGCTGTTACTGGTTTTTCAGGCTGATGTCCAGCAGTGTTACGCCAAGCGGAATGGGACACCTGGTTGCAGGGTTGCAGCAATGCCATGCTATTGAAGAGCTTAAGTAAGTTTATTGTCCTGGTGCTATCTAGACCCTGTTAGGCCAGTCTATATTTATGATTAAACTGCACTTACTTACAAGCTGTGTGTCCTGGAGGAGTGTAACCACACAGATGGCTGGGAGACATCAGCTGGGGGAGAAGTATGAATTCCTTGGTATTTGCAACTAAGGATGGGCAGAACAGGATTAGTAATGTGTGATTAGGGCAGGGAGAGCAGAGTTCTGTGTACAGGCCAAGTGCTTTGGTGTCTTCAGTACTTCTGCAGTGGGTGTGCACACCCGTGTCCCACTGCAGAAATGCAGTAATCTCAGGAACCACATTGCAGTGTTAGAAGATACACCACATCCAGGAAGGTAGCACCTTCTAGTGGCAGCAGATGGCATTTACAGAAGCACCTTTGCTCATTGCTGTACAACCTACCCATGATACACCTCTGATTCCTCCTGTTTTGGAGGGCCAGCCATAGGAAGGCACCCAGACCAAGATCTCGCACTAGACCAAGACACAATGGTCCTGAGAAATGCCAAGAGAAGAACTGAGTTTTTGGTTCTGTGACTGAACTGAAAAATCCAGAAAAAAATTGTTTCTGGTCAAACAAAACGTCTTTGACCTGAAATTAATTTGTCAAGTTTTTTTTTTTAATTTTGTTTTTGGGTGTATTTATCCTTTTTTGGTTTTGTTTTTTTAAATAAATCTAGCTAAATTTCTAAATGAAACATGTTTTGAAATGAAAAGTCAGAATGTTTCCTTTTGAAAAAGTAGAAATGAAAAGTTTTGACTTTTTCTGGCTAAAACTCTTTGCCAAATTTGACCCAAATTCATAAATGGTTCAGTCGACCCCAAACTACATTTTTTGAGGAATAAACTGTTGCAAAGAATTTTGCTCAGCTCTAGTCACGAGTGTTGCAACCTAAAGATCGGAAAGTAAATTATTTTATCATTCATATCACTGTAGAGGCATCACCCTTAGAAAACAGCATCCTTTCCCCAAAGATCTTACAGGCTAAATGTTGCAGAATTGTTAGTGTCTTGAACCTGCCTGTTTTATCTGGTTCTTGTAAAGAATATTGAAAAATCAACACCTTTTATAATGAAAGCAGGTAAAAGAAAATTAAAAGAATTTCTAAAACATTTTACTACCCATGGTTTTTAAAAGGACTGACTTATTTTATTTTCTTAATTTTCCACAGATTTTTCTTTTCTTTTTGATAATTCACTGTTGCTTGTATTCATTTTTCTACACTTAATACATGGATTTTCTAACATCCATGTCACACAATCAGACATAAACCCTAGTGTTGTGACCATCAATGAAATAACAGGATGTGCAATTTAAAAGATGTTCTAGCAATTATTGGAAATCTCACTGGGTTTTTTAAAATTTTATTCTTATTGACATACATTAACTTTCCATACAAGTATTAATAAATCTTATTTATAACCTGGATTTGTTACCTGCCAAAGATACCTAGTTGTGATTGGGCAACCTTTAATCGTTATCAGTGTATTTATTTTGTTCAAATTCCCAAAATAGTAACCACCTGTTACAAAAGCTATGTGATCTCTGATATAAGGAGCTCTGTTATTTTTCCATTATCAAATTTTTACTTGCTTTAAAAATTGGTGATATCCTAAAATGAACATTTTCATTTTGGGCTGGGGGAGGGAGGGGAGGTGGGATCCCACCATGTGACTAAGCTGTCCAGTCAAAATTGGGAATGCAAAAAACAACCAACCGAACAAAACAACCTATTGAAGAGCAATATACTTTCTCATCATAAATTTCCATTGAGAAGTGAATGTATTGGCAGGTAGGGGAATCTCAAAATGCTTTCATGGTATCTTTGGTTTTGAAGCAAAAGTGAAGAATTCTTACGTCTGAAACATTTCTACCCGTCTCTGTTAATAATGACCCTGCAATTCTCAGCCTTTGTAATTGCTTGAGGTCTCAGAGAGGCAGCTCTTCTTCTCTCCATGTCTCCTGGGGTCAGTTTCAGCTGAAAGGAAATGAAGAACTTGCCTCTCATGCTGTGTATGTGTTTTATGCACCTTTGGCCTCGTCCCACGCCCATTGAAGTCAATGGCAAAACTCCCATTGACTTCAGGGGGCAGGGTCTTTGTAACTCCAGAAAAGAGTATTTCCCATTGCAGTCTCCTCAGCAGTCCCACGCTGTCCAGGATACAGAGCTGCAAAACGTTTACACGACAGTTAAGAGGCTTCCCTTTCCTAACCATGCGGGATCAACATAACGACGCGGCTTCCATAGAGAGCTAACGCTAGCCTCCGTCAGCCTCCCATTGCTTTGACAGCTCCTGCCTAGCAGCCTGGTCACAGTGTGTGAACTATTCATTTAGATCTGTGCACACTCATTCCTGTGTCCATTTGCCTCTTAGCCTCGGCTCCCTGGGACTTGATGACACGGCCATTCGCATGCTGGTGCCAGGACTTCACAAAATGCCTTTACTGAAAAGACTCCTGTAAGTATGTCTGTGCAGGCCTTCACGTCCTGTAGTGTTAGCTGGGCCACACACACACTAGTGAGAGAAGGAATTTTTGTGATTCATTCCCTGAGCTTCCCACAGAGATGCCCAGCTTAGCTACTGCGTAGTCTCTGGAGAGCAAATTTAGCCCTAAGGAATCTGCGTATGTTCTGTGCACTGAGCTAGAATCAAGAAGGAAAGTTTCCATTGTGAGTATGTCTGACCTCCTTGTAGACAGGCCTGCTATCAAAGCAACATGGGCCTGTGTACATGGCACTGGTTGGGGTCTCAGGAGATGGAGGTTCATTTTTCCAGTTCCGCCACACACCCTGTGTGACCTTGAGCAGGTCTGTGCCTCAGTTTCACCTCTATGCAATAGGGGTAATAATCCCTACTTCACAGGTTTGTTCTGAGGATGTTTGTTAATGCCTGAGTCACTCGGGTGCTGCAGTCTGAATCCTTCCCATGATGCCAAACATTGCTTTGGGCCTAACAAGTCTCTGCCACCAGTCTATCCTGGGATAATGCAGTGAGGGGGTCAGATAAATACTAACATAAAGAGATAACTATCTTAGCAAACAGGTGCTGGACTGTTCTACAATTCTGCAGGGATGCTAGCAGCAGCTGCAGTATTTGCCCCCTTACTCTGCTATTTTTGGTAGTCCCTACTTTTACTGACTAAGTCATGAGAAAGCAGCATTTTAAAAAATATTTAAAATTTTAAAAAGTGTCCACCCTCCTCCTCGCAGCAAATACACTGAGAAGAGGAAACATTCAGGGGCAGATTTGCAAAGCTGAGCAAAACAGATGCACCCGGAAAAATTCACATGCACCCAGTGAGCCCACAAGAACTCCCCATGTAGGTCCAGTTCATAGACAAACATGTGGCCAAGATGATAATTTCCTGCTTTGCGGGAGCACAGAGGGGTCTTTCACTTGCACAGCCATCGGAATCTCCAGTCGTAATAGCATTACAGTTACGTTCCAGGAGACCACGGAGTTGATCATTTCGCTGTTAAGTATACTGTTCAGTGGTTACTGTGGATACATGCAGCTGTTTCAGAGACTGATGATAGCATATTTGTCTCAAGCAGGGCGATGCAGTGCACAGATTTCTTTTTTCTTTTTGAATTCCAACACCAATGCACCACTTGCATTCCATTTATATCCCTGTCCGGAAGACTTAAGTGGGACTCAGATGGCCCATAGACCTTGCACTGCCCCTCTGCACAGAGGTGAATTTCATCCTCTATCTATAAAGCCATGAACTGAATAACAGCCTAATGTGTGGTATTTTATTAATATTCTCTCCAGCTTGAACAATAACAGTATTGGTAATGAAGGCTGCTCCCACCTGGCAGAAGCTCTGAAGAATGCTCCTCATATGGAAGAAATCAAGTGGGTTCCTCCTTTCTTGTAATGTCTCTGCTAGTGATGGGGATGGATTATAGAGCTCAAGCCAGGGGTTGTTTTTAGGTGCAGTTATATGAAAGCAGCAAGTTTTACGGAGGCTGCTAATGCTCAAGTGACTGGGCTGCTTGAATTAGAGATGGGATCAAACCAAAACTTCAGGTGCAAAATCTGAGCAAGTTTTGGTCTGATCCGAGCCGAGTAGCTGGCACGTGTAATGGCATATAATGGGTTCAACCAAAACTCCAAGTTTGAACACCCTCTGTCAAAATTTGGATCAGGAGCTGTGTATTGTAGCGGTCTCTGAGAACTGGTCCCAGCACTCCCAAGGTCTAGAAAAGTTTGAATCTAGATCCAGTCTGCGGCCCTTGTTTTTGGTTAGTTTTCTTCATTGCAACCAAGCTCAGTCTCTTTTCTAACACAAGACGCAGTAAGAACAAACACCTTTTTGACTTTTGAAGTTCATTCAGCTGTGAATAGTGAAACGATTTTGGTTCCCTCCAACAGATCAGAGCGATTAAACAAGACATTGCGCTCAGTGGGCAACTCGGCATTTTCTTTCATAATGTGGCTTTTTTTTTCCCTTTCAAGTTTAAGCCATAACAAGATTGAACATGTTGGTCTGGAAAAAATAGCCACGCTCCTGCCGGAAATGCAAAATCTAAAGAGAGTCAAGTGAGTCGCTTTATATTTCGGGTTGAATAATGGGATTAATTAGAGTTAGAGCCAAGGTTGGGGGGAATGTTCGTGTCTGATTTTATTTGACCTGCATAAACGTTACTGGGAAGGCTCCCACATCGACTGCAATTGGCTTTGGATCAGGCTCTTTGTGACTGAAACTTGCTGCCATGTCCTGGCCATGCAGTAATCTCAATACAGTTTTTAGCGGACAAGTGTCCGCGTCGCAAAAAGCAGCACAAGTCTCTCCCGTTATTGGAGACCTAGAGGCCAACGGTTGAATATGCCACAGGGAGTGGATGCCCTGGTGTGTTGGCCTGATGGGATGGTTGTACACTTCCCTACGCCGTGCATTACCTGTTCTGTAGCTACATGGAGGGTTTCAGCCTCTAGGGCTTTCAAAGCACCACGTCCCATCGCCACTACATTGATTTCCTAACAAAAGTGGGGGGGAAATGGAGAAATTTCTTTCTGGCCAGTTTCAGCTGGTAAGGAAATTCGCCCCGAATCTTAGGCCACGAAGGGGACACCAGTTAAGAGAAAAAGCAGCCATAGGCTCCCCATGTCAGTGCTCGCCAGCCATCAGGAGTGCAATATAATAAGTGGGACTGGAGAAGGAGGGGTCGGGTATTCAGAAGGCTCTAGTTCCGTGTGACACCAGGGGCTTGGCAAGATAAGCTGGGGCCAGGTTGCTTGCATATAACTTGTAGCGCCTTGGCCTGTAACACTGCCCACTCAGAATGCTTAATAAAGATCTCTCTCCTACAACTCGGCCTGCCACATCACTTATTGCCATGTGAAGCAAGTGTGGTCCTCGGGGTCAGTCATGGCAAGGTAACATCCTCTCTGATGGTCTAACCTAATGCATTAGAAAGCCTTTCTTTTCCAAGCTATTTGATGGAGAGACCTGTGTGTCTCTTGCCAAGCTTTGGATTGGCATCTCTGGGCCTGCTTCAGTGGTAGCTTGTTATTACGATGCTCTGTGCTCTCTGTCATGCCACTCAGCCACGAAACAATCCGCAGCGAAAGCGCCATTCGTGCCACGGCTTAATTTGTATCTGGTATATCCTGGCTCCTTTCAGCCATTGACAGACTCTGCCTATTTCCATGTGTATTTTAGCCTGTCGTCGAACAGTATTGGCCCAGCTGGAGGGGAGACGCTCGCGGAGGCTCTGGCTCACTGCAGGCATGTCGAGGAGTTACTGTGAGTCCCACATTCACACTGGCTGGTGCAAAGTTCTGAGGCTTCACGTCTGGTCTTCCCAGGGGAATCAATGGGCTGTACAGACTTTGTTAATGGAGTGGAGCCCGAGCCTTACACAGAATAATAGCTAGGATTTCAGAAACACAGGGCCTAGAGTGTGCCACACATCTGCCTGATGTGTTACCCACAAAATAAATATGAAAGCGATATAATTATTACTATATTAAAAATGGGGGTTGGGGCTGATTTGAGACTTTGTTAGCCGAGGACCATCGCTGAATTTATTACTGTTCATCTAACCCCCTATTCGTTTGCAGAAGAGAGGTGTCAATATCCTATGAAATAATAAAAATCTTTAACCAGAGTGGGGGAGATTATTTCTGTTGCAGTTAAAATGCATAACCCACCCAGTTAGCCTCCAGTCTGTAAGATATTGGACTAGGCTCATGCATCAAAAATATAATTACAGCATAAGGCCCCAGTTGTACAGTGCAGTCAGCTCACTGCGCGTGCGAGTCAGTTGAGTCAACAGGACGCCACATGGGTGCTGGTGGCATAACACACCAGTGTCACATCCCCATCGAGTGGCTATTGCACACAGAGGAAAGCAGCCTACTACTACTGGGAGCTGATGGCGTTTCTCCTTTAGCTCAAGTAGCAGAGGGCTGTTCTGTCTTGCTGAAGACCCTGACTGAGATTCTACCCTGCAGTCTGGACTGAAGGAATGGGGCCTAATCTCTATGTCGATAAAGGGGAAATAACAAGGATTTGAATTATTTCATTAACCTACTGGTTGTATGAGTTAGTGGTAATCGCAGCGGTATCAGGAAGTATAACCACAGGGTAATTACACCATGCTTTAATTGACTGTTTAATGCCTGGATTGTGAAGCATAACTATTACTCCTGTGTCTAAGTATATTCAGTCTCCAAAGGGTTAAGTAAGGAGATTTATGTTCTACCCTCAGCATGTGCAGCTCCTCTGAACATTAACAGTAGACACACGGACATGGGTGGGAGTGAGGAATTAGGCCTGTTAGTTCATCATAAATAATGTTTCATATTGTTTTCAGATTAGCTAGGAACCATGTGGGAGACAAGACGGCCGCGAGACTCTCCCTCTCTCTGCCGAGCATGGGCCACTTGAAGATCCTTCAGTAAGTGCTTGCCTCCCCTTCTGTACTCACTTTCCAAGGGGCAGGGCACCCCGGAAATACTGGGACTGATAAAAAAGAGACTGAACATGGAAGCAGGAGAACCATGAATCGGTGACATGGTTAAACAAATCTAAAATGCATGAAGTGGACAAAGATTTGCCAAGACCAGGTTTCATTACCTACCTGCTTCCTAACATAGTTTGATTACTATTTATTGCCATAGGTCTTGACAGTAGTGTCATTCCATCATAAAATCTTTTCCTCATTCCCACTAAGCTCTGGGCTTCGGTAATATCTTGTGGCAATCAGTTCCACAGATTAGTTAGGAAATGTATAAAAGACGATCTTTAATCAGTTCTGAATACGTTACATGTTAATGCTAATGGGTGTCCTCTTGTTCTCATATGATGAGAGGGTAAATAGGCGCATCCATCTGGCCCTTCATTAATTTGTCACCTCTTATTTGTCTCTGAGTAGTTCTAAGTTTTTAACCCTCATGTGGAAGTCTTGCCAAACCTCTAATTAATAGAACATTGCCCTGCTCTGCCACAGTAGCAAAACAGTTAAACGACCCTAATTTCTCTCTCTACTATCTTAGACCAAACTCCCCCATGCCATGGGTATAGGTCAAATAGGCTGTGCCATGCGGCTTTTAATTTCCTGGGGTCATTGCTTCTTATGGTGACTGGGAGGATCTTTGTCCATCATTTATTCACGCAGAGCTAAATCTCTCTGTTTAACTACAGTGGCTTTGTGAATGAGCGTCGCATGTGAAAAGCAAGGGGAGGTTACGTGTGAAATTCTAGCCCTGTTTAAGTCAACTGGGAGTTTTGTTTTGACTTTAGTGGGGTCAAGATTTCACCCTCCAGATGCACGGAGGTGAACGAGGGTACATTGGGGTGGCTAGTTAGAGTACAAATTGCTAGCCACATTCCGATCACTGGTTTGTCGCTGTTCTCAAGGTCTCATAAAGAAGGGTGCAAATGTCAAAGATAGTGATTCCGTTTGAATCCTGGGTGTCAGTTCCAGAAAAGCAGCTGTTTCTTTGACAGGAAGTCACATATCAAAGGAGTTGTCATAGTTTTCTTCTGAAAAGTTTGTGTCTGAATTTCTTCTCTCACCAGTCTGCAGTCCAATAACGTTGGTTCACTTGGAGGAACACCGCTGGCCAAAGGCCTGGTTGAATGCCAGCAGCTAGAAGAGATAAAGTAGGTGCGGTTGGGAGTTAATAGGGATGTTTTAAGAATAGGACTTGGTGTACCTCTGCCTGTCTCTCTGGATTATATATTGGCTTCCATGTAAAACTAAGTGTACAAACAATAGTATGCAGTTACGTGTAGAATTTGTAGAATTTACAACTATGTAGGATGAAATCCTGGCCCCACTGAAACCAATGGCAAAACTCCACTTGCTTTCACTGAGGCCTGGAGTTTAAAGCCCCTGTGCAAATGCACAGAGCCTTTAGGTCTATCCTGCTTCATGAACTGAGTTACAGAGAAGAGGAGTACTTGTGGCACCTTAGAGACTAACCAATTTATTTGAGCATAAGCTTTCGTGAGCTACAGCCCACTTCATCGGATGCATACTGTGAAAAATACAGAAGATGTTTTTATACACACAAACCATGAAAAAATGGGTGATTATCACTACAAAAGGTTTTCTCTCCCCCCAACCCACTCTCCTGCTGGTAATAGCTTATGTAAAGTGGGACAGGTGGCACTGGTAGGACAGGTTTCAGAGTAGCAGCCATGTTAGTCTGTATTCGCAAAAAGAAAAGGAGGACTTGTGGCACCCTAGAGACCAACCAATTTATTTGAGCATCCGATGAAGTGAGCTGTAGCTCACAAAAGCTTATGCTCAAATAAATTGGTTAGTCTCCAAGGTGCCACAAGTCCTCCTTTGGTAGGATAGGGTTACACACACAGGGTGCACTGTATGTCAGAAAATAGGTGAAAGTGACAAAATAGTGTAAGTTCCACAGACCTGGCACTCACTGGGTTTGTAACAGGACAGAGAGTGTCCAGGGAGACCTTCCCTGCATATTCCCTCTTTGTGACACTGGTATCAGGATATTCCTCCCTTAGCATCACCATCTGCCAGCCAGCCTAGGCCCAAATGTGGGATGCCGTGTGTGACAGGAGGTAACACCCAAAATAATCAGACAGCAAATGGAAAATGCTTTGGGATGCCTTTCTTTCAATATAAAGGACTCCTTCTGTAACGTCTAGATCACGACTCTTTACATCTGAAGTAAATAATTTTCCAAAATAAAACTGACGGGGACATCAAATTAAATTGTCCTGATGCCCTTCACTTGCTTATTTCGTCAGCAGCCTCTTTAAGTTAAATGACAGCAGGGTGCCACCTGCTGGGAAGTGTGAGAATGCACTTGCCTTCTGCCCCAGGATGCACTTCAAGCTGTCAGCGATGTCTTCACACTTCCAAAGAGTTGAGATAACCTTTGGTTCAGCTCCGGAGAGACCAGTTAGAGACGGTCCTTTGACTTATTCTCTCCCACGGCAAACAAGTGGGTAGAGTGAACCGTTGATCCAGGATGTGTTTTACAAAGCAACGTCTCTCTCTCTTAGGGACTGACATGACCCATCTCTCAGTCTTTAATGCATTTCCCCGTACAGCACTCTGTGAGGCAGGGAAGTGCTGTTGTCCCCATTGTACAGATGGGGAACTGAGGCATAGGGAGGTTAAGTGATTTGTCCAAGGTCACACAGGAAGTCTGTGGCAGAGCCAGGACTTGAACCTGGGGTTCCTGAGCCCCAGGCTAGCCGCTGACCATCCTTCCTCTCCTCAGCACTGCTGTTTGTTAAGGAATGGGGTTGCTTTTTGCCAGTGTTAGCAGCCCAGTGTCTCTTCTCTGATCACAGCTTCTTACAACCACTCAGTGCATTCTGACTGTCCTTGCAGTTTGTCAGAGAACAGCTTTGGGGAAGGCGCCCTCCGCACCCTGTCACAGGGGCTTCCACGGTTCACCCGGCTCAGGAAGATTGAGTAAGTTGAATTGCGTTAGGCACAGTGGAGCTGTGGTTCTCAGGAGAAGATTGTAGTGGTGACCCAGCCAAGGGGGGCTTGATTCTCTGCTGCTGTTGACTTCAGTGTACCTATGCCCGTTGACGCCAGCTCAGGATCTGGCCTGGGGGTCTGGTCTGTGGCTGCTCCAGTTTACACAGGGCGGGGAGAATTGACCGCAGGCAGGGCCATGGATTGATGCGGGAGCACATCCAGGCACTTCCCCTGCCTCGATCAGACCCAAAGAGTGGGGCCTTTACGGGTATGTCTCAGAGCCCAGGTCTGCAGACTCGGGCTCGCGCTACGGCGCTGAAGACAACTGTGTCGACACTCAGTTGGGCTGGAGTTCGGGCTCCGAAGCCTAGGGGTGGGGTGGGTTTCATAGCCCTCACCACAGTGTCTACACAGCTGTTCGCAGCAGGAGCCGGAGTCTGTAGAGCCGGGGTGTGAGACGCGCTGCCGTGGGTTGTAAAACGCGGCGTGGACGTTCCCAGGGGGATTGCAGACGCGCGAATGGAGTCCCCGACATTCCCTGGGATAAACTGCCTGCCGGCCGGGGGGGCCAGCGATTCCATTTGTTATTTCCAAATCCTGCTTCCCTTTAGACTGAAATTCTGTGGAATCAGCGATGGCGTTTCCAAACACCTTGCCCTCGGCTTCAGTCGTTGTCCCGTCATTGAAGACGTCATGTGAGTCCAGGGCGTGGGTATATATATCGCCTCGGGGCCCGAATATCCATTTCACACTCTTTAGCACCTGCCTGTCTTTTGGTTACTGTGCACATTCATTCCTGCCTTGCTATCACGGTCATGGGCGGCGAGTTCTATGGGCCCGTGGTGCCCGGGCACCAGGAATATTCCTGTCCCAGGGGCCCGGCTCCAGCAAAGCTTCCCACCTGCCGTCCCCAGGCGACTTAAAACAGCCCAGGGGCTCCCGCCGCCACCCGCAGCGCAGCGGGGCTGAGCGGCTTCCCGCGCGCTCGTTCCACGTGGCTGCCGTCGGGTCCTTGCAGCCCGTGGGAGGGGGCTGTGCGCTGCCCCCGCCCCAAACGCCCCTGCGGCCAATGGGAAGCTGCAGCGGCGGTGCCTGGAGACAGCAGCGTGAGGAGACACACCCCCCCACCCCGGCCTGCCCCGCCTAGGAGCCGCTGCCGGAGGGGGTGCCTCAGGTAAGCATCGAACCGCCCCATCCACTTCCAGAGCCTGCACCCACACCCCCTCCACAAACACCCCCTTCGGCCCCCAAATCTCCTCCTGCACCCCCACCCCCTCTCGCCCCCAAACTCCCTCCCAGAGCCTGCACCCCTCACCCCCTCCTGCACCCCCATCCTGCACCCCGCACCCCCTCCCCCCCAACTCCCTCTTGCACTCCCACCCCTCCCCGCACCTACTTTTGTCCCCAAACTCCCTCCCAGAGCCTGCACACCCACTCCCTCCTGCACCCCCTCCCCCTGCCCAGAGCCTGCACCCAGCACCCAAACTCGTTCCCAGCGCCTGCTGCACCCAACTGCACCCAAACTCCATCCCAGAGCCTGCACCCCAGACCCCGTCCCCCACCAAACTCCCTCCCAGAGCCTGACCTCTCACCCCTTCTGCACCCAAACTCCCTCTCAGAGCCGGCATCCCCACCCCCTTGTGCACCCCAATCGCCTGAACCCCAAACTCCCTCCCAGAGCCTTAGGCAGGTGTGTGGGGGGAGTTTGCAGGCGGGGGAGTCCTGCGGGTTCTGGGCACCACCAATCCTGCTGCCCCTAATCATGGTATCTTATTGAAACCTGAATGGAAATTGCAGGTCAGTGGAAATGAAACCCAAACCTTCCCCTTTAACGTACGCCCCTTACTGTCGGCATCAGGGCATCTTGTTTGAGAGCGAGAGAAGCAAGTTAATGGTCCTGATTCTCTGCTGCCCTGTCCCATTGTAAAGTGGGTATGAAAAGCGGCCAGATTAGAACGGGAGCATTTTACATCTACTTTGCACAGTGAACATTATGGCAACTTCCAATTTCCTAGCAGTCTAGCAGGGGCTTGCAGCTGACTTTCTACATTCACAATCGGTTATATGTATTGAACTGGTTAGCGTGTGTGCCTGTCACTGCCTTCATTGGTTGGAATCAGAACTGCTCAGCTATGTGTCTCAGCTCCTATACTGCTAGTGGGTAAGGAAGAGTCTCCTTTAGCTGCGGTGTTATCGGTTTCTGGTTTTGGAGCAGGCAGTCCTGAGTTCTAATCCTTCTGTCACCGGGAAGCTTTGTGGATGGGGTGTAACAGAGTGACACTTGTGAGTTCCCTAAATGCCCAGGAAATTGTTACAATATAAGGCCCCGGTCCTGCAAAAAGTCCCTGTTTTATAATACATGGTGTAATCACACCAAAGCCACAACTCTGCCCCACAGCCAGCCCTGCTTCCTCCCACCCCAGGAGGGAATTGCCATTGCAACCTGGAGCAGGCAGGGGCACGCGGACTGGGCACCCCTGCCCCAGAGGCAGCCGTGGCATACCAAGCCCCTCTCTGCCCCCGCAAGTGCTGCAGCTTCCTGCCCCGCCGAGCTGCTGCTCACTCATTTCAGCACTGCCAGCCCTTGGATGCTGCTGCTGGAGGCAGGAGCCAGCCTCTCTGCAGCCGGCTCCCTGCGCTGCTGCTCCCTGCCACCAAGGTGAACCGCCTGGCTAGAAGCGGTAGCTCTGCATTGCGGCAAGGTGCACGGAGCCGGTTGCGGAAGAGCTAGTCTGTGCCGCGGATGGCAGCATCCGAGGGCTGGCGGTGCGGAAACCTGCAGCAATTCTGAAAGGTTGTGATGTCGACTAACAGTTGCGGTTACTGCAACAAACCCGCAGCCCCCCCATTTCATGGAGCCTCACCGCTGCGCCATTTGGAACGTCCCCCTGCTCAGCAGCAGGTGCGGACAGCTGGAGCCCGAGCCTCTCCCCTTCCAGTCAGGACAAAAACTCCCTCGGTAACAAACCAGAAAGCAAAACCTCTCGTTCTCTGAAAGGTCAAATGAAATCCTGTTATACAGGGCTCAGATTAAAGGGCAGGCAGGAGAATTTAACGGGTGCTGTTGTGGGCCCCATTAGCTGCAGCCTGCTGTGACAGTTTCACACCATGAACAGAGCAAGGAGCTGCCTCGCTGTAACGTTCTGAGCTGATGTACGGGAGACCCGAGTCTTGATTTCTTTGTCTCTCACGCCCTGGGTCAGCGGGCCCGCAGAATGAGCAGCATCCCACTCAGTTCTGTGGAGTCCTGTCGTGCGTAGAAAGATATTGCGGCCGTGAGGTAGTCCCTCAAGGGGAAGAGTAGAAAGCAAGGGGAAAATAAAGCTCCCTTAGGCTGCGACAGGGGAAAGTTTCCCCACAGGGTGAGAGCAAAATAAACTCTTTCCCTTGCTAAAATCTCATGGTTCACTGTATAACTTTGGGTCTCCAAAATCATTGTGCTAGTATGTGATGGAGACTGCACCAAAGCACTGCTGCTGTATCTCGGGGGCTTACGCTTTCCTTTGCCTCAGGTGACCAACCAGCTGATGTTTCTGGTTTTATTTAGATTGTCGTGGAACAGCCTTGGTGATGAAGGTGCCCTGGAGCTGGCCACGGTTCTCCCGAGAATGGCAAGGCTGAGGATGCTAGAGTGAGTGTGACGTGGCAATATCAAGTATTTCCCCGGGGGAATTTCCATATATGGCATCACAGACCTTCTTAAATAGGAGACATTTGTTAAAGGAAATAGCTAGGAACTGTAGACACAAGAAAACAGGCTTCCACACAGCTTGAGTGCTTGCTTAGTCTGCTTTGTTTACCAGGGACCGAACCATGCCTGGAACTCTACACAGTGCAGAGAGACCTCTAATAGCTCAATAATGCACTGCAAGTAAACATGCAGTTATATTCACTAAAGAAATATCAGTTGACTACTAGGTGAGATTCAAAGTTACGATGAAAGGCGAGAGAGAGAGAGGATTTGGCTCAATAAGGAATTTTCTTGAGGTTTTTCACCGTAAAATGGATGTAGTTAAACTTACTTTTCATTATTAAATGTTTGTTTTATTTTCCCACGTCATTCATCTGGGGCCAAGGAAGCTAGATGTGTCAGTTTCTAAGGCTGTTACATGCTTAGTTTCACTGGCTGTGACTCAGGGGTTGTCTTCACAACACAGTTAACTTGAGTTATAGCTTGAGTGTTACCCCGAACTCAACTCCCGTCCACACACAAAAATCTCTAGCCTGAGTCAAGTGGCGCTTTAAGCTAGCGATGCAACAGCGCCAGCTATCAGCAGCTAATCCACTCACTGGGTGCTGGTAATCCGGTCGCTCTGTGTAATTCCCAGTGTTTTGATATGTGGTCACTACCACTCAGGATAGACTAGTTCGAGTCCAGTAACTCCAGCGAGAGCCACCACACTTCAAAACAGAGTGTACTTCACTCGAGCCAACCGCTGCAGTAGAGACAAGCCTGCAGGCACCAGCAAGAATGCCTGTGTTTGCAACAAGGGGGTTCGTTCTTGACAGTCCTTGGCACTGATCCTGGAGTGGGATCCACTGAGGTTCTGCTTAAATGCAGGGGTCCATGCTAGCAAATCTGAGGCCGTGGTGAACAGCCGCAGTGCACTTTGCTTTTGCAAACAGGGAAAGGAGGAAGGAGAACTTCTGAACCTGACCTGTGTTGCGGAGCATTGCAGGCTGCGGTACATAGCAGAAGCTTAGCCGGTCTTTTCCTAGCCTGTTCTGAAAACCATTTGCACATTCTTTTCCCATTTCTCAAAGTCTGGACAAAAACCGCATTGCAGCCCGGGGTGCCAAAAAGCTAGCGGAGGAGCTCGCCAAGTGTTGTGGAATTCAAGTCATCCGGTGAGTATGCATCTCTAGTGGTGCCAAGGGTTTGGGGCAGTACCACTTTTGTAAGGGTGATGGTGCCCCACTGACCAATCAGCACTGGGTTCGCTGGAGCGGATTAGGACACTAAATTGGGCCCAGACCTAAAAACGCTGTGGGCTTCCCAGACAGACTCTTCCCCGCAGAGGAGCTCGCCCTTCTCAGAAACAGTCATAGCAAGAAGTGATGGAAAGACTTTGTAGTTCCCATCTACAGAGACATGGTGGGTGAGGTAATATCTTCTATTGCACCAACTTCTGCTGGGCCAGACCTGAAGAAGAGCTCTGTGTGGCTCAAAAGCTTGTCTCTCTCACCAACAGAAGTCGGTTCAGTAAAAGATATTACCTCACCCACCTTATCTCTAATATCCTGGGACCGAGACAGCTACAACACCACTGCATAGGTCCCATCTAGCCCATCCTTTTGCCCAGTGTGAGTTTGCTCCTTATTGTGCATTTTCTATTGCTCTGGTTTTCCATGGGACTCCCACCACTCCCCTTGGGAAGCTACTAGACAGCTTCATACATCTCACTGTCAGCAAGCTTATCCTGGTATTGCATTTCCCCTTCCATTTTTCTACATCTTGTTACACCTGGTTGTACTCCCTTGTGTTCTCCCACAAACGATCCATCTTCGCTCTTGGTGACTACATCTTTCCCATGCTTGGAGACTCCTTTGTTTCTCCCAGCTTGAGTCATTGCTTAGCCAAGCTCTAGATATTGAACTCCATTTAACATCTTTCCTAGTCCCTCCAGCGCTGTGATCATTCTTGTGGCTGTTCTTGCAACTCCCTCCAATTTGACAATATCCCCCGGTAACGGGGCCCCCAGAACAGTATTCCAAGTGCAGTCACAGCAGAGCTGGAGAGAGAGAGATGGCCCCCTCCCTGTTTTGTGAGGTGATGTCTTTGCACAAGCTGGTCCAAACGACACTGGTCTATTTTGCTGCTGTATCATGCTGAGCACTCCTGCATCACTTGCTGTTCCCTGCTACACCGAGGAATGACTGCATCCCACATTTCTCCCTCTCATTACATTTTGGAATATTTTTCTGTGGGTTTATTAGGTCAGCTCTTCCTCCCACTTCTGATACCACAATGAACCCTTGTCTTTTGAATCCGAAATCTCTCCCCCAAGATAGACAACTCATCCCACCCCAGCTGGCAGGTCACAAGCCTCTGTGCTCCCCAACGCCAGCTACAGCTCTGCCTCTAAAGCCGTGCTACACCCAGGCCCCTCTCACCACTGGGCGCGTGTGCCAGTGGTCCAGGCCTCCCTCTCCAATCAGGCCCTGTGGATTAGGGGCAGACAGTTATGAACTGCACCCCAGCAGGAAGGAGGAAGGTTATCTGGGGATATTTCTAACCACGGATAACCATTGCAATGTCGTTTTAGGCTTTGGAGCAATCCAGTACCCAAGAACATTGAAGAAAGTCTTACGAAGCAAGATGCAAGATTGCATTTCTCATTCTTTTGATAAAGGAAGAACAGCAAATGAGTAAGAACTGATTTGGTAGGGCAGGTTACCCTGGGGAATTGCACCGAAGAGGAGCCGAGAGAAACTGAAAAAGCAGTATTCTAAAAATAAACACTGCAAGCATGTAGCGTTCTTGCCCTGCTCTCAGAACACACAGGTTTTCTTTATCTGTAACTCGAATAACTATTATATAAACTGCAAACTCAGCTTCCTCTAAGGAGTTCTAAGGTTACTCCCTGCAAGCCCTCTCTGTTCCTCACCTTAGTTCCCTTCTACCTCAAAGGGAGATTTAATTGTTTATACTCCTGGGTTGAAGCCAATAAGATCCACTGGGTCTGGCAATCGGGGTGAGTCAGAAGGATAGCTCTGTATCTTTATACAGGACCATAACACCTGGTACCAGGGTGAGTCAGAAGGACTCTGCATCTCAGTGTAGGGAGCTAGAACCTGACACCCTATTGCAAATATTCTCCCATGTGTTGTTTGAATATGGTGTATGTTTCCCTCAGACCGGTATCACTTCTAAGGCTGGGCAAAATAGTCACAACAAACTGGGGACCGCTTGGGATTTTGTTTTGATTCTGCACACTCCCTGAAAGAGCACAAGAACAAATCCGCACAGACACACCCCTGGAACCCCGACCTGGGATATTCTATCTGCTACCCAAGATCCACAAACCTGGAAATCCTGGACGCCCCATCATCTCAGGCATTGGCACCCTGACAGCAGGATTGTCTGGCTATGTAGACTCCCTCCTCAGGCCCTACGCTACCAGCACTCCCAGCTATCTTCGAGACACCACTGACTTCCTGAGGAAACTACAATCCATCGGTGATCTTCCTGAAAACACCATCCTGGCCACAATGGATGTAGAAGCCCTCTACACCAACATTCCACACAAAGATGGACTACAAGCCATCAGGAACACTATCCCCGATAATGTCACGGCTAACCTGGTGGCTGAACTTTGTGACTTTGTCCTCACCCATAACTATTTCACATTTGGGGACAATGTATACCTTCAAATCAGCGGCACTGCTATGGGTACCCGCATGACCCCATAGTATGCCAACATTTTTATGGCTGACTTAGAACAACGCTTCCTCAGCTCTCGTCCCCTAATGCCCCTACTCTACTTGTGCTACATTGATGACATCTTCATCATCTGGACCCATGACAAAGAAGCCCTTGAGGAATTCCACCATGATTTCAACAATTTCCATCCTACCATCAACCTCAGCCTGGACCAGTCCACACAAGAGATCCACTTCCTGGACACTACCGTGCTAATAAGCGATGGTCACATAAACACCACCCTATACCGGAAACCTACAGACTGCTATGCCTACCTACATGCCTCCAGCTTTCATCCAGACCACACCACACGATCCATTGTCTACAGCCAAGCTCTACGATACAACGACATTTGCTCCAACCCCACAGACAGAGACAAACACCTACAAGATCTCTATCAAGCGTTCTCACAACTACAATACCCACCTGCTGAAGAGAAGAAACAGATTGACAAAGCCAGATTTTCCACTGAATGCATCCAATGAAGTGAGCTGTAGCTCCCGAAAGCTTATGCTCAAATAAATTGGTTAGTCTCTCAGGTGGCACAAGTCCTCCTGTTCTTTTTGCGAATACAGACTAACACGGCTGCTACTCTGAAACCTGTCGTTACTGTGTGGACCTCAGCGTGCTGTCAAGCAAACAAAGATCAATCTTCACATTTTGATCACGTAAAGATCACGGCTCAATGAGAAAATAGCCCTTTCAGAATGAGCAAAGTCTGGAGGCTGCAAAATGGCGTAGAACAAAATGGTGAATACTGTGTGTGAGGTATTTCAAGGTGGGGCCAGGAGAAAGACGTTCCCTATTTTCATCCTGCTTTCATTGTTTTGTTGGGCTTGGAATGCTACATGGGGCCCTATATTTGAAGTTGCACTACCCTGCTTGACGTGTGGTCTTCGATGCAATGCTGCAGTCGCTCCGTGGGCCCAAGCCTGCGATCTGATCTGTGTGAGCGTGTAGTCAAAGGGTCTGGCCATGCATATCCAATTGCAGGATTGGAGCCATGCGGAGCGCCTTATTTATACCCATTCATTGCCATGTGGGTGACTTGTATGTTTGGTACTGTAAATATTTAACCTCTGAAATGGATTTATTTATCGACTTGTTTACAGCAGTGGTTTGGATTGGGCGCTGCATTCTGTTCTGTTCAAAGAGGCACCGTTAGCGATAACGAGTGCTGATAAGTGAAGAGCACATGTACTGCTGGATCCCACTGTTCCATGAAGTATGAGCAGTGATTGTTTTTACTGAAAGATCAGTGTTAAGTTTCCCAAGGTGCATATTTGGTTTTAATTTATATGACTCTTTTGGCTGCAAAGTGGTTATGCTCTGAAAAGGGATGGGGCGGGGAGCCCAAAATCACCACTGAGCTTCCATATTTAGGTCCAAATTCAGTAACGCGCTTGAGCTTATGTGATTTGAGCATGCGCTCAAAGTTAAGCACGTACTTTGGTGGATCTGGGTTGTATTTCCTTTCTATATTTCCAGATGTAATTTGCTTAGTTTACAAGTGAAAATAGGATTTTTTTAACTGCCAGCCCAGCAAACTGCAAATGGATGGCTCCTCGTGATCTGCTGTGGTCACTGAACCCAAGAAGCATCTGTGAGTTTGAGTTCTGCCCTTAGCAGGTTGCTGAGAACATGTGTGGGACACATTAATTGTTCTCTGCCTACACGGTCTCTCCCAGAAGTTTAGGCGATCAGATTAGCTGATTCTAATGGTCCCTTCTGGCCTGAAAATCTATGACACTCGGGCTGGGAACCTAAACGTCAAGTTGGTTTCTTCCTGCATTTTAAACCAGCATTGGCTGCTTTGTGCACTGAATTGTGATCATAGTTTTGTCACCTTCAAAAACAGCTATTGCAGAAGTTCTCTGCTTTTATCACCCACTCAGTAAAACAAAAATTCTAGAAACAAATTATAGCACTTGTAAAAGCAGATTTCTTTGCCTCTTTTATCGTCTTATTGATAACACTGTAACTTCTACATTTGGATAGTGGGTCAGATTCTACTCGTTTATTTTCCTCTTTCATTGGTTGGAAACATTCACTGTTGCACAAATTTTTATGCCTTTTAATGAGAGCATATGTGTGATTATTGAATAAATAAGAGCACCTGGGATTCTGAAAGAGTTTGACTTACTTTCGTGTTCTGTTTCTAGTCAGTTTCACTTTCTGGTGCTTAGGCATTAATGCACAACAGCTGCATAGGGGTCAAAACATTGTGAAGGTAAATGTTGTTATTAATCATGTTTATTATGATAGCGCCTAGAACAGTGGTTCCCAAACTGGGGTTCGCGAACCCCTGGGGGTTCGCAGAACGTTACAGGGGGTTTGCCAGAAACATTTCACTAATGGCAGCCAGAAGACCCCAGACACTGGAGGCAGCAGAAGGGGGCCCGGTTGCAGGGCAAACAGCCCGAGCCCCAGGGAGAGCGGGGCCAGGCAGTTGGGGCTGGCAGCCCGAACCCTGCCCCCGTCAGCAGGGGAGCCAGCTGCCCGAACCCCAGCATTCTGCATGGGGCTGGCAGCCCAAGCCCCAGGGAGAGCAGGGCAGGGCAGTTGGGGCTGGCAGCCCGAGCCCTAGCGGTCAACGGGACCTGCAGCCCGAGCTCAGTGGAGCTCAGTTAACCGGGGCGGTCAACGGGGTCCAGCAGCAGGAACCCCACGGAGTGCGGAGGAAATTTAAACTTAAATCCCTGGAAATATTCATTTTTAGGAGGGGGTTCACGAGATTTCACAATTTAGTGAAAGGGGTTCGCGGGCTGTTAAAGTTTGGGAACCACTGGGCTAGAGATAAACCAAGAATTGGGGTCCCATTGTGCTAGGCTAGTGCTGTACAAACACGGTGCACGGTGAGCAGTCCCTAAAAACACACTGTAAACAGTCCCTGCCCCAGAGAACTTACAATCTAATTAAGCAAATGCAGTATTGCCATATAAGTCATGAGTCAGGTCTACAAACATCAAGAGATTAGCTCAAAAATCACAAGTTTTTTTTTTAAAATAATGTTGAGGTTTTTATTTACCTTCTGATTTTTAACTTTTAGGGAGCGCTTGGGTCACAGTTTCAATCTTTTTTTCCCCAACAGTGAAAGCGAAAAACAGACAATTTTTTTGTAAACAAAAGCTGAGATTCTCATATATTCACATGATTCCAGGAGCTGGGTTTCTAAGAAACACACCAAATATTGTGAGACTCAGGCTAAACTTGCGAGAGTTGGCAACACTGCCAACGTTTAAAAATTTAAAACAATCAGAGAGTTCGTGGGGAAAAAAATCTGTTCGTGTTAGGGATTATCCTGCTTCCCTCTCTTAAATCTAACTGTGAGACTTAACTAAGCTGAAGAAGAGCTCTGTGTCCGCTCGAAAGCTTGTCTCTCTCACCAACAGAATCCAATAAACCCACCGTGTCTCGCTAATATCCTGGGACCTACATGGCTACAACAACACTGCATGCTACTTATAGAATCCTTTTCAGAATTGAAGACCAACTTCTAGACACATGCCCATCACGGCCCTTCTTCATACACAAGGTCATTCTAGCAGCAAAAGAAAAAATATCATATGTACACAAAAGCAAATCATATATACATCATGTATACACACAGAGCTGAAACCAAACCCCATTCCTTCCAAACCATGAGGTGTCAGTATAACCTAAGAGATGGGGAAAAATCTGTTCCTATTCTAGAAACCTAGTACAGTATATACAATAGGGCTAGACACTCTACTTTGAACACACACAGTCCGACCTCACCTGTCTAAAGTCAAGGCGTGGGTACTCTGCAGCAGGCTGGACCGAATTGCTGCTCAAGACCTTTCCAGTCTGTGGAGCTCTTGATATTTTCCATGGCAGCATCATCTGAATTTTGAACAGTCAGGTTTGCATTGAATTAAATATGAAAAAAAAAACAATCCAAAGAGTCCCCGCTTATTTTTCATATCAAGTTCCATCTATTTTGTGCTGCTCCCCATGTAAGTAGGAATTTACACGTGGAGAAGCTCTCTGGGAAGGGGGTGGGCTTTTGCATTTGGTTTTTTTCTTCCAGTTTTACATAACCAGAGTCGATTGCTGGAAGCTGCAGTTCAACAAATTCAGCCTGGAAATACGAGTCGGTTTCCTGGCACTGAGGGTGATTAAACAGTAGATCAGCTTCCCGGGGGATGGCCTCACCGTTGTTTGGCGTCTTTAAAAAGGGGTTGGGCGTCTTTCTAAAAGAGACTCTTTACTCCAGCTTCTGGCAGTTGTTTTACAGCATGTGTGTCGGAGGGGGAGGGGTTGGACGGTTGTGAAGGTCCTTTCTGGCCTCGGATGCTGTGAATCCATGAGTTCCCCCTATTCATTCCCATCCTGTCCCCATGGGAGGACAGGATTGCCTGCATTGCCCTCAATACGCTTATAACCCTGGCAGCTCTGCATTAAAACAATGGCTATAATCAAATCTCAGGCTTCAGGGTTTCTGCCAGTCAGGTGCAGGGGTCAGGAAAGGTTTTCTCTCCCAGTGCACATTTGATCAGATACATTCTTCTTTTTGGGGGCTGGGGGGCGGGGGTTTGGTTGGGTTTTTTGTTAGTTTGTGTGGCTTTGAAGCCGCAGAGCTTAGCCACAGCGGGAGACGGGTACAGAGAATACTCTCTTAGGGCTTGTCTACTCTGGCCCCGGACTACGGGAGGAGGTGAATTGCATCCATCTCAGTGGGGTGCTGTAACTGCCCCATGTAGACGCTGCAGGTGTGAGCTAAATGTCCTGTTTGAAACAGGACTGCGTTAGTGCTCTGATTTCACAGTTCAAATTGCAGGGCCATGTAGATAAGCCCTTAGATGCTCGGCTGGTGAGTCTCACTCACATGCTCAGCGTCATACTGATCACCAGATTTGGGGTCAGGAAAGAACTTTCCCTGGGGTCAGCTTGGCAGGAGGCCTGGGGGCGGGGGTGGTTGCCTTGCTTTGTAGCACGGGGTGTGGCCCATCGGCGAGGATCATTTGAGCACGTCTCACCAAATCAATTCCCTGCCATCACAGGGAGCCTCCAGCACTGTGGGTGCAATGTGATGGCCCATGAGATGCCGGCCTATGTCATCCATCTGACAGCATGTTGCCACGTCATAGAAGTCTTCAGGGGAAGCTGGAGTTTTGGAAGCTGGCGAGGAGGCCGTTTAGGTCTGTGGCTCTCAGGAAGACATGGGAGGTGGTCTGGGATTGCGGGAGGAGCACGCTAGCTGGATGCGTCTGCTCAAATGTTCAGCAGTGAAATAGTTCACGGGGTTGCCATTTAGATTGTCACCATTCGTTTTCAGTGTTTTCGCCCCACTGAGAGGGATGTGGGCAGTCCGCTCATCTCAGAGCTATTGTTTCAGGAGTTCTGCCTCTCAGGAAGACAGCACAGAACTTGGTTCACAGTGGGAGGTGTTTTTTCCTGAGATTGGAACATTTAAGAATAAATAATCAGAAGCTGAGAGTGTGGAACACAGCCACGTAGCCCTGTGGCAAGGACCAGCGTCTGTGGGAAATGCCTTCTCTCTGAAATCAGGAGTGAAAGTAATTTAAAGGACTTACCGGTACGCCGGAGTCCCGAGCAGGGGTGTGGCCTCAACCGGAAGAGGTGGGGCCTTTAAATACCCAGGGCCCTTTAAATCAAGATTTAAAGGCCCCGGCGCTCAGGCTGCGGTAGCGGCAGCTGGGAGCCCCGGGCCCTTTAAATCACCCCCGGAGCTACCAGCTGCAGAGGCGGCTGGGAGCCCTGGGGCTTGGGTGGCGATTGAAAGGGCCCAGGCCTCCGGCCGTTGCGGGGAGCCCTGAGCCCTTTAAATCACACCGGAGCCCTGCCGCCTCTACCCGAGGGCTCCGTCAGCGGGGCTTGGGCGGTGCTTTAAAGGGCTCAGGGCTCCCCGCAGTGGCCGGAGCCCCTGGCCCTTTAAATCACCGCCAGAGCCCTGCCGCTGCTACCCCAGGGCTCCAGCAGCTGGGCTCGGGTGGCGATTTAAAGGGCCCAGGGCTCCGGCCACTGCAGGGAGCCCCGGGCCCTTTAAATCGCCAGCCTGGGGAAGCCGGTCCAGTCCAGCAAACCGGACTGGACCGGACCAGCTTACTTTCACCTCTGTCTGAAATGCACAGAGCCATGACTAGCCAAGCTTTTTCATGTGATGGACACAAGGACAGCCACAAGGATCTCTGGGACAAGAATCAGGACAAGGCAAGTACACGGGTGTCAGGACTTTTCTCTTGTCACTGACCTTTGTGACCTGAATAGTCAGGAAAGGGGAAAACATTTGGTTAGGGAAATAGAGGGTTTCAGCTCCCTGGGAAGCAGCGCTGCACTAGAAGCTAGAGGGAACACAGCTGGGATTTTCAAATGGGGTGTGTCAAGGGGTGATTGGCTCTGTATGTGGGAAGAGGCCAGTGCACCTGTGACTCGCAAGCTGCCTCCCAACTGGATTAAGAGAAGATACCTGGGCCATAGATGAGGGGAGGCAGGGCAGAAGGAGCAGTACGGAGTTGCCCTGGCGGGGAATCAGCTATAGGAGAACTGAAGGAAAGCAGTAAGTGGGAGCTGCTGGTGATGAACTCCAAGGAAAGTTGTCTGGAGGACTGGCCAGAGCTGGGGAACCCTGTTGAGTTACAGGAGAGCTTGGGCAGAAGCCCCTGGGCAAAGGACAAGACCTAGCTTGGTTGGAGCAAGCCAGGCCCAGAAGCAAGAGGCAGACTCTGAAGATGGTTGCCAAGAACAGAGGTAGGACTCGCAGGCGAGGAAGCCTGAGGAGTGGAACGCTGCAGGGAGCCCTCTGGCAGAGGGCCTGAGGCCAGTGGGGGAGCACAAGAATAAGGGGTTGGTCCTGGAGGGAGGTTCCCTGAACAGGGATAGGACACAAGGATGAGGAGGGCTGGAGAGTGGAATGCTGTGGGGACCCTTGTGGCCCTGGGAGACCTGGTTTGGGGCTACAGGGGAAAGCTTGTGAGACAGAAGCTCCTGGAAATCACAGGCCTGGAGAGTGGGGCCCTGGGACAGGGGCTAAGGGACTGGGACAGGGGTTAATGACTCTCAGGCGGCTGCCCTGGGAACAGTGACTTTACAAGGGGATTGAAGAGCTGCTCTCTTGTAACCTTGTGGGATGTGGGGAGACTGGTTGTGTCCTGTGGTTCTGTGGATTACTGTGTGGGGACAGGAATAAACCATGCCCAGTGCTGGGCCTTGGAACCAGACACTGAGGCCTGGCATTTTAAAGGTGTTTAGGTATTGCTGCTCTCAGCATTGCAATGCCTAACTGATTTAGGAGCCTAAGTCTCACTTGCAAGAGGGATTTAGGTATCTTGGATCCTGGTGGTGGGATTTTGGTGCCCAAGCAGGGCTTGAGTTGTGCCAGAATGTCCTGGATTGCCGCTACGGGCAGCCTGCAGGATGTTCTGGTCCTGTCCCTTATGAGCGAGAGCTGTGGACGTGCGTTTGGGGCACTGTTTTCAGGACTCGCACGCTGCTTTTATGTGCTTAAATCCTCTTGAAAATGGGATTTAGGATCCTAAATCGGGGGTTGCAATGCTGAGAGCAGCGTTACCCTTTTTAAAAAAGTGAGCCAGGGAGACTTTATGTGCGACTCCGTGTCTCTGCAGGGGTGAATGACGGGGAAACTGAGACAGGCATGCGGGCTGTGCGGCAGTTTGCCACAAGGGGGTGCTCAAGGCAGAGGCTGCACAGCGACAGGCTCCCACTGAGCCTTCCGGCGCCCTTGACAGTCCCAGCCCCCCAGCACGGTTCTGCCCGTCAGCGGCAAGAGTATCCGGCTAGTGGAAGATACAGCGCTGGCTTTCGCCGAGGCAGCAGAAGCTTTGAGACGAGAGGGCGTGTCTGCATTACAGTTCAAACCCGGGCTGGCCTTTGCCAGCTAACGTGGGCTCCGGCTAAGGGGCTGTTTAGTTGTGGTGGAGCCGCTGGGGCTCGGGTTGCTGCCCAGGTTCTAGGACCCTGCGGGGATGGAGGGCCTCGGCGCTTGAGCTGCAGCCACAGCCACAGCTAAACAGACCCTTAGTCCAAGCCCCGCAAGCCTGGGTCAGCTGGCAGGGGCCGGCCACGGGCGTCTAATTGCAGTGTAGACATACCTGGAGATTGCCATGTTCATTCTGTGCCGTGTCTCCTGGCGCTTCGAGGGTTGTGTCAACGTTTGAAAAGTTTCACTGGACCAATGCACTGATCCTTTAGCAGCAGGGTCAACGCCTGCCAACGGGGTGGTGGGCTTCAGGGCGGAAGGGACCTAAAGAGGGGGGGAGGGATAGCTCAGTGGTTTGAGCATTGGCCTGCTAAACCCAGCGTTGTGAGTTCAATCCTTGAGGGGGCCATTTAGGGATCTCGGGCAAAATTTGGGGATTGGTCCTGCTTTGAGCAGGGGGTTGGACTAGACGACCTCCTGAGGTCCCTTCCAACCCTGAGATTCTATGATTCTATTCTATGAAAGAGGTCATCTAATCCATCCCTCCCCAGGCTGAGGCAGGACCAAGTACACCTAGACGATCTGATGGGTGTTTTGTCCAATCTTTTGTAAACAACTTCTGATGCTGGGGATTCCATGACTCCTAGAAAAAAGAAAAGGAGTACTTGTGGCACCTTAGAGACTAACCAATTTATTTGAGCATGAGCTTTCGTGAGCTACAGCTCACTTCAAATAAATTGGTTAGTCTCTAAGGTGCCACAAGTACTCCTTTTCTTTTTGCGAATACAGACTAACACGGCTGTTACTCTGAAACCTGTCATGACTCCTAGGTAACCTGTTACAGGTGCTCTTATGCCAAAAGCTCTCGTTTATGAAGAGTAGATATTTTCCCATTCAGTATGGCATGTTACTAGAATACCAGATATTTCACGTGTTGTGATTTGAATAACTTTAAGGACCCGACACAAACTAACCTGCATTTTGCTGCTTGTGGCATTAACCACCAGCGTTAACGGAACTGCTGATGTCTGCTTATCCCCTCTAGGCCGCTCACTCAGACAAGATTAGCATCTGCTAACACGGTGATTTAAGAAGCAATCGCTTTCTGCCTCTGTCACATCTGTCCCCCTTATCTCTGGCCACATGTCAAGAATCTTCGCAGGGGATTGTAGTCTTCCGCTGATCACAACCTTGTTACTCTCAACGGTATCTAAATAGGGTGTGCCACCAGGAGTTTAGACAGGACGGTCTGGTGGTTAAAGCACTAGGCTGGGCGCAGGAAAACTGGGCTCACTTCTCAGCACTGCCACAGACTTCCGGTGTGACCATGGGCAAATCGCTAAATCCCATAATTAGAATTGTCAACGCTTTGGGGCGGGGACAGTCCGTTGTACAGCACTTGGGACTACAGGGCCCTGGCCATTTGCTGAGATCTCTCCGTTCTGCTGTATCGCATATAATAATAATTCACACCTTTCACTTGTAGTGTTTCCCCCACCCTCCTCTCTTTGCCGTCCCTTTGGTCTCCTACCATCCCCAACCCTGTGCCAATGGGAGCTTCGTCACCGACTGCAATGGAGCCAGGATTTCAACTTCTGTTTGTTACCTGTAGTGTAGCTACTTTGTACCTGGAGAGTGTAAGCCCCTCATAATAATGGGGAGGGTGAAATAACGTCCCCAGTAGGACCCTAATTGTTGGTTCAGAAATACCCAAAATATCCTTGACTTTCCCGGAGTCTTCTGAGCAGTCTCGTATATTCTCTGTGTACAACTCAGCCTGGTAACCTACTGATTAACTCTGAGGATAGAAGCTTATTGTTGAGATGCCTCCCAGAGACGGTAGAAATGTAGGACTGGCTGTGACCTTGATAGGTCATCTAGTCTATTGCCCTGCACTGAGACTGGACTACGTGTTATCTAGACCTGGGGTCGGCAACCTTTCAGAAGTGGTGTGCCAAGTCTTCGTTTATTCACTCTAATTTAAGGTTTCACATGCCAGTAATACGTTTTAATGTTTTTAGATGGTCTCTCTCTGTAATATATAACTAAATTATTGTTGTATGTAAAGTAAATAAGGTTTTTAAAATGTTTAAGAAGCTTCGTTTAAAATTAAATTAAAATGCCGATCTTATCAGTTTAGTGTGATCCTTGCCCTTGCTTTTCCTTGCTGAGTTTTCCAATGTCTGGCACGTATTGGGATACTTTAAGCTGCAAACAGACTTCTGAGTGATCAGTTGTTAACCGGCTCCGAGAGGGACAGAGGACAGATGTCATGTATGAAAATACCTGTTCACCTAGGTATGTGGATCCAAATGCTGAAAGCATTACAAACGCAATTTTCTTCAAACAGTTAAATTTCACAGGCAGGTCAGAATAGAGGCCCCATGATCTCTCTCAGTAGCTTTAAGTGCCCACAGTTCTGAGCTTTTTAACTGAATGAGCTGCATTTCAAAATCTTCAACACCCATCCACTGAAATACAGACAAATCCCAGTCGCTGTCGTTGAACTTTTCAGAAAGAAAGCATTGGGCCAAATTGCTGAAAATCTTGAAATCTGTCAGAAAATTCTGATTCCAGTTCTTGCATGTACATTCCAATCTCAGCGACGCTGACAATGTAACGTGTCGAGAGCTCTTTTATGTGTTGGAAGTAGCGGAAAGTCGAAGTTCGAATATCCCCAGAAAAAACCTGCTGGTTTTACAACCAATGCCTTCCAGGTTTCATAAAGCCCCAGAACCATTTGCCCTGTACCCTGGAGGCGGAGGTTGAGTTCATTTAGGTGAGCGGTGATGTCAGTTAGAAACATGAGCTTACACAGCCATTTGTCATCATCCAGTTTGGGGTAGTTTTGTCCCTTTTCGGACAAAAAGGCCTGGATTGCATCAAAAGAGTTTACAAAGCGCACCAAAACCGTGCCACGACTTAGCCACCGACTGTTGCTGTGAAGTGGAATGTCATTATAAGCACTGTCCGGGTCGTCTAGCAGTGCTTGAAACTGTCCATGAGTCAAAGCAGATCAAGCAACAAGGACATTCACGATCTGCACCACAGTATCCATCACATTATTAATCTCTGAATTAGAAATTTTGGCACACAGGTCTTCTTGATGGATGATACAGTGAAATTTGACTGTCGGGCTGCCAATTTGATCTTCAGGTAACTTTACCAATCCCTTCTGTTTTCCGACCATAGCAGAAGCACCATCTGTTGTCACACAAAATATTTTTGTGATGTCAACTCCTCGTTCTTCAAAACGGTTTACAAAAGTTTCCACTATATCTTCCCCCTTTGTTGTGCCATGCAGGCAACAAAGTTCCTCTTGGATTTCATCGGAAGCACAATAACTTGCAACAACTGCCAAACGGGGAGCGTTGTTTATAGCCACGCTCTCATCGACTGCAATGCTTAACCCGGCTGTGTCTTTTAACGCAGTCGTCTACTTTTCTTTAATGTTTTCTGCCCTTTCACTTCAGTGTCTCTCAACTGTTCTGGCAGAGACAGGCAGTTCTCTTATTCTAGATACGCAGCTTTATTTGGCAAATCATTGACCAGAACTCTGAAATGCTGAGAAAAACTTCTTTTATATATTCCCCAGCTGTAAACAGCTTTCCGTTTTTTGCAATGCACTGTGACTGTGCAATCTCGTAACTTCCTTCTGTAGCTTGATTTTTACTTACATGTAAGCATTTAAAAACACTGCTTTGCTTCTCATATCCTGCTACTGCCTTTTTGATCGGTTCAGTCTTGTCTGCTTCATCAAGAAAGGTTTTTCTCGTGCTTCGTTTGAAAATGTCGTCGAACACTTGATGTGCGACAAACAACACTTTCATAACAGAAAGCACAAACAGCACGGTCCTTTTTTTGAATAAATCCAAATGTGTCTGTCCAAGAAGGCTGAAATGAATGGACACCTAACCTTGCTTTCTTAGGAGCTGCCATTTTGTCAAATGTACCCCTCAACTTACAGTGGGGGGGGAATTGCCACAGACGGCCCGCACAATGTCAAACACAATGTGCTGTTCCACGTGCCATGATAGTGATGTAAGCAGCAAATCAGGACTCAAAAATATTCCAGTACAGCAGCCCGGAACAATCTTTAAGGCGGGGGTGCTGAGCTGCACCCCCTCTTGCCCCTGTCTGTACCCCTCACTGTCCTAGGTTGGGGCCAGTGGGCCACAGCTGGGGGCGGCTGCAGAGGCCTGGGCCTAGGCCAGGAGCAGAGCCCCGGGCCGGTGGCCGGGACCCCAGGATGGTAACAGAGCCCCTGGGACCGGTGGCCAGGACCTGGGGCCGGCAGCGAGCTGAGTGGGGCCAGCGGATGGGACCCCAGGTGCCGGGGACTGGCGGTAGGACCCCAGGCCAGCAGCAGAGCCCCCAGGACCGGTGGCCAGGACCCGGGAAGTGTGAGTGCCACTCAAAATCCAGATGCATGCCATAGGTTGCTGACCCCTGATCTAGACCATCCCTGAGAGGTGTTTGTCCAACCTGCTCTTAAAAATCTCCAATGATAGAGATGCTACAACCTCCCAGGGCAATTTCTTCCAGTGTTTAACCACCCTGACAGGAACTTTTTCGTAATGTCCAACCTAAACTGCCCTTACTGCAATTGAAACTCATTACTTCTTATCCTGTCCTCAGTGATTAAGGAGAACGGTTTACCACGCTCCTCTTTACAACAGCCTTTTACATATGTAACCCTTCTGCCAGGTGGAGCTGGCAGCAACCAGGGCCGGGTTTAATATCTAGGGGTTCCTTTCCATTGATACAACGCAGAACCGGCTCGAGCCCCCACCCAGTAACCTGGGAAATTTACACCCCTGGGTGCCTCTGAGAGGCAATACTTCCCCACTCGCAAGCACAGAGTCTGAGTGTAGAAAAGAAACTTTTAATGAAAGGAGGGAAGTCCCCGACATTAGTTAGGGAGAATGCCACAAGCAGGATTCATAAGCATAAAACTGTCAGCAGGGCATCCACCCCAGCATGCGTGGGGCAGAGTCTTCTGCCTCATGTTCTTGAGTCCTACAACCAAAAGTTCCTTTTCTGTGCCCCTGTCTGCTCCCGCACCACACACCACTCACAGTGGTTGTCCTTGGTCAGAGAAGACCCAGGGTTCAGAGGCGCAGCTGTGTGAGTTCACCTCCCACCCAGGGAAGAAGGCACCTTGCTTGCTCCACCATTTGAGCACTTGCTTTGCCTGGCTGCCCTGCCAACTGCTGCTCCTCGCTGCCTGGCCACCCCACTAGCTGCTGCTTCTCGCTGCCTCGCCAGCCACTCGTTCTGCTCACCGCCTCACCAGCAACTCGTTCGCCAGTCAACTGTCAGTCACCTTCTGCTGCCACCTGCTTGTCTGCTGTGACCTCTGCACATCAGTCTCTTAGCAATTTTCAGCTCTTTGCGGGCTGGGCAGAAACACTGCCCCATCTCAAGTGATTTCAGCTTTGACTGAGCATTTAAAATAACAAAAGGCTCCTAATGAAGTCTATTTAGCTCTTTCTTTTAACAGTGGGAAGGAACAGGTTAAACCAGACCAGGGACCTTTGGGGAGAGGCCACATCTCCTGGCTGGGACAACTGTCCCCCCACCTCTTACTTTTACACGGGTCTGACATTCGAGCCCCTGGCTTAGCAAGTGCCTTTTGCTGAGGGTGACCCCTCAATCAGAACAAGCTCAGCACAGTTCTGCTCTCCTTTAGTCATACAATGAAGATGATAAAATTTCATTACCCCTGCATTCCATACTAAAGTGATTTGTAGCCCAACACCAGCCAAAGCCGATCACTTGGAGCTACACAACTGCTGTCTGCTAGATACCTATGCAGAGCAGGTGTGTTCATGTAAATAGAGTTTGCTCCTGAAGTCTCTCCCCTCCCCAACTAGCTGTCAGGGGAGAGTTCATTCAGATCCTGCTTACCCATACTTGAAAACTTATCTTGTCTCCCCTCAGTCTTCTGTTCTCCAGACTAAACAAACCCATTTTTTTTCAATCATTCCTCCTAGGTTATATTTTCTAAACTGTTAATCATTTTTGTTGCTCTTCTCTCAACTTTCTCTAATTTGTCCACGTCTTTCCCGAAGTATTGTGTCCAGTTCTGGGCACAGTGCCCCAGTTGAGGCCTTATCGGTGCTGAATAGAACAGAAGCTGTATTTCTTGCATCTGGCTTATAACACTACTGCTAATACATCCCTGAATTATGTTCATGAGGTGTGGGGAGTGGGTTGGGTTTTTTGGTGGGTTGTTTTTTTCAACAGTATTACATTGTTGACTCCAGCTTAGTTTGTGATCCACTATGACCCCCAGATCCCTTTCCTCAGTACTCCTTCCTAGGCAGTCATTTCCCATTTTGTATCTGTGCAATGGATTGTTCCTTCCTCAGTGTAATACTTTGCAATTGTCCTTGTTGTCATCCTAGTTATTTCACACCATTTCTCCAGTTTGTCCAGATCATTTTGAATTCCAATCCTGTCCTCCAAAGTGCTCGCCACCCCTCCCAGCTTGGTGTTGTCCACAAACTTTATAAGTGTACTCTCTGTGCCACAATCCAAATCATGGATGAAGATATGGAACAGAAGCAGACCCAGAACTGATCCCTGTGGGACCCCACTTGATATGGCCTTCCAGCTTGACTGTGCACCAATGATAACTACTCTGAGTATGCTTTTCCAAACAGTAATGCACCCACCATATAGTAGGTTCATTTTGGCTATATTTCTCTTGTTTGTTTATGAAAAGGTCATGTGAGACATTACCAAAAGCCTTACTAAAGTCGAGATATATCACATCTACTGCTTTCCATCCCGCCTCCCATCCACAAAGCTTGTTACCCTGTCAGAGAAGGATATTAGATTGGTTTGACAAGATTTGTTCTTGACACACCCATGTTGACTGTTACTTATCACCTTAATTTCTTCTAGGTGCTTGCAAACTGATTGATTACTTGCTCCATTGTCTTTCTGGGTACTGAAATTAAGCTGTCTGGTCTATAATTCCCTGGGTTGTCCTTATTCCCCTTTTTATGGATAAGTACTATATTTTCCCTCTTCCAGTCCTCTGGGAACTCTCCCATTCTCCACGAGTTCTCAAAGATAATCGCTAATGGCTCAGAGATCTCTTCAGACAGTTCCTTAAGTATTGTATTTAGGATATATTTCTTCAGTCCCTGCCAACTTGAAGACATCTAACTTGTCTAAGTAATTCTTAACTTGTTCCTTTCCTATTTTAGCCTCAGCTCCTACCCCATTTACACTGATGTTCACTTTGTTTGGCCACATCTACACTACCATTTATGTTGGCAAAACTTATGTGGCTCAGGGGTGTGGGGGGAAAAACACCCTCCCAAGTGACATAAGTTTCGCTGACATAAGCGGTAGTGTGCACAGCACTGTGACGGTGGGAGAGCTTCTCCTGCTGACATAACTACTGCCACTCGTTGAGGTGGTTTTCTTGTGTCGACAGAAGAGCTCTCCTATCTGCATAGAGCGGCTACACGAGCCATTTTACAGTGGCACAGCTGCGTCAGTACAGCAGTGCAAGCTCACTAGTGTAGACATAAAAACAATGAGGAGTCTGGTGGAACCTGGGGGACTAACATGAAGGGGAAGGGAGTCCAGGAGAGCTGGCTGTATTTCAAGGAATCCCTGTTGAGGTTACAGGGACAAACCATCCCGATGAGTCGAAAGAATAGTAAATATGGCAGGCGACCAGCTTGGCTTAATGGTGAAATCCTAGCGGATCTTAAACATAAAAAAGAAGCTTACAAGAAGTGGAAGGTTGGACATATGACCAGGGAAGAGTATAAAAATATTGCTCGGGCATGTAGGAAAGATATCAGGAGGGCCAAATCGCACCTGGAGCTGCAGCTAGCAAGAGATGTCAAGAGTAACAAGAAGGGTTTCTTCAGGTATGTTGGCAACAAGAAGAAAGCCAAGGAAAGTGTGGGCCCCTTACTGAATGAGGGAGGCAACCTAGTGACAGAGGATGTGGAAAAAGCTAATGTACTCAATGCTTTTTTTGCCTCTGTTTTCACTAACAAGGTCAGCTCCCAGACTGCTGCGCTGGGCATCACAAAATGGGGAAGAGATGGCCAGCCCTCTGTGGAGATAGAGGTGGTTAGGGACTATTTAGAAAAGCTGGACGTGCATAAGTCCATGGGACCGGACGAGTTGCATCTGAGAGTGCTGAAGGAATTGGCAGCTGTGATTGCTGAGCCCTTGGCCATTATCTTTGAAAACTCGTGGCGAACGGGGGAAGTCCCGGATGACTGGAAAAAGGCTAATGTAGTGCCAATCTTTAAAAAAGGGAAGAAGGAGGATCCTGGGAACTACAGGCCAGTCAGCCTCACCTCAGTCCCTGGAAAAATCATGGAGCAGGTCCTCAAAGAATCAATCCTGAAGCACTTACATGAGAGGAAAGTGATCAGGAACAGTCAGCATGGATTCACCAAGGGAAGGTCATGCCTGACTAATCTAATCGCCTTTTATGATGAGATTACTGGTTCTGTGGATGAAGGGAAAGCAGTGGATGTATTGTTTCTTGACTTTAGCAAAGCTTTTGACACGGTCTCCCACAGTATTCTCGTCAGCAAGTTAAGGAAGTATGGGCTGGATGAATGCACTATAAGGTGGGTAGAAAGCTGGCTAGATTGTCGGGCTCAACGGGTAGTGATCAATGGCTCCATGTCTAGTTGGCAGCCGGTGTCAAGTGGAGTGCCCCAGGGGTCGGTCCTGGGGCCGGTTTTGTTCAATATCTTCATAAATGATCTGGAGGATGGTGTGGATTGCACTCTCAGCAAATTTGCGGATGATACTAAACTGGGAGGAGTGGTAGATACGCTGGAGGGGAGGGATAGGATACAGAAGGACCTAGACAAATTGGAGGATTGGGCCAAAAGAAATCTGATGAGGTTCAATAAGGATAAGTGCAGGGTCCTGCACTTAGGATGGAAGAATCCAATGCACCGCTACAGATTAGGGACCGAATGGCTAGGCAGCAGTTCTGCGGAAAAGGACCTAGGGGTGACAGTGGACGAGAAGCTGGATATGAGTCAGCAGTGTGCCCTTGTTGCCAAGAAGGCCAATGGCATTTTGGGATGTATAAGTAGGGGCATAGCGAGCAGATTGAGGGACGTGATCGTTCCCCTCTATTCGACACTGGTGAGGCCTCATCTGGAGTACTGTGTCCAGTTTTGGGCCCCACACTACAAGAAGGATGTGGATAAATTGGAGAGAGTCCAGCGAAGGGCAACAAAAATGATTAGGGGTCTAGAGCACATGACTTATGAGGAGAGGCTGAGGGAGCTGGGATTGTTTAGTCTGCAGAAGAGAAGAATGAGGGGGGATTTGATAGCTGCTTTCAACTACCTGAAAGGGGGTTCCAAAGAGGATGGCTCTAGACTGTTCTCAATGGTAGCAGATGACAGAACGAGGAGTAATGGTCTCAAGTTGCAATGGGGGAGGTTTAGATTGGATATTAGGAAAAACTTTTTCACTAAGAGGGTGGTGAAACACTGGAATGCGTTACCTAGGGAGGTGGTAGAATCTCCTTCCTTAGAGGTTTTTAAGGTCAGGCTTGACAAAGCCCTGGCTGGGATGATTTAACTGGGAATTGGTCCTGCTTCGAGCAGGGGGTTGGACTAGATGACCTTCTGGGGTCCCTTCCAACCCTGATATTCTATGATTCTATGAACCTTAAAGACTAACAGATTTATTTGGGCATAAGCTTTCGTGGGTAAAGAGCCCCACTTCTTCAGATGCATGGAGTGAAAATTACAGATGCAAACAAATTTAACAGCATTACTTTGGGCTTGAATAGGGTCTGGGAGTGGCTGGCTCACTACAAAAGGAATTTTCCCTCTCTTGATATTGACACCTCCTACTCAGTTATTGGGAGTGGACCACATCCACCCTGACTGAACTGGCCTTGTTAACACCGGTTCTCCACTTGCTTCCCATGGGATTTTACCTACCAATTTGCTGCGTTGGCTAAACTCTGCCTTCTTGAAGCTCATTGTCTTTATTCCGATGTTTTCCCTCCTCCCATTCTTCAGTATCATGAGTTCTATTGTTTCGTGATCACTTTTACCCAAGCTGCCTTGCACGTTCACATTCTCAGCCAGCTCCTCGCTGTTTGTCAGAATCAAATCGAGAGTAGCCTCTCCTCTAGTTGGTGTCTCCATTTCCTGGAATAAAAAGTTGTGGATTACTTTTTTTTTTTATATTGCAAATGACATCCTGTGGTGTTTTGTTAGACAGGCTGCCAGGAATGCAGAAAACAGAGGGACAGATAACGAGTAATGATTGGAACCCATAGCGTACCCTCCCTCGGGAGGGCAGAGTCCCTCACTGATGATATCTGAGTGTATCTTTCTCATTATAGCTGTTGCAGGTAGCGATGCCTATAGTTAAGGTTGCCTGACATGTCCCATTATAACACCCTATTTTCCGCATGAATGGTGAAAGTTTGGCAAAATTAAAAGAACTGAAACTTCCTTTGCTCTTTGTCTTCCTCAGTCTGGTTTTTTTTGTACTGGGAGCAAAAGTCAGTAAAGCTGTTTGGTGCCATTCTTGATTGGCTAAGCTTCCAAAGCTAAATGACCAAGCTAATGGGTGCTAATTAGCATCTCTGCTTGCTGTCACAGCAGGGAGACCAAGGACCTGGCGCGCCAATGACCCTCTTTTCCTAAGATCTGGTCCCTTCTGCTCAGTAATGAGGCACATTGGTGAGACTGTGTGTGCGGGAGGGTGCGCGGGGAGAGAAACTTGCAGGGATGACTGCCCTTGCTCTGCGAATACAGACAGTTTCGCTCTGCTCTGAGGTTGTCAACCCAGCACCTCCCACTAGCCTTAAATTCCCTTCTGTTTTTTTTTTTAAAGGGGAAAAAGAAAGAGGGGGGAAAAAAGGATTTTAATGCCAAGCAGAAAGATCCAGGTGTTTATCAGATCTGAACTTAGAGAGCCACGAATTGGCTCTACCTCACTGATGTACAGTGCTTCATCTCTTACGACACCTTAGAGACTCATGCGAAAGATAAGGCAGCTGAGCATTTGTCAGTTTTCCACTTACAGAAATAAGCCCATTACACCAGCTGCATGTATTTGATGTCACTTGGAGTCGGATTGCTGTTCTGGAAGCATGATCTATTAAGGGTTATTTGTAGAAGTCTGAAGGAAAATGACTACTGCACCCCTTAAATCTTGAAACACTTTCCCAGTTGGAAGTGGAACTTACTGACTTCTTCAACAGCCTTTGTGATATGGAGACATGAGTGGGCATGCCCAATAGAGGGCACTGTCTAATAATATCAAAGCAGATGCTAGCCTTTCCAGCCCAGAGGCTGAAACTTTGCTCATGTCTTCAGCAATGTCACAATCTAGATGAAGTGCCCCTTGTGTCCTTTCCATGAGCAGCCCCACTCATTCCAGTGGGCAAATGGTGGGTGTGGGTGTGTAAAATTGGACACTACAGATAACTGAAAAGTGCATTTCACACTAGAGAAAACCTCCGGGAAAAGGGCTGTTAATCATCAAAGTAAAGGAGTACTTGTGGCACCTTAGAGACTAACCAATTTATTTGAGCATAAGCTTTCGTGAGCTACAGATGCATCCGATGAAGTGAGCTGTAGCTCACAAAAGCTTATGCTCAAATAAATTGGTTAGTCTCTAAGGTGCCACAAGTACTCCTTTTCTTTTTGCGAATACAGACTAACACGGCTGTTACTCTGAAACCAATCATCAAAGTGACGCACTCAAGGGGAGGATGAGACTATAGCAAAACAAAGTGTCCAATATACTTGAGACATTAATTGTTAGGAGGAAGGTCCCTCCCAGTGGACCCAAACCCTGTCTAATGTCTCTCTCCTGGCGCTTGTGGGTGCTTTGGAGATGGGACACACCTGGCCCCTCCAGTCAACATTGTCCCTTCTGGGCAATTTTTGAGAAGCCCTGGGACAGTTACTACCCTCCTATATTTGTCCTTCAAGACTGATGGTATGTCTTCACTACAGGCCTCTGCCAACGCAGCTGTGTCAGTCAGGGGTGTGAAGAGGTGTGATCCCTGACTGATGCAGAAGCCCTGTTATAGATGCAGTTACACTGGCCAAACTGCACTTTTATCAGCAAAGCTTCTTCCTCCAGGTGTGTGTGTGAGAGAGTGTGGGTGTATGTGAGTGGGTGCAGAGGGAGTGGGAATAAATGATCCTGGTAAAAGCATAACTTTATGTCTATACATTGCATCCATGCTAGGCTTGCTTTGCTAGTATAACATACCAGTATTCCCATACTGGTAAAGTGCTCCTAGTGTAGACATGCCCTAAACTGTCAGGATGCATCCTGTTTGTGAAGTGTGTTGCTCAGTGCTTCCCCAGCTAGTGGCTGAAATACACAGAGAACAGGCTACTACTGCTACCAGCTAATAGTTACTCGGTTTAGCTCCAGGGTAGGGGGCTGTGTTGTGTTATTCTGCTGAAGATCCTGTGCTTGACCCGGGAAGGAGGTCATTACAATGATATTTGTAGAAGACCATTTCTGTGGAGGATCCCCACACGTGTCCACCTTGGGCTTCCACCATCCAGCCTTTGGGTGACTGTCCTCTAGCGCCCATCAACAGCATCTCTACACTGGCCTTCCCCCAACTCCTGCCAGAGGAGTGCTGTGTTTCTGTGAAGAACTCCAGTGAGCATCCTTGTGTTTGCTGCATCACTTTATCCAGCCATTGTAGGGCCTGCAGCCTGCTATAGCAGATGGAACTGTTATTCTTGGCAATTGAAATCAGTGTGGAGAGAGAGAGAGACAACAGCAATGTTTCTGGCTATGCTGGGAATGAGCAGCTTCTCCTTCAGTTAAGTGCCTGTTAAAGATGTCTCCAGATCAGGCTAGAAACGCGGAAGCCATTGATGGATGAGGTGGCTCTTCTGAAGGACTGGGAAAAGGGGCTGAGAAGTTGTCTCCTGAACATGAATGGGAAAAGCCACCCGCCTTCCCTCCCAGGGTCAGCACTGCTAATGAAGATGGGGAGGGAAGAAGGAAGTCCGGAAGAAGAATGGCTGGTTTGAATGGCAAGCAAAACTTGGGTAACTTGTATCTTTAGAATGAGTTTGGGTTCTAGGAATCTCCTGGATGGGTCCCTTCCAGGTTCTTCACCAGGACTTCGAAGCCTAACTCAGAACCTGGGAACTCAGCCTGCAGCATTGGAGATGATCGAGCCAGGAGCTGCCTGTGAAGTTCAGTTCCAACCTACACACTGGACCAAACCTGAACCCCAGCTCTGAACACTTCTCACACTCTGATCTGGCTCCAGAGGTCTCAGCATGGCCTCATCTCCAAGTCAAAAGAGAGCCAGCCCCTAAAAGGTCCGTCCCAGGAGTTACACGCAGCTAGTGCGAGTGTGGTCCCTTCCAGACGGACATTTAGTCATGCTGAATGTGTTCAATAAACCTGCCTGCTCTTTACCTAAATATTGAGTAGCTATGTGTAACTTAAATGGTCCTTGGAACACATGAATGGCAGTGGTACAGTGCTTCCAGGTAGGGTGACAGAATGTCCAGGAGGGAAGTAATTGCTGTGTGGAGAGGGGGATTACGAGCAGCTGAGTGTCAGAAGAGGAGCACAGAGCTCTGACCACCTCATGAGTGAGGAATCCCACCATGCCAGCGGTTAACTGCATCTCCAGCTCAAGATCCAGTTTCACCTGTCGTGCGTAGTACTGCGGAGCGCTCTGCAAGCCTCCTGTCATCTGAACACGGAGTGAAACCTCCTGTTGGCTGAACACGGAGCAACCTCGGACTGTGGGAATCGCAGGATCAGGCACAACTGATCCTTGGCAATTGCTAAACAAAAGGAGGAGAGGGAATCTTAATGCACTGAGGGCCAAATCCAGATCTGGGTTACACAGGGGCAAATCTGGAGTAAGTACACCAGAGTCAAGGAAGGAAGGACTGAATATGGGTGAAACCACCGAGGAGACTGAATGGGAGGGCAAGCTTTGCTCCCAAAGAGAGCTTCACAGAGAGGATCGGGCCCATCGGGGCAAAGTTCCTGAGTCACCCCATAGCACTTAACCGTCAGAGAAGAGAGGTTCTGGAACAGCCTTCCAATAGAAGTAGTGGGCCAAACCACCTCACTAGCTGTAAGCTGGAGCTTGATACATTTATGAATGGGATGATATGGCTGGGTTGCCTGCAATAGCAGGGGGCTGGACTTGATGACTCAGGCCCCTTCCATCCAGTCCTGTGTCTCTGTGTACCCTGCCAACCCCTAAAACATCATCTTTGTTGCCATTGTTCTACACCTGCTGGAGGTCCTGCTCCCCTATGGGGGTAGCGCCAGCGACCCTCCGTTAGCACCACGTGGGGAAGGAGAAGTCTGAGATCTATGGAGGGGAGGGACCTCATTGACATGAGAACCCCTCTGAACATCTCCAGACCTGCTCCCACAGAGCCCCTTTCCTCCCTTCCCATACCAGGCCTAACTGACCCCAGGACTCATCAACTCCAGCTGCAGCGCCCTCTTAAATGGCTGCTGGGGACTTACGTGACCTGGTGACAAAGGCCGCTGAATTCAGTGCTCTGTCCACTTCTCTCTCCTCCTCCGCTTTGAAGCATTAAATGACATTGGCAAATTGCACTGCTAAGTCCCCGATGCCCTGGCGAGCCCGCCTAGGCTTGGCTGCGCTACAGCGTTGAGTTACGGGCTGCCAGAGTTTTCCATGGGTGGCAAATCCAGGTAAAAGAATGATTTGTATTCCAGCCTGGGAAACGGGATACGCAGCTCACCCCCCACCCAAGCCATTTCTAGGCAGACCATTTTGGCTCTCTTTATCCTATATGATCCAAAGTCAGATTCTTAATACCTCTGCTAGAATGAGCACCCCCAGTTGCCCCAGGGCCTTGGCTCGAGTTGCCAGTTGGCAGCTGTTATTCAAGGCTTTAGTGGCATGTGCCCTTCTTATCACATCGCAATTGCTGACTTTACTCCATGATCCTTGCAGAAGCAGCATAAGATTTGGTTTCCTAATCCTCAGCTGCCTTTTCGCTGCAGCCTCCGCTCAAATGGTTCCTTTGCCATCTGTTTAATCCCGTGTCCCTCCCACTCCTACTGTCTGCCGTACAAGGGGAAGCATCGTTAAGGAGCATGGGGGGCGGCATCACGCATCACTTACACTGGTATAAATCTCAATGACGTTACTCTGGATTTACACCAATGTAGCTAGTGCAGAATCTGGCCCTACAACTCCCTTCCCCCATTGCCTCCCTGTCACACACGTGAGACGGTTCTCCAGCACCCAGGGACAAGTGAGGGTATCCTGAGCTGTCTTGCTCACGCTGAAGTCAATGGAAAACATTGGAAAACAGTGATGTCAAAGGAAGCAGGACTGGGCCCAGAGGAAGTGAGTGGCTGGGGACAGAGGCCCAGGTCCTCCAAGGCATTTAGGCTCCTAACTCCCACAGCATGGCCCCATCCCGCATGCCACAAGCCCTGACGGTGGCCACCCACCCACCGTGCATGGGCAGCTGCTGCTCCAAGTCTGTGGGGGGCAGGGGCAGGACCGTGGGGGAGCAGCTGCTCTCCTTGGCATGCTCCCCTCTGTGCCTGGCACATGTCTGGATGGCGTTAACATAGCTCCAAGTGGCAATAACCCTCCCTGCCTGCCTGCACCTCCCCACCCCCGGGAGAAGGGAGGGATGCCAATGCAGCTGGCCTCTGCAAGCGCCTGCAGGCAGGGGCCAGCTGCCATGTGTGTGCAGGGACAGCCTTTGCCATGGAGGGGCTGGCTCTTGCTGGGCTTTCAGCATCTTTTCGAGGTGGAATCCCTGCTCTGTTCAGGGATCAGAAGCCAAGCCTCTTTGTAGGGGTTAGGGAGCGGTGTGGGTGGGGGCATACTCTTCTGAGCTCTGCCCCCAATAAGCTCCACCCCCCCCAAATAAGCTCCACCCTTGTGAGTCAGCAGAATGAGATGCCACATGCAGTAGATTGGGCTGCTATTTAAAATTGGATCGTGCGTGTTCTCTGAGCTCCTCTAGGCTTATGCCATAAGCTCGGCTCTTTCTTGAATAGGGGGGAAAACAAGTGGTGGAATTGCCCAAATGCTTGCCGGAATGAGACGTCTCGTACTGCAAACTGAGCAGATCTGTGACCTTCCCGCTCCTTCCTCGCCTTTATGAGAGAGTTAACAATCCTGAGATTTAACTTCTCACTGGGCATCTGTGTTAACCCCTCACTAAGCTGAATGGGGTAGTTTGTATCGCTGAGCTAGTGTTCCAGCCAGGCTCGTTGCAGGTAGACATTTCTGCATTGGTTCCAGTCCATTCACATTTTTGAAGTTTTCTTCACAACCATAACAGGTTTCTTCATAACCATAACTCTTTTATTTTTTAATGAAAGCTGAGATTCTGGAGAACAAGAGAGCAGGCTCAGAGAGGAGGTGCTGGCTGCTTCCAAGCCCTGCTCTCCAAAACCTCTCCCCCTGGGAAGAACATCCCCAGGATCACCATGTGGTGAATGAATTTCATGGAGTTTCCTGGGGAAGAGTAGGAGAAGCTCCTGATCATGGAGAATATCCTATTACTCTGCAAATTCAGGGCAATCTCACTTCCTGTTTGGCAGAGGAACCAGTTGAGAGCTGGACTTAACTAACTGACCTCGTTGTTAAAGCCCTGGACTAGGAATCGGGCGATCAGGGTTCAGTTCCCAGTTCTGCCACTGATTCCCTGTGTGATCTTGGACAAGTCACTTAATCTCTGTGCCTCAGTTTCCTATCTTATCCAGATATGTTAGATCTTCGGGACAGGGACTGTTTCTTACTGGTTTTGTACAACGTGGCCCTGATCTCAGTTGGGGCCTTGTAGGCATTGCTGGACTATTGACGATGATGAGATGAGAAGCATAATTGGATTCTTCATCACTCAGAAATTGCTGTGTAACCCAACCAAGTCAGACTTTAAAATGGATAGCCCCTCCCTTTTGCACCTTATCAAAACTAGGAGATGAGGAATGTTGTTAGTCAGGCACCCAAATGCAATCAGGGATTCAAATTTGGTTCCAAAGGAACAATTTTAAGTGCAAAATCTAGCATTTATTTATTTAAAACAAACACACCCTTCATTTAAAAAAAAATCAATTGACTAGATTTTTCTTTAGGCCTGAAAACATACGTTGGCCTAGCGACATCTGTCAGGGATGTGAAAAATCCACGGCCCGGAGCGATGCCGCTCTGCCGACCTAACCCCTGGCGCTGTGCTAGGTCGACAGAAGGATTACATACAGCAACGAGAGAACCTCTCCTGTCACTGTGGGGAGAGTCTACACTGAACCGGTACAGCAGTAGCTGCTCCGTTGCGGCGTTTTAAATGGAGATGGACCCTTAGACTTGTAAGGCCAGGTCTACGCAACAGACCTACGTTGGTCTCACTCCGTCGCTCAGGGGTGTGAAAAATCTACACCACTGAGCGATATAGTGATACCGACCTAACCAGCCATGTAGACAGCGCTATGTCAGCGGGAGAACTTCTCCCGTCAACAGAGCTACCACCACTCGGGCAGGTGGAATAACTACGCCGCCGACGGGAGAAGCTCTCCTATCAACACAGTGGAGCCTTCACTAACACACTACGTGGCTGTACGTGAAGACAAACCCGAAAACTCTTACAGTTGTAACAATTCTAGTGCAGGGAAAAAGGGGAAAGTGCCCCTTTAAAATCTTTTACAAAGCACCTAGCGAAGGGAGTATACAAACAAAGAGGAATAATTTAAATCAGAAACCTTCAAGGAGATTTGGTTCCGATTTTATTACCCCTTCTCTGCATCGAAAAATATCCTTCCAGGGCTGGGAATCTGTAAGCCAAGTTTCAGTCCCAAGGAGATAATTGGTCATAAAACACTGAAAATAGAGGTTTAGAATAGGAAGTCTGACAGCTCCTTAAGTCCAGCTGAGTGAATTATAGGCATAATATTAGAAAGTCAGGTATCCCTAGATAGTCATGTGTATCTGGGTCATGATCGCTTGCAGATATTCCCAATAGCTTCCACGGGCTGCCAAATCTTGTTTTGAAGGGTAATTATTGTCTCTGTGTAGCTTTGGTTCTAGGAGATGCTGGAAGTGAGTTAGAGAATGCAACTATTCTTTAGGTGATCTCTGGTGAGTTCCTATAACATAAACCAATCTAGGCATAAATGCTCTGGCTTTAATCCAGCAAAGCACTGAAGCATGTGGTCCCTTTGACTTCAGTGGGACTACTCCCATGCTTAAGTGCTTTGCTGGATGGTACAAACCACTAATTAGGAGCAAATTCTACCCTCAGATAAGTGCCTGGTACGCTGCATCACTTGTGCACTCATCTGAGTGAAGTATTAGGCCCTGAGAAAATTAACAGCCGGGGCTGGCTTCCATATACCGAAAGGCCAGAAGGTCATTGTGATCATTTAGTATGATTTCCTGCATAACAAAAGCCCTAGAATTTCCTCCAGGAAATTACCTGGTTATACCTTGAAAGACAGCATTGATCATGCAGAAATTGTTTTAACATGTAGCTAATCTAGCCATCGGTTGGATGCCTTCCGAAGGATCTCCTGTATGGAGAACTTACGGATGCTCAAGTTCACTGAGCCCACCTGGGCGCAGGTTCAGGGACAGGTTCTGGGCGCAGGTTCAGGGACATTTGCAAGAAGGACCTGCAAGCTGGGACGATGCTGCTAGCAATGGGCCACACCGGAGACCTGCACTGTGCCAGGAGGAGAGCTGGTGTAACTGCATCACTCAGGGGCGTGGATTTTTCACACCTTAATGTGATATTAAGGATCTGCCTAATAAACCCAGAAAAGCCTGGAAAATCAAAGTCAAGCTGCAACCTTGTACTGCATCCTCCAGTTCCCATTTACTTTTGTGGCTCTCCCTTAATGCATCTTGTCTGCCATTTGACAGCCAGCTCTTCAGCCCCAGGAATGGGGTCTCTCTCTAGTAAGATCTGTAAAGTGCCCTGTACACTGTGTGCTCTGAATAATAATGGTCCTTTAAAAACTGTAGACAGCAGAGGAAAAATAAGGACCTACCTTCCTAATCTCATTTGAAATACTCACGACAAAAAAGGAAAAATGGCAATTTATTTTGCTGAAAGGCAAGGGCTGACCTTCCAAAGTGGGCATGATTGGCCTGTGACTCGCTCCATCATACTAATGTATAGTGTGCAAAGTGATCCATTGTCCTATGATTGATTCCCGGCTAGAGACCCGTGGTGGTGATTGTATTAGATGTCGTCATATGGGAAGAGATTTACAGAAGAGCTCACCACCCACAACAAGGGCTGTGGGTTTTCAGAGGGGCACAGTGTATAGGGTGCACACTGGGTGCTGAGTATGTTTGTTTAATTGGGCCCTTTTTTAGGTGCTTAAAAGGAAGCTGTGCTTCCCTGGAAAATCTCGATCACTTGAAGATCACCTGTTCTGTTCATTCCCTCTGAAGCACCTGTCACTGGCCACTGTCAGAAGACAGGATAGTGGGCTAGATGGACCATTGGTCTGACCCAGTAGGGCCATTCTTATGGATGGAAGAATCCAGGGGTAGTTAAGGCTGGTGCTTTCATTGTCCTCCACAGACACAAAATCCCATCTTTCTCCTGTTAAAATTGATGGGAGTTTTGCCATCGACTTCAGTGCAAGCAGGATGTTTGCATATTTGTGGCTATTTGCAGGTGGTGACAGTAATTTAAAGAGACAATGGCCCTGCTGGTAATGGAACAGTTCAGATTGTGTTTGTTTTTTCAACTTATGGGAGGAGGCTGCAGGTTCCAAATACCTGGAACCGTAGTTGGGCTACTTGCTGCCTTCCACCCAAGAGGAGGTTGAATTTTAGTGGTGCGCTCTGTGTGTTGTTTGAAAGGTGCTTTTTGATCAAAAGAGCTGTGTGAGCAGGAAGGATTCTTATTACCCAGTATATTGTAATGGCTTCGATGCTGATGTTCTAGTGATCTGGGGACTTCTATATTGACATATAAACCCGGCAGTGAGGGACGTGCTTGAGAGGTGTAGCATGTACTGGAGTCCAGAACCCTTTAGAAGACTGACACTTCATCCTGTACATGTGCATTTAGGGTGCAATTAACCCACTGGCCAAGGGCCTGTGATGCCCCATTGCTGGGCAAAACAGCTACACAAGGAGAGCCTTTGGCCCACCTGGGAGGCTGGCTCCATGTTGATTGTGCACATGCTGGCAAAGAAGGGAGTGTTGGGGGTGGTCTGGAGAATTGGGTCCTTACATTTGATATAGAGCTAGTGGCTGGGATGTTACCTAGGGAGGCGGTGGAATCTCCTTCCTTAGGTATTTTTAAGGTCAGGCTTGACAAAGCCCTGGCCGGGATGATTTAGTTGGGGATTGGTCCTGTTTTGAGCAGGGGGTTGGACTAGATGACCTCCTGAGGTCCCTTCCAACCCTGAGATTCTATGAGGTGGAACACAGAGGAAGCAGCTGCTATTCCAGCTCATGTTATGGGTTGGAGTTGAAACCTTGTTCAACCTGATGAGTGAACGTACCCTTCATTTCCGATAGTTGTAAGAGATTGTCAAGGGGCTACACTTAAAATAAGGCCTGTTACAGTCTTCCCAGAAGCTAGCACCATGTGGGTGGCGGGGTCCACAGAGTATTGTGACCCCGGGGGGAACGTAGGTGTGTGACAGGACAGCCAAGAACAGAGAGGCAGAGGCAAAAAGCGACCAGTGGTAGCTGTTGAGCACAGTGTAATCCTGGGAAAAGCTAGAGAGGCAGCATTTGGGTCTGCTGACGAAAGTGGCTTGGGGCTGTAAGATAAGACACTGCTCCTTTTGTTTGTGGTTCCTGCTGCATTCGAAGAAGTAGGACTTTGCACATTCCTTGTAAATAAGCAAGCTTGCCTGAAAGAGAATACCAGACTCCATGCATTACTGCTTCCAACTGGAACATCCTCGGGGGCCCCAAAATTTGAGTAGCCACTCAGGGCAAAAGTACCAATGAGGTCTTTAGCCCGGGGGGAGAGAGGCACAACAAGAACCAATGGCTGGGAGCTGGAGCTGGACAAATTCAAACTAGTTTTTAACCGTGAGGATGACGAATCTTTGGAACAACTTACCCAGGAAAGTGGTGGATTCCCCATCTCTTGATACCTTTTAACATCAAGACTGGATGCCTTTCTAGAAGATGCTTTAGTCAAACGCAAGTGATGGGGTTAAACCGAGGGGTAACTGGGTGACATGTCCAGGGCTGTGATATACAGGAGGACAGACTAGGTGTTCTAGTGATCTCCCTTATGGCCTTAACCTCTGTGAATCTGGGTAGGGGAGGAAGAAAAGCTGAAGTAGCAATCACAGAAGAGCTGCTTTTCAGCCCCATGCCCTGCCCTCTCGGGGCAGGGGATGTTTCTGACCACTCCCCAATCCTTCATTTGGTTCTTCTCGCCCAATCAGGTTTGTCCCAGTGTGGGTAAATTTCACCTTTTAAAGATCTTGCTTTTAAAATTCTTTAGGGCCTGATCCTGCCATCCATCAATGCCCCAAAGACTCATTGAGCCCAACAGGGGACCCTGCACATAGGCCAGTGGCAGCGTTAACCCTCTGTATTGCTGTTTGGAGAAAATTGCTTCCTTGATTTTCAACTGCCAGGGGATCAACATATGACTAGCCAGCCTAATTCCAGTTATGCTGCGAAAGGTCATGTCAGTACACTGCAACATTTCAAAGACAGTATCTTAATTATAGATGGGTAAACAGTGAGGGAAATTATCCACTAGGATTTCAGCAGTTTCTCAAGAGAATTGTGCTCTGACCACCTTTGCAAAAAGGAAATCCGAATTTGGCTCTCTAATAGGTACGTATCGCACGCTCATCACCTCCAGTAGTGCAGTAAGCACCATGATGACATCTGTCCCCTTTTGTTTGTTCGCCTGGGGGAAGAAGCACGTGCAGTTGCGTGTTTTGTTTTGGAAGGTTTTTTTCCAGTGCTTAATTTGTAATGAAAGAGATGCCGGGGCGGGAGCAATTTTATTACTTTCATAACTGATGCAGCAAGCTGGGGCTATGAACTGCCCAAGCCGAGAGGTACTAGGCCTCACTGTCACAAATTAAGCACTGTGGTTGGGCTTTTTAAAATACACAGTAGTAACATTTGTGTTTTAGAGAAGGCCTGGGGGGAGAGGCTGGTGCTTGTCCCTGCTTTCACCAGTCCAGAAGGGGAGGGGGCGAACCATCCCCTGGGGCAGGTTACCTCCATGGAAGGTGAATTCTGGCTAAGGGGCTTTTTCTTTTTGCGGATCCAGACTAACAGGGCTGCTACTCTGATAGATGAGATCTGTTGGACCCCAAAATGGAATTTGTTTCAAGGCAAAATAACTCTCATTTTAGGCTGAAGGGGTTCATAAAAGCTTAGATCATCCCAGGGGGACCAATCCCACGTGACCCAAGGGACCAATCATGTAGCTCGAATAGCAAAGCTTCAAAGGAATCCTCCCAGTTCCCCAAGAATTTGGGAAAGAAGAAACCTTTGGGGGCTGGTTTCGACTCGCGAACGAACCGCAGGCTGGTCAAACACATGCTTTGTGTGACCCAGTAGAAGCGAAAGGCCCCGATCCTGCCATCGGATCCACGCAGGGGATCCGATGGCAGGATCGGGCCCTCCATTGGCCCTGTAGTTTGTTTAGAAACCTTTCCCCCGGGTCTCGTTAGGGGCCCGGGCCGCTTCGCCCGTCTGCCCCAGCGGAGCGGGTTTCAAAGCCGTTCGCTAGGAGCCGGCTGGTTTTAAAAATACCACTTGCGTGGCATATTGGAGCGCGTCTCTTGCACGGGTCCTTTGAGGGGTAATTATTTACTTGGGAAGGGCCAGCCCCCTCGACAAAGCTATTTAAAGTATTTCTTGCCCTCCAAGAGCCAGACCGAGACGGGAGCCTAGACTGGAAAGACCCCGCAAGCCTGGGAAGCCCAAGCGGGGGGATTCTGTGTGGGTTCAAGAAGCAGTTTCTGAAAATCCGCCTCCGGGTGTCGGTACGTTTCAGGGCTTCCGAAGGGGAGGAGGGATTGACACACCGGGGACGCTGCCAGCCAGTCCCGGTGCAGCGTGCGGGGGAAGTGGCTGGAGGGGGGCGCCCCGCTGCCTCTCTCGGAGGCGCAGGGCCGGGGGCTGGCCGGCGTGTGTCGCCTGGCTGGGCGCTGCGCGCTGATCCCACCCCTCGCTCCCCCAGTGCCGAGGCGCCGCTGCCGGGCGCAGCTGGTTCCGCCGCTCGCTCGCTCGCTCGCTGCCGGGGGAGCCGCGGTGCCCGGGCGGCGGCAGCCAGCCAAGCCGAGCCCCGAGAGCGCCCCCCGGGGAACGGGGCACTGCCGTCCCCGCCGGGAGGAGCCGCTGCCTGGCCGGGGAGGAGGCGGCGGCGATGCCCGCCCGCTGATCCCCCCCCCCCCCCCAGAGCCGGCGGGGCTCTCCGGGGATGCCCCAGCAGCTCCCCGCCGCGGCCCCAGCAGCTCGGTGAGGAGCCCGGGGCCCCACCGCCCGGACGGCAGCGGCACGGCGGTAAGTGACCGGCGGGCGGGGGAGCCGCGGTCTGCGCCGGGCCACCCGCCGCTTCCAGGGGGGGGAGGCTGATCGTGGCAAGCCCCGGGGGGACCCGTGGGGGGCTGCTGCGCCGCAGCGGGCTTGGGGGCCCCTCTCCGGGCTGTGGCGCGGTAAGTTTCCCGGCAGCGGCGCTGGGCGGTTCACGGGGTGGGGCTGGATCTTGGCCTTACTTCTGCACTTAGTTTCAGTCCAGGAAACAGTTCGCCTCCGAGGGAGCGTTCCCGGCTGAAAGGGCTGGCTCTGCCCGTCAGCCTCCCGCCTTGGCCCCACACCGCCCCGCGGGGGAAGAGCCTTGTTTGAGCGGCACCCCTGAAAGGCCGCTGCTGGGAAAGGGCAGGCTGCCAGAGGCGGCTTGCAACACGATCAGCTGCGGTGGGTTCCCAGCGGCTGGGTCAGTTAAACTCCCCCTGCCCGCTCCAGTCAACTGCTAAATGCAGACCATGGGCCCTGTTGTTCCAGCCCTCCTTTGAAAAATTACCCGGGGTGCTGCCTTTCCCAGAGTCCACCTGATGACAGGTGCCTTGCGCCTGGGGTCCGACCCAGTGTAGTAGTAACTGGGGGGAGGAAATCCCTCCTGGTGGAGATGATAGTTAGAGTGGTGGTTTTTTCCCCCCCTTTTAAAGCGACTGAGCTCTCACGCCATCTACAAATATGAAACAAAATCCAAGTCTTTAAGTGCCTTGCAGGGAGAATCCATCACAGCGCGCGGACTGTGAATCTGTCTGCTGTGTGGAAGGGACAACACTGTCTTTCTCTTGCAGCTGCATCGCTGCCCCTGTGTATGTGTGTGCCCTGCCGCTGGAGGGGAGAGAAAGAAAAGGCTCTGTTTAATGTTGGTAGGGGCCCACACCCGTCCACCCTTAATGTTTAAAATACCACCCAGACATGAGCACGAACCTTTTCTCCGCAGCAGCTCTGGGACCTTCAGGGAGTTGTTTAGAGTTGAGGGTATAAAGCCCGTTCCTTTCTCTCACCATGTGCCACAAATCCAGCTTGCCTTGCTCAGGCCCGTAACGCAGCTTACTCGGGACTCGTACTTTGCTCCCACTCTGGCTGTCTCTTCTATTAAGATAGGGCACTCTTCAGGGCACCGTGTGTTCGTAACAAGCCCAGTGAGGCCCCGATCTGGCTTGTAGCCTCTTGGCTCTGCCATAGCACGTGGTTATAGCAGCCCTGCCGACGTTGACGGGACTGCTGTTGTGAGTGTGGCCATTTAGGATTGAGCCTGGATTCACGGATGCCCAAAAACTTACCTTGGAGAAGAGATCAGTGACCCACTTTGCATTCTGATGGTTAACGTCCGGAGGCCCTGGACTTGGTGCTGTGAGGTGTTGGATATCTTTCTGGTAGCTCAGTGTACAGGGCCCCCCCTCTTTGCTCTGCCCCACTTGCTGTGGGTTGGGAGTCAGAGTGAACGGCAGCCAGCTGGTGAGCTACAGGGCGGAAGGGCAAAAGTGCTTGTTTGCCAGCAGTTTGTGGTGTGCCTTCACTTTTGTACCCTTCGCTGTTGGCTATTGTTCTCCTCAATGCTGTTTGCTTTGTAGCAGCTGGGTCTGCTGGAGCCTTGGTGGGTGAGTCACTATTTTGTATGGGAGGTGGTGGGAAGGGCTCCCTTTCTTAGTGACAGCTCTGATTGCTGGCTGGGTTTAGGAAGTCCATCATTCGAATGTAGGGCAAGTAACTGAGCTACCAACAAGTAGCACGCTCCAATGCTCCGTCTAGGTTTTGGATACACTGAATGCCATGAACACCTGGTGAATGAGTTGAACAAGGAAAATATTTTCCCTTAGCTCCCCCCATTGCCAAACTAAGATCCTGATCCTGTAACTCTTCCTTATGTGAGTAACCGTTACACACGTAGCCCTGTTGGAGTCCAGGGACTGCATGGAGCGATCCGGATGAATGTACCGGCATGCCCACCTTTGCTGTCACCAGGGAAACTGCAGTGGTGGGAAATTTGTGGCAAAGAAGGCCCGAGGGCCAGATTCTGATTTTTGCTACACCTCTGTAAGGGTCTGATCCGCTTCCCATTGAAGTCAATGGAAAGATTCATCTCAATAGCCTGTGGATCCAGCCCTAAATCAGGCGTAATTTCACTGACTGTACTGGAGTTGCTCCTGAATGGTGCTGGAGGAACTGGGGTGAGAGTCTGGCCTTTAGTGTAGACACGTCCCTAGAGTTCACCACTCTGACCCTCGGTATTACTGCAGAGCTCTGTTGCTCAGCTCCTGCTCTCTGTTAGCTTCCCTTGTAGCCGGGGATTCAACTTTGCAGTTCTCAGGGCTGTTAATGAAGTTTGTTGGCTGCTGACAGTGCAAGGCCCAGAATGTTGAAAGTCAGGGGAAAAGTTACAAGAAACATCAAATCATGTATTCCTTGACCACAGTGGCAATGTTCACTCTGTCACAGGACATTGTCTGTGCTCCTTTAGTGGATCAGAAAACATTTAGGCAAGGAACTACGACAAACAGAGTCACATTAATAGCAGCAGTGAATAAACTGATCTAAGGATGGCTTAGAGCAAGAGCCTTTGACATCTTAAAGGGACACTGTCAAAATAAAGGGCTAGATCCTTAACTGGTGAGAATCGGTGTAGGGTAGAAACATTAACTTCTGATTTACTAAGCTAAGGGTTTGCCCCAAAATCATAGTTAAGTGTCTTGTTAATTCGCTTAAGTTAGTGCCAACAAGGGTAATTAAAACAAATTTTAAAATAGAATGTAGCTGCTTCATTTTTGCTCTTCATTCAGTTTGAAGAATGAAACTAGATTCGTCTGTCCCTGCATTGGCATTGTCCTGCTTTCGCTTACACCAGTTTTACACTGCTGTAAATTCACATGCTTCCATGAAGCTGCTCCTGATTTACATCAGTGAGAGAAGTGGGAGGATAATCCAGTGGTTCGGGTGCTAATCTGCCACATGGGAGACTGAAGACCCGTTTCTTGCTCTGAAACAGACTGTCTGTGGGACCGTGGGCAGCTCACTTAGTCTCTCTGTGCCTCAGGTTCTCCGCCTGCCCAGTGGGGATACTAGCACGGCCCTACCTTGCAGGGGTATTGTGCGGATAAATACACATCTGATGGTAATACAGCCATGTGAGTGCCTAAGATAGACAGAATCAGGCCTTTAGTTCATAGTTACTTTCACTGTCTGGGTGCCATGTCCTAGGAGAGGGCTATTGGGCTTAGGTTTATATATCTATCTTTCTTTCTTCATATTGGATTGTATAATGCCATTAAAACAGCCATACAGCTGGCGTCTAAACTATTTACAGTGAGGTGACCCTTTGCTGAACCCTGACATAGAATTTGCAAAACTATTCCATGGAGCATATTGATTCAGGAAACTCAGATGCCCTAAACCGTGTAGGTACCAGACGAGGCTAGATGGACCCCATGGTTATAGTGACCTTCCTTGGGAGTGCCTTTGGGTCTCTGCAAAGGTGAAGTCAGACGCTCCTTCCCCTTAGGGATGAATATATTCTCTTCTCAGCGCTCCATCGTGCTAGGAGTCTACTGCGGATCTCATGTGGCAGTGAGGAGTCCTCGGCACACGCAGAGGCCAGGTGGCTAGGTCTCCTATCTGTTCTTTGGTTACTATTCTGACACATCAGGTTTCAAAGTGAGGCCTCTATTCTGAAGGCTGATGCACCCAACAAACTGTTTCTTTGAAGCTGCACGCTTCCAAACCCAGAGTAGCATCAATTACGGAGCTGAAGATACTGTCACGCTCGTGCATGCATAATTGTCAGTGCATCATCAGCACACAAGTGTGTCTGCACAGGGTGAGACTACCTTAGGCGAAGATTTTCAAAAGTGGATGTTTAAAGTTAGACTCGTAAATCCATATTTATGCAGCCCAACAAGTGGGTTGGATTTCAAAAGAGCTGAGCACCCAAGTTTGCTGAGCACAAAACAGAGTGGATACAAATGGATGACTTAGTTGGATGATTTAGTTGGGGGTTGGTCCTGCTTTGGGCAGGGAGATGGACTAGGTGACCTCCTGAGGTCTCGTCCAACTCTAATCTTCTATGATTCTATGACACTTTTTTGGAAAAATACAAAATTGGATTTTTTTGTTATTTAAATTATAAAAAGTTTTTCGTTTTAAAACAAACCTGTTTAAAATCTGAATTTACTCCAAAATGTTAAGGCCTAAACTTCTTCTAATGTTTTAAAAAAATTAAGTAAAAAATAAATAAGCTAAATCTCTGAGCCTCTATCACAAACTTTGAGTCAAAGGCTGCTCTTCAGGAATCGGGGGGGGAACATCTAACTTTGGAGGTTGAGCTTTATAAACATGGCACAGTAGAAGACTGTCTCATTTTCAAGAGATCTAGGCGAGTAGGAACTTAAGCTCCAGTCACTTTCATTTAGGTGTGTGTGACAGTTTTCCCAGGCTGACCCTGATATAATGAGTTGAATTCATGGACTACAGTTAATCCCTCTGTTTAGTAAATGGTGAAGCATCTTTTGATACGAGAAGTTTGTGTATCGAAAACACCTGAAAGTTGTTTAAAAATAAATTGTATGTGCTGTTTTGTGTTTCATTACATTCCAGTTGCCATCTTAATACAGCTTGATACAAATAATGAGCAAAAAGTTATCTAGTAAATGAGCAATGTATCATTCACCATTTCCTGACATACTAAAAATGTACAATAAGAATACAAAAATATCAAGCTATATAATTGCTTAAAGACACGTATATAGTTATAGTGTACCCTCCTAGATAGCAAGATGTACCAAATCTCATGTAAAGACTCTATTTTCACTGTAAATGTTTTAATGGTTATATCAGCTAATGGGAACACATCTTTCTTTAGAAAGTAACTCCAGTACAAATGGAAAAGTGGATTAAAATTGATTATTTAAATTGAGGCTTTCCACATGACGATTTAACTCACCCCACCCCATGCTCTCGTTGGCTGAAATCCAGCTAAAGCATCTACGCTGAGAAAGGCATCAAGTTTAAGTTGGTTTAGCTAGTTCGCATTCGCTAAACCTGAGCTAAACTTGGCCACTTTTCTGGGTCAAAACAAACCCTGAGGTTGTCACAGTCTGGCCCTGAGCTTTTTTAATATATGGGGAAACAAATGAATTGAAGCCTCGTTTCCAGACCTTCTTCTGTGCAAACACACACCCCGGTCAAATTATACCTGGGATTTATCCCAGGCCAGGGGACAATTTTGTGGGAGCCTTTTGCTTAAATTATTACCCGCCTATCATTGCCTCTCAGGATTGGATCCTAACCCTGCAGCTGTTAAAGGGTCTGTACGGGCTCAGCATTCCCTAATACTACCCCTGCTAGGTATGGGGTTTTTAGAATGCATTAAAATGACCTTTTCTGGAGCAGACTGTGTCTAAAAACATTGTTTGACAAGGAAATTGCGACCTACAGTCTGAATGGCTTTGTTGCAGTGTGGTCTGCATTGTACTGGAGAACAAGCTTCTTATCTGATCCCTCCTGCCTGGTGAAAGGAAAACAAGACAGCTGAATCTCCAGTGATGTTAAATTACATGTGTTGGCTTGGAGACGCAGCTTGTAATTTTAAAGGCCTTCGGATGTGGCTTTTCCTCCTGCCTTCTTCTGCGTCTCTTTTCTCTTCCCAGGTCACGGTGGACAGGTTGTGTTGCCCTCGAGCTGTCTGATTGCATGGCATTGTGAACTGACCGGTGCAGGAGCAGCCAGGGTGCATTAACAGTTCTCCCCGTTTGCTGTGATAGCATTGTCCATGGGGCTTTGAGCCTGGCATTTTTGTTGCTTTTAAGTGCACCGAGAGTGATGATATTAGTCTCCGAGCCAGTAATAACCTAGGGCCGGATCCTGCTCTGGTTAAACTCTGTGGCAGAACTTCCATAGATGTCCATGGAAGCAGGATCAAGCCCCTGCCCCTGACTTGAAGTGCTAACTTCTGGTTTGAACTGACTGGATTCAGGGCCTAATTCGGCTCTCGCTTGCGGTGTGAATCAGGAGTTATTCCGGTGAAGTCCGTGGAGTTCCATGAGTGGAATACCAGTCTCCGGGAGAGCAGAATGAAGCCTTCAGTCTGTTGTTCTCTTGAGACCGGTGTTGCCAGTTGTCGCAGTTTGTGTGCGATTCCTTGAGGATCTCGGCTTTCATTGAAAAGAAAAAAGAACAGGAGGACTTGTGGCACCTTAGGGACTAGCAGATTTATTTGAGCATAAGCTCACTTCATCAGCTGCAAGTACGTTTCTAGCCTTTGCCTTGGGTGGCAAAGAAAAGCTTGAAAATGTGCCCCCGAAAGGCTCACAAAACAGAAAGGAAATAGAAAGAACCTACTATTGTTTTAAGCAAATCTCTGTTTATACACATTGTAAGGAGAGTGATCACTTTAGATAAGCTATTACCAGCAGGAGAGTGGGGTGGGGGGAGAGAACCTTTTGTAGTGGTAAACACCCATTTTTTCATGGTTTTGTATGTATAAGAACATGTTCTGTATTTTCCACACTATGCATCCGATGAAGTGAGCTGTAGCTCACGAAAGCTTATGCTCAAATAAATTGGTTAGTCTCTAAGGTGCCACAAGTCCTCCTTTTCTTTTTGCGAATACAGACTAACACGGCTGTTACTCTGAAATCTGTTTATTCATTCATTCATTTTCATTGAGGAGGGAAGGGGCATGACTCATGATTTTTGAATGCTTTCAATTGGCCATGCTGTTTCCTTGCTGGCCATTCAGCTCTGCTGTGGCTGGTGATATAGGTTTCATCACAGGCGCAGGGTAAAATTTTCAAAAGCACCTAAGTGAAAGGAGCCCAAATTCCACTTTCAAAAGCATCTTAGTCGCTTGGGCTCCTAAACCACTTAGGCCTTTTTGAAAATGGTAGTTAGCTGCCCAAATCACCCTCCGTCTCTGAGATTTGCTTTACCTCCAGTTTTCTACATTGCCTCCGGGACCCAAATTAAACCCTGGTGTAAGCTCATCAGAGTCAGTGGTGTGACACCATAGACTAATTTGGCCCAAGGTATCTCTCCCTACACACTGAATTTCTGCCCCGTTCTAATTGAGAGCCCACTTCCATTTGACAGGCTTGTTTACGGAATGAATATGCAAAGAAACCCGGTGCTTAGACTTGCTCGGTGTCACGGTGTGTAAGGAGGAGGATGACCGTGACCCTGTAGGAGCTAGACCTGGTTGAAACTTTGGAATCATAAACCTGCGGGAGACCCTGACATTCTGCAAGAGTTTTGTTCCGAATGGGAATGACAACCCACATTTCGAAAGGAAATTCTGAAAAAATTCCCAAAGGGAAGAATCAACATGTTTCCATTCCGTTTTCCCAACCCAGAACAGCCGGCTGCCCCAAGTCCCTGGGCTCCCCTGATTGCAGGGGCTTCCCAGGGCGTCCCCCACCACAGAGTGGGGACCCTAGAAGCCCTGAGCGGCTTCTGGGGCTTCCAGACTCCCAGCGCCACAACAGGAAGCCTAACTCTGAGACGGGTTGACGGCAGGGTTGCCCCGGATCCACGGACCGGTCTCTCTAGCACCTACCAGCTGGCAGGAAAGCGTTTCAGCAGAAGTTTGTCAAAACCCAAACGTTTCCGCGAAACACTTCTGTTAGAAATTCCAATTTGTCCAGTGAAAAATTACTTTATCAGAAAACTCCTGACTGGCTCTTTTAGCTTTCCTTTGAGTCTGTGCTGATCCAGTGCCTCCTACAGGTCTGGGGCACTGGGCAGCTTGAGATGCCATCACTTGCATGAGACATCAACCTGAGGCTCTGACAATTTGTGCCCATCAGAGACACTCCTCCTCCCGCCGTCACTTATTTTCTCCCCAAGGTTAGGAATTGGGATATTCATGCTCTCCTGGCTACTCGCAACTCTGGGGGGAGCTTTACCTTGACCCACCGTCGTTTCCACTGGATACGTTCTTCTGCTTCACCACTTACGCTACACTGTTTAGTGCAGTATCGCCAGCCCCAAGTGCTCCGAAATTAGCAGTCCGGCACCAAAATAAAACATGAGATTGGCTAGAAAAGCATAGAATTTTTAAATATAATCAGTGTTGGGTTCTTTTTATTTGCCTGCTGGTCACTGAGGCTTTAAGGGCTTTATGTTTTCAAGCTCTTTTCCAGAACTACAAGGACTAGAAAAGTACCTGTTTTTTAAAAATGTGAATTGAGATTTTTCACAGGATTCCAGGAGGTGGGGCTTTAAGAAAAATATCAACTGCCATGAGACTTGTGTTTAAAAAATCAGTCGTTGGCAACGTGGGTTATGTTGCTAAACAGCCGTGTTCCACTCCAGAAGGGGCTGCACTACAGTGCAGGGCAGACTGGTACCTGGACACACAGTCTACAATGCACTTTGGGGTCCTTCCGAGCAAAAAGGATATTTTTCTCTGGGTCCTGGTGTCCAGCTTCTACAGTGGGTTGGTCTGTACGACGGTTCAGATGTGCTTTTCACCCGCTCTATGCAATCTCAAGCGCAGACCTCACCCCCTCCTATACCCCTGCCCCAGACCAGACTTCCTCCCAGAGCCTGCACCCCTCACCCCTCCTCCCACACCCTAACCCCCTGCCCCAGCCCAGAGCCCGCACCCAAACTTCCTTCCAGAGCCTGCACCCCTCACCCCTCCTCCCACACCCCAACCCACTGCCCCCATCAAATTATCTCACTTTATTTTCATTTACTTCCCATTACTTATAATATAGGAGGAAGAAAAAAAGAATGGGGGTGGGGAGAGATAAGAGAGCGTGTTCTTTTTCTTGGCTCAATCCCGGGGGGGGGCTGAAAATGAAGATGTGCACAGGGCCCCACTAACCCTAAATCCGCCACTGCACAACATGTGTCCTCATGTCATGCTCCCTTCTCCCCGCTCTGTTGTGTACATTTCACTTGAATAAGGAACCAGGTTTTGACTGGCTGTACGTGACAAAATACTTCTCGGGTCACCCCCGTGATGAAGTGAGGCATTTCACCCTGTTATGTTGCATCTGAGTCTTACTGTCCTAAACTAATACTGTGACTACCTCAGTTTCCCCGTGTACGGCACCAATGCCTCGGTGGTGGGACTTGGGTGTGTGACTTTTGCTGAGGCCTTCAGGGCAGGTGAGGCTGCCCAGCTGCCTGCATGTAGGTGATGGCCGATGCCCTTTGTAACCTGAGAACCAGGAGGGGGATGCGACCAGGTGACACTTTGCCTGGGAAGCAAGACAAAGACCGGAGGAGAAGCAATGGTGTGTGTTGGAGGCCAGGCAGCGGGGTCCAGAGCAGTCTGCTGTGGGAGACTGGAGTGGGGAGTCCAGGGGGTCCAGCCCAGGATTCCGCCAAGGTGGACTTGGCTGAAAGTCACTGATTTCTGTGTTAACAAATTCTGTTCTATTCTGTGTACCTGTCGACTAATAAACCTTCCGTTTTACAATGCTGGTTGAGAGTCACTGTGGAGTTGGGGTGCAGGGCCCTTTGGCTTCCCCAGGAGCCCTGCATGGGCAGACTCGCGGAAGGAAGCGCATGGTGAGAACAGGGATGCTGAATGCTCTGAGGTCAGACCCAGGAAGGCCGAAGCTGTGTAAGCTTCTTGCCGTGGCGACGGTATGCTCAGAGAGAGGAGACCCTCACCAGCGTCCTGGCTGGCTTCATACGGAGCAGTTCCAGAGCATCGGCCCGGTGACTCCGTGACAGCCCCACGTGACATATCTGGGCTGTTGCGGACTGTTTGGAAGAAGCTGGGATATGCCACTTCTTCACCCAAAGCTTCTTTCTTCCCAAAAGGTTGTGGCCTATGTCACCAGCCCTCCTCCTTTCCGCAACAAACAGTTTAGGGTAAACAGAAGCGGCAAAGGGGAGTTTCAGAGAGCGAAGCTGCAGCTCCTGTGCGTTGAGGTGTTTTCTGTGGGGCTTGTGTGGCTGGGCTGTAAGCCGCTGGACAGGTCAGGTGAGGCAGGTCCGTTTGTGTCACTGAGGGCTGTGTGGCTGGGACCCTTGGGTTTTTGAAAAGGACCAATGTTTGAAGTCTGAGTGGTTAATCCCTTCCACTTAACAAGGGAGTAGAGCAGACAAGCAAGTGTTAGTATATAGATTGGTTGCCAGGTGAACAGGAGTGATAAACATTCAAGTTTCAGTGGGAGTTTAGAGAGGGAGTGTGATTCCTGTTTTAGGTATGGCTCTATACCACATAAAGAATGTGGATGATGAGAGAACAACTACTGTGGCCTGCCTTAAGTGTGCTATGTTGTCTGTTCTGCTAGAAGACAGAAGTGATTTCAGGTGTATGATGTACAAGCTGGTGGACATATTGAAAGAGAAGATATGTGGGCTGGAAGCACAAGATTCAACATTGTGCAGTATCTAAGAAAACAAAGACTTCATGGACAACCAGATTTGGAAACTGCTGTAACAGATGCCACAAGGCGAAGGTTCGGTGAAAAAAGAACCAGAGAGAGAAGAAACCAGAGAGATGGACTGGAGATTTGTGACCAAGAGGGGAAAGAGAGTCAGGAGGCATTCAACCCAGGTAGAAGCATCAAAACATTATCAGATGCTCAGTAAGTTAACTCTGGAAGACCCTGTCTCTGGAGGACTAGAACAGAAAGCGATAAGGGACATATCTGATAGGCATCCTTGCCGTATGAAGCAATCAGCTATGAAGAGGGTTCTTCAGCCATCCTAAGAAAGCAAGCAATCCTCATCAGCAACTGCATATTAAGAAGAGAAGACAGAGAATTTAGCAAAAGACACAAGGGCAATTGGACAGCATGCTGTCTCCCTCTAGCAAAAATATAAGATGTCTCTGGGACGGGTTCCCCCCAGGGTGCCATTTGGAACTGGGTTACCACTGAGCCCACCAGCCTGGGACCCCTATACACTGTACTGCTGAGGCAAGCCAGCCCAACCCTCCCTCAGGCTTCAGACTGCACTTTATCAGCACACATACAGGTAGGGACACACCCCGCTGCAGCTTTACACACAGATGCTGAGATCAGCTCTGCATGGGAAGGCTCAGCCAAGGAATTGCCCAGTACTCAAGTGCACACCCTTCTCTAGAGGGTAAACCCAAAATTATACCGTCTTCTGCTGCACAGAGAACTGTACAGTGTAAGCTCATAAAATTTGCCCCCTCCCTCAGTGTGCAGAAAGATATGCAACAGCTTTCTACCCCAAGTTATAATTTCCATACACTGGTTATAGACAAAACAAAATCAAGTTTATTAACTATGAAAGATAGATTTTTTTAAGTGATTATACGTGATAGCAAACAGATCAAAGCAAATTACCTTAGTAAGTAAACAAAACCGCAAACTGAACTCAACACACTAGATAAGTAGGATATGAATTAGCAAATTCTCACCCTGAGTGATAAACAGGCTGGCAGATTCTTAAGGCACAAGTTTCCTTGGCTTTCCCAGGTTTTAATAATCAGGCTAAGAATCCTTCTAGCCTGGGACCATCACTTCCCACAGTTCAGTCCTTGCCCCTCAGGTGTTTCCAGGTGTATTGTTGTAGGGAGAGTGAGGTCCCATCATGAAGTTGTTGTCCCCCTTTTATATCTTCTTCCCACTTGCTGGAAAGCTCTTTTGCTGTGACATGGGTCAAACAGTTTCCATTGTGCAGTGCTATCTCTGAGAGGTTTCTGTTGTACACAGTTACTGGGGTAATCCTTGTGCTCGTGCATTTCCTCAATAAGCCATGAACATTGTTTGACCTTTTTACTGTTGTACCTGAAAGGCTGCTTGTGGGTGTGTTCAACCGCATAACATAACTCTTTTCTTTTTTCAATCATGCAGCCGGTGTAGGGAAACCAACAGCCCTGGTTTCTTCAGAGAAACGGCTGGCTGGCTTGGCTGTTAGCAGAGATGAGCAGAAACCAAGTGCAGTGGAATTCAGAGGTGCTGTTTGTACTTGGTTCTCGTGTCTGGGTCTCTTGCCTGTTGCTTTCTTCATGCCTGCAGATGCTCTCGTCTTTTCTTTTCTCCGCCGCCCCTCCAAGGTGATTTTTTTTCATCAAACAACCTGCCTTGATTACGCATTTCTATCCAAGGTACTTCGATGGCCCCGTTACGGAAGTGTGTGAGCACCTCATGACATTACTGTGCGGGAGGAAGTCCCTGCTTTAGATGTGGGGAACTGAGGCAGAGAGGGTAAGAGACTTGCCCAGGGTCACACAGGAAGTCTGTGGCAGAGCCAGGGATTGAATTCTGGCCTGCTGAGTCCCAGGCTGGGACTGTAACCACTGGACCATCTTTCTTCTCTGACTCATACTGGTGTAAATCAGGAGTAACTTCATCAGAGTCTATGAAGTTACACCAATGTGAAACTGAGATGAGTACAGGAACATACTCAATAAACTGGTGCTGACTTGTCTGGTTTCATTCTCCAGGATGAAGGAAGAGCTGGAAGGACACAAACAGCGCAGGGAAATGAAATGACTATATTATATTTTGAAAATAATGGTTGTTTAATATTCTCATTGAACCGTGGTCTCCTGGAGTCTCAGGCCAGTGCCCTAAGCTCCAGGACCGTCCTACCTCTGTGGACCGATGAAGTGTGGTCTAGTGGTCAGAGTGCCAGGCTCCTGAGTTCAAATTCTGCCTTGGCCATTGCCTCACCATGGGCGCTAGGACAAGTCTCTTCATCTGTTTGTTTCAGCTTTCACATCTGTAAAATTAGAAGCGAGTCGGAGCAGCAAGATCTGGGTTTCACACTCCTTAAAGTTCTGGGTCTTTGGATCCAGGGTTTTGGTTTGGCCCATTAGGAGGAGAGAGCGGGGCCAGCTGTGAAATTCCAGTCCAGTCACTCCACTGCCAAAAGCAGGGTGTGTTTGGCTCAGACCCAACTCTGAGTACAATATTAATAAACTTCCCTGTCCCAGGTGCGTGAAGTGGGGGTGTGAGGTGTAATTTATTAGTGCTTGTAAAGCACTGGGATCATTAAAAAGCATTTTATAAGCGCTCCGCGGTGTTTATTGTACTAGCAACAATTCCATGTGTCATAGGAGCTCCGTTAGCATGACTAATAGTAAATAATATCTTTTACTTCACACTCCCGTAGCACTAGATCCTTCATTCAAGGATCTGGTGCCTGACAGAATAAACACGATTGTGCTGGCTAAGGATGAGGCACAGACAGATGGTTCCACCGACTTCATGGGAGTTGGATCAGGCCCCGGGAGACTTGCTGAAAGTTGTACAGCAAACAAGGCAGAGTTGGCAACTGAATCCAGAAGTCTTGTCTCTGAGGCCTCTGCTGTATCCGTTTGAAAGCGGAGGAGCTGCTCAGCAAATGGGCGGTGAGCACGTGCGTGTCATGCGTGTGATTGTGAATGTTCCCCCTCCCCCATTTTTCACGGATATTCCATTTTGCCAGCCCCTCTCGCAGATGAGCCCCATATGCCCACTCCAGCTGCGTGCCTTTACTTTTTGCCACGTTATGCCCCCCGGACAATAACAGGTCAGGACCCTTTCATTGTCCTGCTGAGCAGAGCGAGCCCTGGGTGGCAGAACCCAGTCTGTGGCTCATGGACATCTTGATTCTCCTTTTGCTTTTCCATCCCTCTACCTGCAACTTTTGCCTGGCTTTGCTCTGCAACCTCTGCTGGCTTGGTGCCCTCTGAGACGTACTTTGCTCTCTGCAAGAGGTCTGACATGAGACAGGAACCAGAGAGCAGATTGGAGATAGGGGATAAGCCATGGCTTAACAGCACTGATTTCCACTCCTCCTCTAGTATTAACATGGGGCAAGCCTTTTGCTTGTCCCACCTGTGACCTCAAGTGACTTGCTGTCTGCTAAATCTCTCCTTGGCGCTCTGGCTTTTCCCTTCCTGGTTCCTCACAGGCCCCGTATCTACCACACAAAGGTGGTTTCTTTGATGCTTAGACCTTAGTCAGAGTCATGCCCTCTGAGCAATGCAAGCCAGGGAGAGAGAGTGAAGCAAAGCTGTGCGTGCCACTTTTGGGCCTCTGGGATTTTGGATGTTGCCAGGGCCAGATTGGCCCCTGGGGCAAGCTAGAGCAACCCCATATACAGCTGCTGCCCAAGGCTCCCATGGAGCCGTCCGTCAGCCCAGAATAGCTGCAGTGCCAAGCACTCTGGCCACACCCTTTTCCTTCATAGGCCTGTCCATGGTATCCACCTACGCCAGGATTTTCAAGTGAGGAGAGTTTAGGGCCCCATAAGCTGTGCAGGAAGCAACCCCCTCTGGGTGGGTGGAGCTACCTGACTTCCAGCCCCTGTATCCTGTCGGTGGTGTAAAGGGGTGAGAATGTGCCCCAGGGCCTGTGGGATTGGGAATGAGAGAGCCACTCACCTGTTTGTGAAATGCGGTGCAACTGGCAAACCCAGCCATGTCTCCGGGATTGCTCAGGAAATCCTGTCTCCAGCAGCAATTGTCTGCTGGTGGCAGGAAAATCAACCCCCCCAAGACTGAAAAGTCCTTGCAAAAATAAAAATGCAGATAAATCTGTAGCGTGAGGAGCGAGTGACAGGGATTTGGCGCAGAGAATTTCCCAGGAATGTCAAGCCTTAAACAAATAAACTTACACCCAGTGTAACCGCCCAGCTGGCTAGCACCGCCCAGCTGGCTAGCACGGCAGAAATGAAGGCTCTCAGGAGCCAGCTGGCTGCCTGCCATCACTTCCAGGAAGGGAAGTAGCTCTGGGATGAGCTGGGAAGCACCCACCCTTCCCTCGGAGGGCGCAGAAAGACAGCAGAGACAACATTGTTTGAGGAGGCCCGCTGAGGTTCCCATGTGGGTAAAATCAGTTTCCCATATTGAGGAAGCACCCTGGGATCTGTGTGACCAGCAGTCTGAAGAAGATCAAAGACAAACCACAAGCGTCTGTAGGTATCTAGCCTGTGCCTTCCTAGAACAAGAGAATAATCCCTTCTGGACTCCCCTGTATGACTGCCTTGAACACCTAGGGGTCTCCCATCTAAGCACTGGTCAGGCACCTCCCCACTTTGTGAGAATTGTGAGATTGTGTGACTGCAGCAGGCTTTATTTCTCCTGAAGCACCTGGCATTGTTCAGCAGCAGAGACTTGTTAGAGGGACCAGCAATCTGTGCTTGTTTGGCAATTCCTGTACTCCTGCCTGACTGCAAGAATGGAAAGGCTAGCAAGGGATGGGGCACAGAGTACAGAAAGCTTGATACAGACAAACTCTGCGTCAGTTGAATCCCTGTGTCTGGGGATACATTTCTCCAGGGCAAAAAGGAAAGGTTAGAAGTCACTGAGTAGGCCACAGCAGAGAGTCTAAGCAATTGAAATTGCTAAATGTTAACAAGGCACTAAACATGGCTGGATTACACTCAACTGTGCTCACTTAATGAGCAGCTGTTCAGGGTTTCCTTTTATTCTTATCATTCAGTGTGTGGCCTCGGGCCCCGTTTACTGCGCGACATCGAGGCCCTGTGCTAAATACTGAATTTTGGGCTTTTCTAGGGTGCTCGTTGCTAGTATGAGTGCTTCACAAGCGTTAATGAATTATCTTCGCAACACACCTCTGAGGTAGGGGTGGTTATACCTGTTTTAGAGAGGGAGAAACTGAGGCACAGGGAAATTAATGCCAAAATTGGCAAGCATCCACTAATTTTGTGTGCCTTTGAAATACCTGGGACCTGACTTCTTTTTTTCAGAGTACTTAACATTTTGTTTGGTCATAGCACAACTCCCATTCATGTCCGTTACAGTTGTGAGCTCTTGGCACTTCTGGAAATCAGGCCTCTGCTTGTCTTACCTTGCTCATTTTCTGGATGACCAACGCACAATTATTGGCCAGCTGTGGCCATTTCTATTAACTGACGTGCCTGGAGTCACACAGAAACGCTGAGGCAGGGATAGAGTCTAGTTCTTCAGTGGGGGCACTGAAGTACCTTAACCGTGAGGCCATTCTTTCGTTTCCTGCTGTCCCCTGCCTCATGCACTATACACCTTCTGACGTCTCCATCAAATGGTTCAGGGGTCCCACGGACTACAGACTCCTTTACTGAGCAACCCTGATTCACCTCTAGAGCATAGTCCATCCTGTGCATGCCTCAACATTCTTTTGTGTTTTTTTTTCATGTAATATGACACTGTGAACGGTGCAGAATTGACTCACTTCTCGACGGTAGCAAAATCTGTGGCATGAGTTACTTTGTAAGCTTATTAATGTATTCATTCTGTGGTACTGGAAACTGTTATGACTCAGCATTATCTGCCTCATGATTACCATTAACAAACATTATTTTGTTGATTATAGTTCCTGTCATGTAGATGCGCGCTTTCTCTCTATCATCTAATCTATAAATAAAATAATTGTTTTATGGAGGTTTTGATGGTACGTCTGACCTGGCTTCTGCCTCAGTCATTTTTCACTGCTCTGGTAGAAATTCCATAGTTAAGACTGTGTTGTGATTTTTTTTTTTTTTTTCACTCAAATCATGATAAAAACCCCAAGGACCTAGAATGATAGGACTGGAAGGGACCTCAAGAGGTCATCTAGTCCAGTCCCCTGCACTCATGGCAGGACTAAGTATTATCTAGACCATTCCTGACGGGTGTTTGTCCAACCTGCTCTTAAAAATCCCCAGTGATGGAGATTCCACAACCTCCCTAGGCAAGCTCGTCCCAAGCTCACACGCGGCTTTACTCCCTGTGGCCGGTGCTGCCCACGTCTCTGCAGTCGTCCTCCTCTGAGGCCAATTCTGGTTTTAGCTGATGGCTGTGGCTGTAGCTTTAGCTGTAGGTGACCAGAACACCCCTCATCTGATTCATTTTAGAGAGTTAAAAATACTGTCTGGGCAACTGAGCTGCTGTGTTAAATGCAAACCAAATGGACATCTGAGTTATGTCATCGATGTGATTTTTTTTTTTTTCTTCAAGTGTAGCTACAACCACATGTATCTATGTACTGGCCCTGTGCAAGTAAGCACGGTGGAATAGCTGATGTAGCGATTGTGCGTTCCACTAAGCACAAGAGAAGCCCCTGCCCTCCCTGTTGAGAAGGCCCCAGCAGGTCCATCAGCCTCTCTGCTGGGCTGCCCTGCACCTCCAGTCAATTTTGTACCATCGGGGATGCAGGCATCACCTCCAAGCGCGCACAGCTGGGAAGTGGAGGCGCCGAGGGTCTCGCTGACTCTGCTCTGATGTTACTTCTGGCTTACAGTAAGCGTGGGATCCGGGGGCTTTTGCAAGGGGACGATTGCTGGAGCCTGGGGTGAAGAGCTGCGTGCAGATGCCTCGCTGTTTAATCTGGGTATCCCCAGTGTGAGGTATGCTTTGGGGAAAGAGAGACTTCCCTGGGCAATGGACCCCCCGATCATTACACTCTACCCTTGTAGCAGTCGTAGCCCCTATAGCTACTCTGCCGCTCAGTGTAGGGTGATCGGGGTGGCAGATCTGTGTGCACTGTCTCTTTCCTTTTCCCTTTGGTGCCCCCACCTCATCCCCAGAACTTTCCATGGACGGGCGCCTCTGCAGGTTTTCAAAAGTGCTCGGCATTGGCCTCACTCTGCTTCCATTGAGGTCACCAGGGGGAGAGTGAGTTTGGCCAACACAGAGCGCTGCTGAAAATCCCATCTCATGCCCTGCAGGAGCCATGACCTCCCTGTGCGGCTTCCCCTCAGCCTGGCCCATAGTGCAACAGAGCCAGATAGGTCCCACTGGAGCCAGGTTCTTCGGGGGTCGCAGAGAAGGGACGGGAATCGCACCTTGGTGCACACAGAAGACCCAGTCCTTCTTTCCCCGCAGTGGGTCGCTAAGCTCTCATTGAGGTCAGTGGGAGCAGGGTTGGGCTGCTGAACCGGTAAGAGAACTGGGCAGTGTGCAAGAAGCTATTTGACTGGTTCATAACTTTACAATAACAATAAATTCTTTTGCATGTATGCGGTGCCTTGAACCTGCCCTACTCAACGCTGTTTATGAGGGCTAATTTAAGCCTCAACACCCCAGGTACAGGATTATTGTCCACGTTTTATTTCTAAGCCAATTTCTGTTCCGAGTTGGCACAGCCCACAGGCCCCATCGCAGAGAATGTACCTGCCAAGCCCGGCCAGCTAAAGCCAAACCGTTCCCGAGTTATCCAAGCACAGAAGAGCAGTCTGAACAGTTTCCCAGGCCATTAAAACATCTTCCCTCCCCGCTCTCCTCCCCCCTCCCCCAATCGTCTCACTCAGATACTGCCAAATGGCATTGTAACCAGCAAAAACCTCCTTTAAGATGAGAGTGACCCTTCAGTCCAAAGAGTAATAGTTTTCTCCAGAACACCTAAGAACTCGGATTGGAGGAAGGATGGTGGTGATGTTAGTGCAATGGACTGGGACTTGTGACAGGGGGGTTCATTTTCTGGCTGTCATAGACTCCCTGTAGGTTCACATAATCTCTCTGTGCCTTAGTTCCCCGTCTGGAAAGTGGGAATAATGATGATTAATACTTCCTTGTCTTGCAAAGATTGGTGAGAGGGTAAATTCATTAATGTCTCTGCTGCACTTGGATTTGAAAGGGAGAGGGACAAATAAGTAAGTGGATAGAGAGAAAGTTCTTCCTGCACCTTAATATATAGTGTCACTGCTATGCTACTCGGAGACATGGCTATTGGAGGCTTTTGACCATCTCATTGTCAGCACCAGAATGGTTTGTGATGTTCGGGATGTTGCGGTCTGTATCTCCACTTGCCACGTTTCCCCTCCGTATTGTGTTCCGCATATTGTGGGTCCAGATCCGGGCATCATTACTCATCCTCTGCTGCCCTGGTTTCTGCTGGGCACAGCCCAAGAGCTGCAAGAGAGCCAGTGGCAGCTCCCTGATTCTGAAAATAGTTCTGTGCCATCCTGGTGCGGGCGTAGACTAGAGCAGCCTGCAGGGTGCTCTAAGCTATGTTGACCTGCCATAAGCTGGGAGCTGTCAGAGTACAGCAAGCCACTCCCCTCCTCCTCCTGGGTGTTGTGAGGAGTGGAATAGACCTCAGCTAGGCAACTCTACAGTGGCTCTGTACCTGGTGGGGAATCTCCAGCTGGGGTGATTCTGTGGCTTTCTGGTTCCTTAACCCCACCAGAGCAGCAGAAAGGGGAAGGATAATTAAGAGAAAATCTGGATTATCACCTCTATCTCCTCTTTCAGTCTGGATTTAGACTATAAGCCCTTCAGGGCAGGGGCTGCACCTTTGTCTGTTCGTACAGCTTCTGATCTCCACTGAGGTGCTCCTATAATACAGACACTACCCGTGGGCTAGGTCGTGGCACAGTGTGCCATCAAACATGGATTGCAGTGCTGCTTTACTTGGTGTTCTGGGCTCTGCTGCTGGCAGGAATTTTCCTTGGGGAGGGTGGAATTTTTGCAAATCCCACATTGACGTCTGTGTGGAAGCTCCTTTTCTTTTCCATTGTGTCAGGTTCCCTAGTGATAGGTTCCCTTGTGCTTACTGGGCCGGCTCAATGAAGGGGCGGGTTGATGGCGCAGCGCTGCTGTAGTGAGAGGTATTTCTCCTCCTCTTTCCCTGATGAGGGAGGGGTCTCTGAAACCATAAGAGCCTCCCCGAGGAGGGCTGGGGCTGAGGAAGACCCTTCCATGCCATGAGATACCAGAATAGAGCAGAAAGACAGTCTCTTCCCATCCCCCAAAACAGCTCCGAAGAAGCTATTAAAAGCAGAAAAACAAACCCTTCTAAGGCATTGGAATGAGAAGGCGCGTTGGGTGTTGCAATGGGCCTCACTGGCTAACTGGGGATGCCCCCATGGGTCGTTTAGTTTTGGCTTCACTATCTCCTGCAGCACCTCCTCCTACTTGGGTCTCCTGGCTTCAGGGGAGTTGTGAGTTGCTGGGATGGGGCAGTTTTACTGCCCCTTTGCACCACTGCAGTACATGAAGGTGGGTGGATGAGGGGTTGGGGGTGTCGGTTCAGAAAGATGGCATCATACGTTTGAAAGACCGCAGGCCCCGATTCTCTCACTGAGGCCTTATCTTCTCTGGGGATTTACCCCAGTTCCAGTCATCAGTCTCGCTGCAGCGGTGTGATCTCCCTCCTATCCGCACCCAATGCCCCTTCCCCGGCAATCTGCACCCAGTGCCCCTTCCCCTAGACTCAAGCAAGGGTAAGCTCTGTTGGTGCTGACTGTAGGTTTGCCAGACGACCGTAGAGGTTTGCCCAGGTGCAGCTACATCCCTGGCTGGAATCGGGGCAACTCAGCAGATTAGGCAAGGCCCTGCGCTATTGTAAATCAGGAACAACTCTCTTGGCGTCCATGTAGTCACACCTGGTGCAACTGAGAGGAGAATCTCTATAGACAATTAGACAACCCAGTTCTAGAATGATGATTCCATCTGGTGCCAAATTCTCCTTTCCAGTTACACTGGCCCAAAACCCTATATTTAATTGAACAGGCTTGCGGTGGGGTAACTGAATGGAGAATCTGTCCTTCCCCCATGTTGAATTTAATGTTGATCATGGATTTCACAGGCTTCAAGGCCAGAAGGTACCTTTATTGTAATCTAGTTTCACCTTCTGCATAACATAGGTCCTAGAATTTCCACCACTGATTCCTACATCAAGGCCAATCACTTGTGGTTGAGCTTGAGCATAGCTCTTAGAGCCATCTGGTCTTGATTTAGAGACTCCCAAGTGATGGAGACCCTACCACATCCCTTGGTGAGCTGTTCCAACAGTTAATTACCTTCACTCTCTGAAATGGGTCTTATTTCCACATCCATGCCCATCCTTTGGTGGGATGTGAAATGGTGGCTATAACGGTAGAAGAGAAGGATGGTTTGGTATTTAGGATCCTACATTAGGCCTTGGGAGATCTGCTCTTCACAGATTTCTGTGGGACTTTGGGCAAGTCACTCAGCTGCTCCGTGCCTCAGTTTCCCCTCTGTACAGTGTAGGTAACTAGCACTGCTCTGCCTCACAGGGGTGTTGTGAGGAGAAATACGTTAATGATTGTGGGGCACTCGGATGCTCCAGTATTGGGGGACCAGATAAGAACCTTGGATAGATAACTGCAAAACAGTTTCTGGGAAAATATATGGTGTGTTCTGTGACAAAACATCAGGCCTGACGTTATAAGGTGCTGAGCACGCTCCAATTCCATCACAGGTTCTTACCTTGCAATCCTTTAGCTGAAGGTCATGCCCAAACTAGCCAGAATCCAGAACACCAATAACGCTCCCCGAATGATGTTTTGTGTTGCGGGCTATCTGTCCACACCGCACTTTCATGAACAAACACCTCTTTTCTGTACCTTTGCCTCTGTACTAGATGTTTGCCCAAAGCCGAGATTTTGCTGTGGATGGAACCAGGAAACTTTCAGAGGAACAGTGCAGTGTATATGATTAATACAGAGTGGATTTGGAAGGGTGTTATTAAAACCAGGTGCGGGTTGGTGAGCCTACCATGCTGTCTGAACAGGAATGAATGGAAAACATTTTGTTTTGTAAAATAATTCCAGGATGACAGTATTTGTTTACGCAGTAAATCAAAGCGACGATCCAGTGTTGCAGGGAGGGAGCAAGGGAACCTCGGACAGATTTAGCTACGGACTCTAGTGGGCCCTTCCTTTGCTAAAAGATTTATTTTTAAAACATTTTATGATGCAGTTATGAGCACTGGGTATTTATCAGGGCTGGTAGGAAAATGCTATGTATTCTCTGTGAAAAGAAACATTTTCATTTGGTTTGACTTTTTTGGTGGCATTTTTGATTAAACTAAAACTGAAAAATGTTTGTTTTCAACCCCTCCCCCCCCCATGTTTGGTTTTCAGGTTTTGGTTCCCCCCCCCCCTTTTTTTTTCTTTTTCCCAGAAAGGAGAAAAAAAGGAAGAGAAGAGGTAGAAAAGGGGAACTCCCCTTTTGGGAAAAAAATATCACAACACTTTCACTCAAATGAGAAATTTCTGTGACTATCTGTTTTGGTCAACAAGTTATTTTTCATCAATAAAATATTTCTTGGGGGAAAATAGTCAGCTAGCGCTAGGGTATGAATTTTTTTAAATGTCAAAGTGGCTTGGGAGACTAAATCCCGTTTTCAAACGAGAGGCATGTAGAGCCAGATTTTCAAAAGTATTCAGTCATGTAAAAGGCAGATAGGTGCTTTTGAAAGTCCCCACTGGGCACCTAAGCAGGTGGCAGGTTTCAGAGGGGCAGCCGCGTTAGTCTCTATCAGCAAAAACAACGAGGAGTCCTTGTGGCACCTTAGAGACTAACACATTGATTTGGGCATAAGCTTTTGTGGGCTATGAAGTGGGCTCTAGCCCATGAAAGCATATGCCCAAATAAATGTATTTAGTCTCTAAGGTGCCACAGGGGCTCTTTGTTGTTTAAGCAGGTTAGGTACCTAGCTCCCATTGAAATCAATGGGCCTTAGACTTGTAAGTCACTTTAGGCCAAGATTTTCAAAAGTGATTTTGGATACCTTGTTGAGAGGGTGCCCAATTTAAGACCCCTTTTAAAGGGACCTGATTTTTATAAAATTCTGAGCATCCATCCTCTGAAGGTGTCGTTAAGGTGGGCACCAATAACTTGAGGCACCCAAATCACTAGTCACTTTTTGAAAATCTCAATTTTAGCCACATTTCAAGCTGCTGTGTATGGCTGCATTGAACTTCTATTTTTACCAAATGCTGCTTTTACTTTTTGCAGCTGTGTTCAGGGGGTGTCGAGTCTCAAGAGAGGTCACGTACCTTCGTATAGCCATTCACACCAATACAAACTGAGTACAAAATGCTACCATCCTGATCTAGTGGCATTGACGCCCACTGTGCACTGCTGGAAGGGACTACTCAAGACGCCAGGCAATGGAGAATCTTGCCCATAGTGAATCCATGGCAGAGATCCCTACGCCACCTATCGCAACAGTACATAAAGGGGACTATTTTTGTTTCCTCCAGGAGTGGAATAATATCGTTTTCTGAAAGCTGTGCTAAACGGTGGGGCAGTCGCTTTTTCTCGCAGTGCCATAGTAGATCTTGAACTGAAAAGTTGCTGGGCAAAAAGTGACCTACAGTTAGCCACACATGCTAACATATTGTAATTACTTAAGACACGTAGCGCACAGTGGTTGGGCCCACATATAAATACTTGACTACAATGGCATTTCTCTTGATTTACAGCAGTGCCATTGAACTCAGGTATGCTTTCATTCCACCCCGGATGATTGAGATTGATGCGGGAGTCCCTGGATACAATTTTTATGGCTTGTGTTATACAGGAAGTCAGACTAGATGATCACAATGGTCCTGTAGGACTTTAAAATCTTCCTCTAACAAGGCATTGTCTACAAGTTTATGCCCCCAGTTTTACCTCCTTAAAGGAAGACCGATCCCACGTGCGGTCACTGAAGGGCGAATGTACTAAATAGTACATTATTTAATATTTAATTATTTAATAGTAATAGTACGTATTACCATGCGTAGGAAATAGAAACGATTCTATAGTCCTGGTGGAGGGAGATCTGTCTGTCTCATTTATTAATCCCGTTTTCAGCACACCATTTTCAATTGATAAACAGTAGCTCTTGTAAACAAAGTGATTCACTTTTTATTGTACTCACTGGGAGGAGGGTGGTAGAGGGGAGACTTGGGCGGGGGGGAATATCTTAAAAGACAGACAATTGCTCCCCCTTCAAAACAGAAAATAGCCCAGACTGCTATTTTGCCTCCTCTTTTGTACAGAGACAGCTGAAAAAGTCAGTGGCAAGAGAACCAATTTATTAACTTGGGTCTCTTAGCTGATGTGTCGGGCTTTCTTGTTCATTTTCCTCCCCTCTCTCCTCTCTAGTAAGAGATGTGAAATGTCTTCTCTGAGTCATCTTCTGGATTTTTGTTCTGTTTTTTGTTCCATGATGACTGGGGTGCAAAGGGTCATGTTCTTGTGATTTCAGTGAGTGGGGAAGTAGCAGCCACTTCAGTTGAACCAGCACCTGTTCATAGGATACGTTGGGCATAATTCTCCATTGTGTTACTCCAGTTTTATGCTGATATAACTCCACTGATTTCAGAGGCATAAAATGAGGTATGTTGCGGTGAATCAGGCCTTTTGTTCTGGAATAAGATTTTTCTCTTTATTCCTTAACACTGTGGTGGGCAGGGAGTGGTGGAATGGCCATCAGTCAAAACCTATCATGCCTTGACAATAGGCTGTTGGAGATGATCTTGGGATCCTGCCCCAGTGATCTACTAGAAGTCTCTTTTGGCCTTAGGAAGGCTATGGTGTTTTTCATCCACTTAGCACAGGGGAGGGAGAGAGTTGAAATGTAGATGCAAAGTGGCATAGGGGAAGGAGATGTCTTCAGTAATCTTTATTTTACCACAGAGGTGATGGAGGGCTTGTCTACACTACGGGTTATGGCGGTGTAACTTATGTTACTCAGGGGTATGACTAAGCCAATCCCTCTGAGCGACGTAAATTACACCGACCTAAGTGCTGGTGTGGACAGCGCTATGTTGGCGGGAGAGCTTCTCCTGCCGACAGAGCTACTGCCTCTTGTGGAGGTGGTCTCATTATACCAACAGGAGAACTCTCTCCCGTTGGCATCGACGGGCCACGCAGCTGGAGTGTTTCTAGTATAGACTAGCCCTGAGAAGGTTCAGGACCATCTGTCGCTGAGTTCTCCTTGTCTCTCAGAAGGGTGGTTGCCAACTCTTTAACCTCACTTGAGAGTAAAGCGTTTTCTGAGGTTACATTTATAATCCTCTCTTCCTACCTCTCGTCCAAGCCTTGTAGTGCCTCAGATGTGCAAGTTATGAGCTCAAGAATTGCTTAATTGCCTGATGCCATGTCCAGCTGCCACATGACTGACAACCAGATCCTCAGCTGGTGTAAATCTGCATAGCTCCAGTGAAGTCAATGGATTTATGCCAGTTTACGCACAAGGATCTGCCCCCAGGATCATGGAGGGAGAGTGTGTGAAAGTGGGAGGCCGGGACTGGAAGATACTAATGAGAAACAAAGTGAGACAAACTGATTGCTGTTGTAACTCTATTGGACTAAATGGAGTGATGATAGGGATGAAATTGGCCCAGTGATTCAATTTTCCAAGGTTCGTTTACTGACATGGGAGCTATGGCTGTGGAGCTGGAATTGTTACTTATTGTAGGGTTGTGTCTGGAGGACCAGTCTGAGATCAGTGTCCCATGATGCTAGTGTCACAGTTCAGGGAAGCTGCCCCTATATTCCCCCGCTATGGTCTAGGGCGGGCACCCACTCTAGGCTCCAGGCTCCCCAGCCATCACCTCTCTTGTGTAGAGACCTGTGACGCTCTCCCTCCTAACCAGTGTTTTTCCAGGCTGCACAGTTCCCTGCCTGTACTGTCATATCCCCAGCAAGTCAGACTGCATAAGCAGGGCAGTTTTGCCTTCTCTTCAGAGGCTATCCACAGTGTAATTGCCCATAGTCAGTCTGACACACAGCTCTTTCTAAGCAAGCATGTTTATTCTTAAGGTAAAAGCACTACAGAGGTAACATTAAAATAATAAAAGAATGATAATTAGCTTGCCAGAGATCACCCCAACAAGGGCTCTGGCAGGTGATCAGTCCTTTAAACCCCATCAAAGGTTTTTTCCCTGTGGTTACAAGTTTCATAACAGCTGTTAGCTCAGAACAAGCACCCCCCGAGAATCTGAGTCACTCCTTTATACAGTTTGGGTCTCTGAGCGTCAGAGCCCACAACTAAGTCATCAGCCAGACAATGGTCTCCTCCTCAGGGAAAAGGTTCTGAAGGTTGGGTCTTTGCATAACCAGAGTGAGTAATTTGCATTCACCTCCCCCCAGGTATTTCACAGGAGAACCCCACTTAAACTTTGTTTGTCTGGCACATTGTTTAAAAGACTCCTTTGGTGCTCATACCACTTCCCAAGGTTTACATGGGCCAGATCTCCCCCCGAGAAAAGTTACCTACAATCCCACAGTAATACATAGACTTTGCATTTCAATGCAGTGAACTGCTGCGACACTTAATCTTAATTCAGTAAGGTTTGTCCAGGTCGTTGCCATCCCTGTCCCAACAAGGTGCTGTACATACACATAGTAAGAGACACTCCCTGCTCCAGAGAACTGATGGGCTAACCAGAGAGAGAGTGAGAGAGAATCGGAGGTAGCCATGTTAGTCTGTATCCACAAAAACAACAAGGAGTCCAGTCCGGTGGCACCTTAAAGACTAACAGATTTATTTGGGCATAAGTTTTCGTGGGTAAAAACCCCCCTTCTTCATATGCATGGAGTGAATATTACAGATGCAGGCATAAATATACTGACCCACGAAGAGAAGGGAGTTATCTCACAAGTGGAGAACCAGTGCTGACAGGGCCAATTCAATCTGGGTGGATGTGGTCCACTCCCAATAATTGATGAGGAGGTGTCAATTCCAGGAGAGGAAAAGTTGCTTTTGTAGTGAGCCAGCCACTCCCAGTCCCTATTCAAGCCCAAATTAATGGTGTTAAATTTGCAAATGAATTTTAGTTCTGCTGTTTCTCTTTGAAGTCTGTTTTTGAAGTTTTTTTTTTTTTTTGTTCAAGAATGGCTACTTTTAAATCTGTTCTAAAATGTCCAGGAAGATTGAAGTGTTCTCCTACTGACTTTTGTATGTTACCATTCCTGATGTCCGATTTGTGTCCATTTATTCTTTTACGTAGAGGCTGTCCGGTTTGGCCAGTGTACATGGCAGTGTACATGGCTGGCGCATGGCGGCATATATCACATTACTAGATGTGCAGGTGAATGAGTCCCTGATGGTGTGGCTGATGTGGTTGGGTCCTCTGATGGTGTCACTAGAGTAAATATGGGGACGGCGTAGGCAATGAGGTTTGTTACAGGGATTGGTTCCTGGGTTAGTGTTCTTGTGGTGTGGTGGGTGGTTGCTGGTGAGTATCTGCTTCAGGTTGGGGGGCTGTCTGTAAGTGAGGACTGGCCTGTCTCCCAAGGTCTGTGAGAGGGAGGGATCACTTTCCAGGAAAGGTTGTAGATTGTTGATGTGCTGGAGAGGTTTTAGCTGGGGGCTGTACGTGATGGCCAGTGGTGTTCTGTTATTTTCCTTGTTGGGCCTGTCCTGTAGTAGGTGACTTCTGGGTACCCGTCTTGCTCTGTCAATCTGTTTCCTCACTTCCCCAGGTGAGTATTGTAGTTGTAAGAAGGCTTCATAAAGATCTTGTAGGTGTTTGTCTCTGTCTGAGGGATTGGAGCAAGAGCGAGGGGATTGCTCTGTCCATTTCACAGAGTGTGAGCTGTGGCCCAGAGGAGTGAAGTGATTTATTTCACAGGCATACAGGGAGCTCTAGGCACAGCTAGGAACTGAACCCTGATTTCTTCAATCTCAGTCAAGAGCTTTACTGGGTCACAAGTCCTCTTGCTCTGGGCAGTGCTCACGCCTGGTGCTGCCTTCACACGCCCGTCCTCCTCCTACCTCCCACTCTCCCTGAGGTGGGGAGCAAGCTCAGAATACCACGGTGTAAACTGCTGGAACATGAGGGAGAGTGGGGTTAGTGTGGGGGGCAAACTCGGCGCTCCCCTGCAAGCAGTCATTGTAATGAATGCGTCTCCTTGGGAATCTCCAGGAAAATCGGAGTCAGTCAGTTCTCCAGAGGAAAATACTGAACTGATGAAGTTAACAGCACAGTGATAACCGCCTACCTTTGATAGCAGAGTTATAAATTGAGACCAACCCACCTTCCTGGCATCCCCTTGCTACCTTTTGGGGGCTATCTAGGCCAACAAAAATCCCTCCACGTAACTGATCCAGCTGTTTGAAGGAGCATACAAAGTCCAGTTTTGTCTACACTGCAGTTAAACAGCCAGGGTTGGCCTGCATCCGCCGACGCGGGCTGTGGGGTTGTAAGGTTACAGAGTAGGTGTGAGGGCTCAGGCTTGATCCCAGCGCTGGGCCTCCATCCTAGGCCCAAACGTCTACACTGCAATTTTTGCAGCCCAAGTCGGCTGACATGGGCCAGCCGCAGCCGTTTAATTGCAGCAGAGACATACCCTCGGAGGCCTCGGCCAAAATGTTGCTGCTTGAAATCCACCCCAGGGCAGCCAGGATGTCTAAGAATTGTTCCTCTCTCTCGTCGTTGGGTAGCTTCTGTGAACTGAGTTGCTCTCAGGTCTGATCCTATGAGGAATTGGCTATAAAGCAAAGTTCTGCTCTGCATGCAAAAGCTCAGGGCTTAAATTCTCAGAGTATTTTCTGGACCACTTCTTCTCCCCCCGCCATGCTATTAAAATCCCCAGGGGGTTTGAAAATATTTACCGGCGCTCTGCTCCGGACAGCTCCAGCTCAACTTAAGCCCTGCAAACGCCCCTGCAGTGCAGAAGGGCTCAGAGCCGGGAGCCTGGTCCGAGTCCATCTCCAGGGCACATCTTGTAAACAGCCATTGCCGTCTGCAAGAGAGGCCAGGGATTGAAAGGGCCCGGGGGACTGAACTCCCCTCTCGCTCTTAGGTTGAGGGATACTGATGGGGCCATGTGGGGCAAGCTGCTGTTGATGTACCTGTTAAATCCAGCACTTCAGACTCCAGGGCTGTAAACCTGTCACCTCTCCCCAGCACTGAATGTACATGATAAAATGTTAGCACTCGAGGGCCAGATCCTTAGCTGGGGTAGTTCACTGTGGCCTCCTCGGCTTGGCCTTGAGTGCCTGGTGAGGGAGAAGTGGGAGAGGTTAGTGTCTCTGCTCCTTTGTTCGCTATCCAGCATCTACCACAAAGAGAAATTTCTGCCTTGCAGCTTGACAAGCTGTGTGGTTTAGTAGACAGGGCTCCAGGCTAGGACTTGAGAGACCTGGGCTGAGGTTCTGTTCCTGGCTTTGCCCCTGATATGCCATGCGGCCTTGGGCAAATCACTTCACGTCGGCTTCCCCTCCCCCATCTTTGTCTGTTTGGCTTGTGAGCTCTTCTGTACAATACACACTAGTTCCTTGAGGCCTCCGGATGCTCCTGTAATCGTAATGCTGCTTTTGAAGTGCCTAAGGCCCCTGTTAGCGGCATGACAGGGAGCAAACCCGAGGGATGTGCAAGGGAAAGACAGTTGTTATGTGCCAGTCTGTACTGAGGAAAAGCCCCTCCACAGAGTCATTTACTGCCTCTGCTTTTAGGAGCAATAGCCGAGGTTTGGGCTTCTGCCAGCACTGCGGGACTGTGTTTGCTTTTGGGAGGCAGAGGCAAACAGACACAGTGGTATAAATAGAACGGGTCTGGCTATTTTAAGGCTTTGGTTGCATGATGTGTGTTTAAAAAAAAAAAAAAAAGAAAAGAAAAAGGGGGGGGCGATCTAATGTGTTAACTGGAAAACCAGGCTTCAGGGGACAGAAAAGGCCAGAAGATCCGACGCTCTCAAATGTCAAGCCACCATTTCTTGGGGCAGATACCCCCCCCCCCCTTCTGGGATGGATGGGGCTAGAAGATTTTCCTCCTTTTGTTCATTTCATGATATACACCCCTCTCGGAGACTTTCCGTGTCCTGGGTCCTTTTTGAAATCCCGCATTTCTCCTTGAAATGGCAGCACGTTACGTTCTTGGCAGTGTTGGTCTCGTTTCAGGGTAAACCAGACCAACCAATTGCACTGTTATAAGTGAGATCAGAATGAAGCCCTGGAAAGAGAAATAATGTCTGAGGTTTTGGAGGCCTTGGGATGTGTAAAGGGGAAATTAGGCTGCTCTCCTTTTACTTCCCGACCAGTAATTGGAATCCTCCCATGACCATGCTGGACCTGAAATTATGGCCCCTCCCCTGCTGGTCTGTACCTGTCAGTTAAATAAATGCAATTAATGCCTATGAAAGAGCTCAGATTTTTCCAGCAGGAGTTAAAATTAAGCCTATTATGAGAGTGACTTTTAAATGAGAGGCAGAAATTGTGGCAATCTGGACAATGAGGCTAGAGAATTTAGAAAACTTTGGGTTTTTTTCCCAATGTGGAGTGAATTTCAATCACCACGGCTGTGCGGATCCGCTTATGGTGCGAGCAGACGTGCACTGTGTGTAAATGCCAGACTTTGGGTGGGCATACGCAATGTCCATCCCAAAGCACATGTTTTGTTCTCCTTGGGCGATGTTCCATATGGTTCTTGGGGGGGATGTTTTCCCCTGCCCTTTGTTCACATGTTAGGCCTCTCACCGTAGCTGGTGTGTTAGTGATCATACAGGGACAGATCTACAGCTGGTGTAAACTGGTACCGCTCCATTTACACCAGAATGGGATGGGCCTGTTGTGAATAATGGCAAGTGTACCTGGGCAGGCCAGAGACAATGGAACAGCTGGTGTGTGTATGTTCTAAGTTCAAATTGTTAGCTACACACCTGTATAGATAACAACTTCAATGTGCCTTTCCAACCTGCCTCGTTATTGTGTGTCACTGGGGAATCCTGCCAGAGGCAAGATGGTAGGAGAACAATTAGTCATAATACTGAGCTCTTAGATAATGCTTTTTATCCATAGATCTCAGAGTGGACATTATTTCTGCCTTTCAGTTAGGGAAACTGAGGCACAGAAGTGATGTGAAGCAGCTCCCTGAAGGTGCAGGTTGGTAGCAGTGCCTGGAGTAGAACCCAGGTGTCCTGCCTTCCAGTCCAGTGTCCTGTGCACTGACCCCCATTGTCTTTGCTGAACCTGGGGCTCAATTTAGCTGGTTTAGACAATGCTGATTGCACATTTCCAGTTGTTGTTTTTTGTTTAACTGACTGTGACCTGTAACCACTGAAGGAGACCCCTATTCCCTCCTCTCCTCTGGAAATGAACAATCAGGATTATCATGCTCCTTGGTACAAAGATTCAACCATTAGCAAACGGAGCTAGGAGCAGGCATAAACCACTGACCCTTAACAGGGTGAGAGCAGAGCTGGCACAATTGGAGAGTGAGAGAGAGAGAGAACATTGATCAGTGTTCATGCCTATGCGAAGTAAATAAAAGAGGACGAAAATCACATTTTAATACCCTGCCATATGGAAGCAGAGGCCATTTAGCAGCCTAGAGGAAGATGATGTTTGCAGTTTTGGAGTGGCGTTTCCATGAGCCGGTCTCAAAGAACGGGAGTATGGGAAGGATACTGGCTTAAAGACTTCCTCTTGCCTGAAGCTAAGAGTAGATGCCAGGGGATGGGTCACTTGATGATGACCTGTTCTATTTGTTCCCTTTGAAGCACCTGGCATTGGCTACTGTCAGAAGAAAGGATACTAGGCTAGATGGACCATTGGTCTGACCCAGTATAGCCATTCTTATGTTCTCCCTTTCCTCCTACCCCAGGGATCACTTGTAGGACTAGTCAGAAAAATGTTGTCCCCCCTCTTTCCCCCTCCTTCCCCCCCGCCTGCCTGAAAAATTTAGACTGTCAAGAAACCGGAAAACCCAAAAGTTTGTAGGGTTTTAAATGTGACCCAAAAGCAGAAGCTTTCTGCAAAAACTTTCATTTAGTTGAAAACCCAATTGTCTGTCAAAAAACCACTGAAGTGGAAGATTTCCACCCTGTTTTAATCCCGTGCATCTTTATCAGCGCCTGCAAATCGCTCTTTTCCCCAGGTCATGTGTCCTGCCCGCCACTCCCCTCTGTCCCTTCTTTGTGCCCATCTGCTGCTCTTTAACTAGGAAGTAGAGCTGCTCTTGCGTAAAGCTGTCTTATTTTTCTTCCCCTCGACGTCACTAGAGATGGGGCTCAACCAAAACACTGCACCTGAGCATCCCCGGTTTGGGGGAAGATTTAGATTCCGATCCGCTCTTCAAAGCTGCCCCGCTTTCTCTGGAATGGGTTGTGCCATAACTCCAGCTCGGAACATTCATGCTGAACTTTGAGCGGTTTCAGATCCAGACTTGTGGCTCAGGCCCATCTCTGCTCTAAATGTCTTTGTGCTGTGACGCAAGCTTTGCAATGGCCTGGGAGAACTGTGTGTGAGCTCAGCCCAAGGAAACAGGACTAATCCCAGATATCACTGGACAGCTGACACAAGTGATTTCCATTCTCCTCCTGCCCTGGACCCATTTCTCTACAGCGGGAAAGACGGTAGCGATCCTGTTCGCTCCCCAGCACAGCAGTGAGTGCCGCTGTGTGAAAGACTTCTATGCCTACCCGGTCCCAGCAGTCATGTCTGGATGCAGGGCTGGTTATACAGGCTGCACTGAAAATGCCAAACAGAAGCCCTTTCGCTTTCCACAAACTCCTGGAAAATACACACAGTTTAAATCTTATCTCCACCCTGGTGCCAGAAATCTACTGGAAGCTTAATTTAAAAGGTAGTCAGGAGCACTACACTGAAAAGGAAGGGCTGGAAAACTTCTTTCCCTTTCAAACCAAAACAGCGGAGACAGGAGATGTGTGTTTTAATTGGCGTTTTAGGGTTGAATGAACTTTTCTGGGTTGGATCATTAACATAGATAGTATCGTCATCAGGTGTGTTGCTCCTCAGTGCCAGCTCTCCCTGAAGGTTAGCTAATAGTGGACCTGGGACCATCCACTCTGACGGTGTGTATTTAAGACGGGGGTATTGCATTCAGGGACTTCCACCTGGAAAAAATACGTTTGGCCTGATTCTTGCCAGTTTTGGCTCTTTTGTTAACATGATGTGAAATGTTGCCATATCAGAGGTAAGTGGCTCTGGGGCGCTTAAACTGGTTTACAACTGAGCCTAATGGGCTGACGTCACCGGAGGGGAGGGAAGCGTTCCTCGGTAAATTAGAATGTTGGCCACGCCTAATCCCGGATGAAACACCAGCCTGTGTTTGCTTTCCGTTGCCCCAGCCAGTAGCCCAGCTCCAGCCAGGTGAGGTGGCTTTAGAGGCGAGCGAGGAAGCCCTGCTGTTTAGAAACCCTTTCTCTCAAGGGTGTTTGGAGAGCACAGGACTAGAGCTGGGAGGCTCTCTAGATGTGTCAGCGTCTAGTGGCAGGTTTGCCTAAGAATTTGGCCCCCTCGTTGCTCAGGAATGGCACACAGAGGTACTTGAATCCAGCATTTGCTGCTAGAAGAGGCTGGGTGTTCCAGCAAGTCTATCTTTGAATTAGGGGCCTGGTTACAAAAGCAGTTCACCATTGTTAGCCCTCTGCTGTCTGAATGCTCCCTAGGAACGTTGCCCACGTTAGCAGTCAGTAGCTGCAGTGATAGTCACTCGCTCATGCAGGCTTTTCTCTTGTTGGTCTGAGCCCCCCTTTCTTTCTCTGGGTATTTTTCCCACCATTCTGTCCTGCAAGGTGGGGCATGGAAAAGGGGCTGGTAATTTAGAATTAGGCAACGGCCCTTTTATACCAGGACAGAAGCCTTAATCTTAAAGCAGGGGAGGGAGTAGAAAGTGGGGAACTTGGGTTCCACCAACGTCCTGGAGTTTCCTTTTCAAAGACCTTAAAACGGCCCTTCCTAAATCAACAGAAAGCTCTTCCTGAGTTTCCCGGAAATGATGCAAGACCCAGACTTTCTATTTCTACCACCACATTAAGATCACAGTACACAGGAAGTTGAGTAATTGCATATGAAGCCTTCCTCGCTCTATGTAGCTGGTTCAACCCCAGCCTGGGTCAGTGCTGACCCAACATCCTTATCAGTAGACAGATATTCGAGGCTTATGGGCAGTGAAATGTGGCTCTCTGTCCAGTTCTTCTTAGTGTGCAGGTCTCGATGTCACCAAAACCAATGTTACATTTAACACAAATGCGCAGCTGTGTTGGCATTCTCAACAGAGAGGCTGAATGGGCATGAATAGGGCCCTACCGAATTCCTGGTCCATTTTTTCATAGATTTCATGGTTGTAGCATTTTAAAAAGCTTGAATTTCAGGGTTTCAGATATTTAAATGTTCAATTTCACAGTGTTGTAACAAAACATGAATATGTATTTAAAAACAGCAAAGTATATGTAAAGCCCAGACTTTGCATTTCTCAAACTGGAGGTCCCGACCCAAATGGGGATCACAAGGGGGCAGCACCGAAGTAAGGGTGGCAATACTGTGACCCCCTCCCCCGATAATAGCCGAGAGTGGTAAAAGTACACAAGACCAGATTTCATGGGGGACACCAGATTTCAGGATCTGTGACATATTTTTCATGGCCACGAGTTTGGTAGGGCCCGAGGCATGAACCATTCATTTTACCCTCAGAGGTGCTACTGTCTGCTTTGTACCTGCCCTGTGGATACACAGAGGAATTTCAATTGCCTTGTCCAGGCACAAAAATTGTACAGTTTTAACCATACTACTGGAGTTTAAGTGATACGACCCACCTAGTATGGATGCAGTTTTATCTACCCTGGTGAACTCATTCCTGTATGGAAAAGGGCACCGGCTACACCAGTATAAAGCACCTTTATACTAATATAACCATAGGCACGCTAGGGGTTGTTCCAGTTCAATCTCTGTTTTGGTAACAAGTCACATCCCTGACCAAAATAGCTATACCACCCTGTGTGTCGGACGGGCCAAGGGGCCATCCTTTTTCACTGGCAATAAAAATTCTTTCCTAAAAGCATGAACATCTGTACAGTTGTTTGCGGTTTACCACCCTATTCAATGTTTCTAATTTTTAAAAACCAGATTTTACAGCTCCTAGACTCATAGACTTTAAGGTCAGAAGGGACCATTGTGATCATCTCATCTGACCTCCTGCACATCGCAGGCCACAGAACCTCACCCACTCCTGAAATAGACCCCTAACCTCTGGCTGAGTTACTGCAGTCCTCAAATCATGGTTTAAAGACTTCAAGTTACAGAGAAATTCACCATTTACACTAGTTTAAACCTGCAAGTGACTCGTGTCCCACGCTGCATAGGAAGATAGAAAACCCCACAGGGTCTCTGCCAATCTGACCCACAGGAAAATTCCTTCCCAACCCCAAATTTGACAATCAGTTAGACCCTGAGCATGTGGGCAAGACCTGCCAGGCAGATACCTGGGAAAGAATTCTCTGTATTAACCAGTTTTTGTTTTTTTTTAAGTTTAGATTTTGATGCATCACTGGTTTTCTTTCTTATATTATTGTTACTCCTTGGATTATTAAAATAGAATATTTAAAATCTAGTTTACTGTTCATTTTTTGTTGCATTTCTCTCAGCTTGGACAATGAGAATAAACTAATCTGTTTCGCTGGTTAGTCTGTTTTTCAATCATTCACTTCTAGGCTCTCAGAGCTGGTTAAATCTTCTTGTGATCAACCTTTGAATATAGTGGTCGTTGTTGTTAAATTTTAGCAAAAACAACAACATTTTCCAAAAAGTGTTGGCCAGGAGAAATCTTTTAAAAATGGTCTAAGTCTCATTTCCAAAAGTAACTTGGGCCCTTGAGGGCCTAAATCCCATTGGCTTTCAATGAGACTTGAGCCCTGATTTTTATAATTAGGTAGAGATTTTTGGCTTCCCAACAAGAGATACTTTAATACAGGCTGGTTTTTCAAAGGGTGGAGGTTCAGCCCTTTCTGAAAATCCGGCTCCTTTCAGGCCCTGGGGATTGGGCACCCAAAATCTCTCATCACTTTTTAAAATCTTGGTTCTTCAGTGCCTACGTCACTTTTGAAAATGTAACATAGGCTCCTAAATAACTGAAGACTAGTCTAAACACAATACTGCTTTGGCTAGAGTTTGTTTGCACAGTCCCTAGCGTGGGTGCAATTATACTGGTATAAAGATGCCTTGTACCAGTATAGTTCATTCCCCTTCCCATACTGGAATAGTTACACTGACATAAAGCATCGTTTATGCCTATGTAACTGCATCCACACTGGCGGAAGCTGCACCGCTTTAACTGTAGCAGGAGAGTTAATGCGGTATGACAGCCCCGTCTCCACCACCACTCCAGTGTGGGCAAGGCCTGAGACTCTGGAAAATGTCTCCCCCTCTCCAGTGCTCATGCTCAAGACGGCAATGTCTAAATTACAGACGCTGCCGGGGAACGTTTTTCTTTGAAGTCCTTTCAGTCCGATTTTAAAATCGATGTAGTGAAATAGCATCTGTTGGCTTTCAGTGTTGCTCTTCGGTGGTATAAATGTGGTGTGACGGTGTTCCATTGTCAGATACACAAGGCTACTGGCAGCTTTTCTAGCTCTGTGTTTGCCGGCCTGCCTTGCCAGTTCCTGTCCCGCTCGTGGTGGGAGGCCTGCAGTCTCAGTTGGAAATTACCTCCAGTGTTGATATGCCCCCATGAATGGCTTCCTTATTAGGTTAAATGTTAGAGCCTGACCTGAGCCTCTGTAGATTTGTGTAAAGGGTGTAGCTGCTGACTCAGATACCGGACTTGCTGTGTGTTTGTTTTGTTTTGTTTGTTTGTTTTTTCCTAGGGTGTGGCCAAACCATCCTGTTCCAATTTAACTATTGGGTACTGGACACACATTGACTTATTTTTAAATGCCAGCACACACTTTGCGGCTCTGCAGCATCGTGGCAAGAGCTTAATAGAAGTGGTCAAGAAAGTCTCGTTTCTGTTCACTAGGGTCTTCCCAGAATTGCTCCTCTTTTCACTTCCTTCCCTCGATGATGATTGTTGTTGGCGCCTTTCTGCTTCTTATTTCAGATGACGTTGAAGCTAGACAAATGACAGAAACAAGGTGCACACTTTTACCAGCGAGGGTAATTAACCATTGGAATAATTTACCAGGAGTTGTGGTGGATTCTCCATCACTGGAAATATTTCAATCACTCTTGGATGTTTTTCTAAAAGCGATGCTCTAGTCCAAACAGGAATTAATTCAGGGAAGCCCTATGGCCAGTATCCTACATGAGGTCAGACTAGATGATCACAATGGTCCCTTTCAGCCTTATGACCTACAAATTATTTAGTTTGACCTTGTCTATAACACAAGCTATAGAATTTCAACCAATAATTCCTGCAGTGGAGGGAATTCTTTTTCCCTCGTGCACGTGAACACTGAGCCCAGAAACACATGGGTGAGCAAGAGTGTCTCTCTTTGAGAAAGGCCTCCAGACTTGATGGAAAAACCACGCCCCACTACGCTCACTGTTACAAAAAAGAAAAACCCTCTTTTCAATTTTCTAACTTGGAGCTCTTGGACTTTATTTTTTAATCTGCTGGGTTATAATGTCTTCCGATATCAGGAATCTTCTCTCTGGTCACTTGGGCCTTGATGATGTAAACATGAATAGAAGACACAGACAAAATAATCAGGATGGGAAGTCCTGTTTCAGGATGGAGCTCATGTAAAAGGCTCAGACTCTGGGTATTTTGGGAGCTCTGCTGCTGAAGCCTGAGCTGACGTAGTGTTGGCTACGATAAGCCCGCTGTTTGCTTTTCTGCCATGTCTGACGCTTCCCTACATTCCCTTGTCTCCCGCAGATTGCCTGGAGTTTTTCCTACTGGAGTCCATGGCGTATACATTAAGCCCCTCTCCTGCTGGGCCTATCGGGACCCAGTACTGTGTTTGCAAAGTCGAATTATCCGTGTGCGGCCAAAACCTTCTGGACAGGGACGTGACCTCCAAATCTGACCCGTTTTGTGTCTTATTCGTAGACGTCAATGGCAAATGGACAGAGGTGAGTCACACATTGTCTACCCTATGCTGTTTTTGTGTTCATGTGAATAGTCCCACTGAAGCCAATGGCGCCACGTGCATGAGTGAAGTTATGCATGTCCTTAAATGTTTGTCTGATCAGGGCCTGAATGGACAGGAAATAGAGTGGAGAAACTGAGGCACAGAAGGGTCAAGTGACTCCATTTACAAACGTTCTCTAGACTGAATGGCTCGATCAGTTAAACCCCACTATTTTCACAAACTTCTGTAATACATTCCTATGTGGTGTAGTTTTGATTTCATCTGAATTCAGTAAAAAGGGGTACTAAATGCATGCTATTTAAGGAGGGCTGGGTGAACAAGTGCAGATAAAACAAGAAATCACCAGAACCTTCTCCCAATCAGAGCCACAGCTGCTTGGGCCATCATTGGAACAAGCTAACACTAAAATGTCTTCCGTGTTCCCCTAGGTCTGTCCCTGTAGCATAGTCAAAATTTGTGGCAGAAGTACTGAAATACACAGACTTTTGTCTTAGTGCTTCCAGCTGACTGGAAGCACGAAGTAATGGGAATAGCATGAGAGCTTGTGCCCATGGGATATATATATAGCCCAGTTTTTAAGACAACTGGGGGAGAGATTTTCAAAGCTCTCTAAGCCCAGTTGGACACTTAGTTCCTGTTAAAATTAAACCAAGTTGTTTGGACAAGTGTCCACGTTTTTGCAGTCGTCACCTGAATTGTTTATCGTGTGACATTGCACTCTATATGATCTTATGAAAATATGCTAATGAGTGTGAATATAATGTAACTGGAATATGCTTCATGCAAAAGGTCTCTTTGTAAATTATCATTACAAAGCTTATAATCTACTGAGTGTGGTCATTCAATTTGTATAAATGCAACATTCCTGTATCTGAAACTCGAAATATGAAATATAACTCTGAGGTCCTACTGTAATTATGCAAAGTGTGGGCCATTAATGGTGGCTTGGAACCTTGATGTCTCCCATTAACCAGGACAATTTGGTTGTAAATGGCTCTGTTTACTTGTAAGTCTTCCTGAATACGTGTGCGCAACGAGTGGGTAAGGAAGTCTTACAGTGACATGGGATCATGTCACCTGACCTGGAATCCATCTTTAACCTGGGGCTTTTCCATTTAGAAGGAGGGGTGGGAACCCAGAGGGGGACAAAGGATTCCTGCCTTGTGCAAAAGCTATATAAGGGGGTAGAACAGAACAAAGGGGGCTGCAGTCATGCGAAATCCCCTAGCTACCACCTGAGCTGGAACAAGGACTGTACCAGGGGAAAGGATTGGGCCCAGACTAGAAAGAGGCGAGTCTGTCAAAGACGCTTATTGGAACATCTCTGAGGGTGAGATTTACCTGCATTTAGTTTTCTACTGTATTAGGCTTAGACTTGCATCTTTTGTTTTATTTTGTGTGGTAATTTACTTTGTTCTGTCTGTTATTACTTGGAACCACTTAAATCCTACTTTTTATATTGAGCAGCATCACTTTTTACTTAATTATTAACCCAGAGTAAGTATTAATACTGGGGGTGGGTGGGTGAACAGCTGTGCATATCTCTCTATCAGTGTTTATAGAGGGCGAACAATTTATGAGTTTATCTTGTATAAGCTTTATACGGGGTAAAAAGGATTTATTTGGGGTTTGGACCCCATTGGTAGCTAGGTGTCTGAGTACTGGAGACAGGAGCGCTTCTTAAGCTGTTTTCAGTTAAGCCTGTAGCTTGAGGGGGATGTGGTTCAGACTTGGATCTGTGTTTGCGGCAGGCAAGCATGTCTGGCTCAAACAAGGGGGGAGAGAGAGCTCAGTGGTTTGAGCATTGGCCTGCTAAACCCAGGGTTGTGAGTTCAATCCTTGAGGGGGCCCGTTAGGGATCTGGGGCAACTATGGGGGATTGGTCCTGCTTTGAGCAGGGGGTGGGACTAGATGACCTCCTGAGGTCCCTTCCAACCCTGTGATTCTATGATTCTACTGAAGTCCCAAGCTGGCAGGGAAAACGGCCTCAGAGGTAGTCTAGGCACATCAGGTGGCAGTCCCAAAGGGGTTTCTGTGATCCAGCCCATCACATATGGTCTGTCTGTCTTTTATTTAGACATGGTTGCACGCGTCAGTGCCTTTTCTTGTTTGATCAGTGTTTTTCTTTTAAGAGGAATGATCAGCGAAGCGTGATCATCTCTGGTGGGTATTGGAAACTTCAGAACATTCCCAAGTTTGCCTGAAAGCCTCTGTATTAGGTCGGCACAAGTGATCTTCTCAGACCTGCAAGTGTGGGTACGTGAGTTCTCACTGTGATGCGTCTGGTTTCGCTGCCGTTACATTCATCTCGCAGACTTGTCTCTCTTGTCATTTTGACAAAAATCTTAGAATTCTGATCACAGGGCTCGGAAATGTCAACCTCTGTCATGGCACAGTGAAGGCTTAAAATGATTCCTTAACATTCCAGAGCTGCCCGAGTCACGATCCATGGTCCTGTGTGACGTGTAGAGGCTTGGGGCAATGCTGTCATGATCCCTAATGACTCGAGCCCAATCTGAGCACACTGCAATGCTAATCTAATGCGGTGTCCCGGGTGCCAAGGCCCTCGTTAGAATCCAGAGGTGCCATTCCAAGTTGTACGATGAGCTGTTTGTTTGGAGCCCCAGCCAAGTATGAAACTGCTCTTTTGTTTTGAATTGGCTAGTTATTCGGTCAGTATTGAATGTTACATGATGGTGCAGGTTTGGACTGGTGTATATTGGGTACTGCTGTTGATTTGCATTGTTCAGGGAGACTCTGGAGGTGGGTTGTGTTTGAATACCTAAGGCCTCATCCGAAGCCCATGGAGGTCAATGGACTGGGGTCAGGCCCTGAATGAATTTCAGATTCATAGTTTGGGAACAGCAGGTGGGGGCCCCTGGGCAAGAAAAAGGAGAGGCACTAAAGTGATGAGGTTCAGTTATATGCTGTGTGAACTGCAGTCCAGTCAGTGATTCACCGGGAAAAGCCTTTGAACTGTTCATGAGTCTGGATCGCGCTTGGCTGGATGAGACGTATGCGCCGCACCTGTCACCCTTTATTGGAGGAGACGCTGAGCAGAAGCTACATCTTAACACTGTCGTGGCTTGTTTCTTCGCCATCAGATCCAAACACCCTAGAGCAGGGGTGGGCAAACTTTTTGGCCTGAGGGCCACATCTGTATGGGGAAATTGCAAGCAGGGCCACGAATGTAGGGCTGGGGTGCGGAGTGCAGGAGGGGTGCATCGGGGGATTCAGGGAAGGGGGTTGGAGTGCAGGAGGGGTGCGGAGTGTGGCAGGGGGCTCAAGGCAGGAGGTTGGGGTGCAGGAGGGGGCTCAGGGCAGGGGGTTGGGGTGCAGGAAGGGTTCGGGGTGCAGGCTCCAGGGTGGTAGCGGTGCGCAGCAGGGCTAAGGCAGGCTCCCTGTCTGCCCTGGCCCCACGCCGCTCCCAGAAGCGGCCGGCACCATGTTCCTGCGGCCCCTGGGGAAGAGGGGGGGACAGAGGGCTCTGCGTGCTGCCCTTGCCTGCGGGTACCTCCCCCAAAGCTCTCATTGGCTGTGGTTCCCCGTTCCCGGCCAATGGGAGCTGCGGGGGGCGGTGCCTGCAGCCAAGGGCAGCACACGGCGCCTTCTGCTCCCCCTTCCCCCAGGGGCTGCAGGGATGTGATGCTGGCTGCTTCTGGCGTGGGGCCAGGGCAGGCAGGGAGCCTGCCTGAGCCCTGCTGGGCCATGGGGCTGCCAATCCTGTGGGCTGGATCCAAAGCCCTGACTGGCCGGATCCGGTCCGCAGGCCGTAGTTTGCTCACCCCTGCCCTATAGCCTTATAGCTCATGTCACCATGTCAAAACTAACATCCTTGGGGAGAACAGAACTAAAACCAAGTTATTTTCCAGGGCTGGAGTTTGACGGGTCTAGGAAAGTTGAGAGGAAATCTGAGAGTGTGAAATCTTATCCATTTGTGCTGGACGTTGTGCAGACCTGAAGTAGGAGGGTTGTGGCAACAAAGAGCCTATCTGCTAAAGAAGGACAAGATCAAAAACCCAAGCGGGAGGAGGGGGAAGATATGGTTAACCATTTTCAGAAGACAAGGTTGCGTAGATTAGCGATGTGCGTTATTTGAAGGCTTATCCTGTTATCAAGAAGCCTGTTTCAAAAGGCACACGTGGAGGAGGGGGAAACATAAGCTGTAAACCTAGAGGGCGAGAACTAGAATATCACTTCCACTCCTTTTAGCACATCTGGGAAAATACAAGGTATGCTGCCCAGCTGCTATGAGCAGAGGTTAGCAGCTCTTGGGCAGTTTCTTTTGCAAATAATAATGTTGCCCATCAGCAAGGGCCAGCTGAGGTTCCTTAAAGAGAAACACGCTGCCCCGCGCATGTTGAAAATCAGCGTTAGCAGCATGATTCCTCCTGGTGGGTTGATGAGCAGAGAACTGCCTTCATTTACTCCCTTTGCCACCCCTTAAATTGAGGCTGTGTGCCCTCCCCATGGCAGGGCCTGCAAACATGAGTTTGTTCTGGGAGAAGAGGAACTCCAGCATCCACCCAGCCCTGTGACAGTGGAACAAAGATCTCTAATTTGTTCCCCCTTAAAAATGCAAAGCACAGAGACCCATTGTGTGGTCTTGTTTCAAGCACTCTGCCTCTGTAGTATGAAGCTGCTAATGAAACTAATGGTGTGTGAATTGGATGAATTATTTGATGATTTAAGTCCGTTCTGGCCAGATTCCAAGGATCTACCATCCAAAAAAATAAAAAAAGAAGCACCAGCCAAACATATACTCCGCTGAAAACAGGCCTCAGGCTGGAATGCAGCACTAGGGAACATCGCACACATAGGAATACTTACAGTCCCTTTGGGCACTGTTTGTGTTTGAGAAGCAGGACATACCTGGCCCAACTCAGGGGCTGGGGAGGAAGGATCTTGGCAACTTCCTAGGAGCTATGGGACCACTTGCGTAAGAGGGACAATGCTGCAGGTCTCCTCGTCCTTCATATGGAGACTACAGGCCCTAACATGTAAGGGTCCTTCTTGATCTGGATAGTCTTCCTTGTGGATGGAGGCAGATCATTGCATGCTAGGAGTTGTGATCTGCATGGGTTGAACCTTTGCATTTATAGATGAGAGCTACTGCAGGTTGGATTGCAGAATACCATGGACTTCACTGTAGATATGGAGTGTCTTATAGACTTGCCATAGTTAGGCAGCTCTCTGTTAAGACCACTAGAAAACCAACCCCAATTTCTCTCTCTCCTATCCTCTGGGATTGAGGTGGACGTTCCCCTCTTCATAGTAGAGGTTCCTGCAGCTCTTTAGAACCAAGAGTTCACCACTTTCTAAAGGGCAGCCTTTGGTCTTTCTTTGGTGTCTGGTCCCTATTCAGAGAACACGTTGCTCTGAGGAATTATGGGCAGCCTGTCCCCTTGTCACAATGGCGTGGGAGTTTTGCGTTTTTAAATTAAAACCCAAGATTGTGCATATGAAACGTGTTGGCTCAGTGTTCAACAAAAGCCGTGAAGAAGGCACGGGGCCAAGATGTTTGTGTGCGGAACTGCTGGTTTATTTTTGATTCTGAGGGATGCAGTGTGTTGGAAGACTTTTCCTTATGTAACAAGTCGCTGAATGGAAAAATCATAAACAGCACGGGGAGAATTGTGGAGACATTCGCTTCTAACCTGTAGGTCACTGCTTTGAATTTGGTCCAGGCCAGTAGTGGTAGAAGATAATTAATAGCTATGGACAGGTACCACTCTGTGCCTTAAGTGGAACAAGTAGATTGTTCCTGAGGACAGGAGTCCCCACCAAAAAAACATTGACAATTGGAACGAATTGGATTGACAGCAGGAAGGTCTTGGCAAAGAAGCCGACGAATGAACTGGGTTACTGGGTTATAGCCTGAACTATCCTTAGCTCCTAGAGTTGGTCCCTTCAAGTCAGGGTTGAGGAACTTTGATGGGGCACCCTGGGTGGGGTATGGGAATCTTTCACTGCCATGTTGTACCTGTTCTGTGAGGCTAAAGAAGATCTTAAGTCTCCAGGGCTCTGAATTCTCAGCACCCTTCCACAGTAATAAAATTTCACTTAAATCGAAAGCAAAAACCCATGTGTCTTGAATTTTTTTTGCTGATGCTAATGCGGTGATCTGGGTTAGATTCACAGGATTTCTAATCTTGTCATGCAGTGTCTCTTTAACCTGCCATAATTCTAAAGGCCTCTTTTGCTGTCGATAAGATTGTGTCAGATGGCTTCAACACCAGCTTCCTTTACGACGTAATCAAATGTGTGTGGTTTATTTTTTGCCTGTGCTTTTTTAACTCCTGTTACTTTGCGAAATACACTATAGAGTTGTTCTTGAAAGGGCAGTGTCGGGGTTCCTTCCCCACTCTGAACTCTAGGGTACAGATGTGGGGACCTGTATGAAAAACCCCCTAAGCTTATTCTTACCAGCTTAGGTTAAAACTTCCCCAAGGTACAAACTATTTTTCCTTTTGTCCCTGGACTTTATTGCTGCCACCACCAAGCGTCTAACAAAAATATAAGAGAGAAAGAGCCCACTTGGAAACGTCTTTTTCCCCCCCCAAATCCTCCCAAACTCTACACCCCCTTTCCTGGGGAAGGCTTGATAAAAATCCTCACCAATTTGCATAGGTGACCACAGACCCAAACCCTTGGATCTTAAGAACAATGAAAAAAGCAATCAGGTTCTTAAAAGAAGAATTTTAATTGAAGAAAAAGTAAAAGAATCACCTCTGTAAAATCAGGAGGGTAAATACCTTACAGGGTAATCAGATTCAAAACATAGAGAATCCCTCTAAGCAAAACCTTAAGTTACAAAAAGACACAAACAGGAATATCCATTCCATTCAGCACAGCTTATTTTATCAGCCATTTAAACAAAACAGAATCTAATGCATATCTAACTAGATTGCTTACTAACTCTTTACAGGAGTTCTGACCTGCATTCCTGCTCTGGTCCTGGCAAAAAAAAAAAAAAAACCACACAGACAGACAGAGCCCTTTGTCCCCCTTCCTCCCCCCCCCCCCCCATCTTTGAAAGTATCTTGTCTCCTCATTGGTCATTTTGGTCAGGCGCCAGCGAGGTTGTCTTAACTTCTTAACCTTTTACAGGTGAAAGGGTTTTTCCTCTGGCCAGGAGGGATTTAAAGGTGTTTACCCTTCCTTTTATATTTATGACAGGCAGTTTCTGAGACACTCTGCTTTTGTGGAGTCAGCGGAGGTCAGCACATTGCTAAACTTCGCTGCTAGTCCCTGGGCTGCCTCCAGCTGGAATGGGGGAATGGTCACTGCTCCTGAAGGCTGAATGTTCGAGTTTAGAGAGCAGCTGGCTGGGATCCACAAATGGGGGTGGGGGGGCAGGGTCCTGGGACTGGCCAGTGTCACTCCCAGTAAGGCGCTGCTGTGGCAACAAGAAGGTTTTGCCCTAGTATTTTCAGGTTTGTCTGGATACAGGACGGTCACTGGGCTGACGTAGCTTTGGGGACCCTCGGCATATCATCGTGCGATCTCGTGCCCTGGTCACGTTGCAGTACCCCATATGATGTAAATGTTCTGTGATTGCAATGGAAGGAGTCGAGACTCTGTGTGTGTGTGTGTGTGTGTGTGTGTGTGTGTGTGTGTGTAATGGGGTTGAAGTGATGAACTCCCTTATAGGAGGAGGCATAGGTGGGAGAAAGCATGAAGTTGAAGCGCCTTCAGAATGTACGTAAAATCCGTCAGTAATCCCCCACTAACGATCAATCCAGATGACGACAATAGTTATAGTTAAGTTAAGTTAACTTATAGTTAAGCGGAAGAAATATCCCCAGACTTGGTGCCTGCAATGTCTTAACACGCAGTGCCAGATAACGCCAACAAAGATTGCGATTCAGTGTTTCTAGCAGTCAGATTGGTTCCCAGGTGCCATGATTCTGTCTCACTAAGCTTAACAGGCACTGAAAATTTGCCGTGAATCAGCCTTTGAAAAAACACAAGCCAAGGAGCTACATAAAAATTAGTCATGTCTTAATTAAACTTTCCATTGAACTGATGTCATGTTGCTCTGACCATAAAGGAGCCGCTGCAAGATGCAATGAGGCACGCTGACGAATGCCATTCCTGGTGTGCCCTGGAGAGAACATCTGGCTGCTTTTGTGCCGCTCCTGCACAGGTCACCTCCGATTGATAGAGACCCCATGACTTGCTCGGAGTCTCATCCTGCAGTTTCGGTCTTGTCCCCGCTTTGCATTTCATAGCCTGGACTGTCTGATCATGTGCAGCAGCAGCAACGTGGCCAACGCTTCTCTTGCACTGGAAGTGGCTCACAAAGGGCTCTGCCCCAAGGAGCTAGCAGACCCATGCAGATACGGGGCCAGATTTTCAAACGCCCAGCACCCACACCTGGAGCCAGAGTTTTCAAAAGCACTCGCCCGCTGAACTGTTTTGAAACTCCGGCTGCGTACTTGGGTGCCCAAAATGGCAGCTGAAGCTCTGTTGAAAATCCGGTCCGACATATCCAGGTCAAACACCAGAAGGCATGGAGAGACATAGGACCAAATTTCAGACCTGGTGTAAGCAGGAGCAGCTCCTTGGTCCCTGTTCTGTGTTTCCCTCTCTCGCCTCAGGGTTAGAGATGAGGAGTTCTGGCTCCTCAGCCTCCATTCCTCCCCTTCTCTCTCTTGGGGGTGTTAGAGTGAGGCTCTGCAGACTCTGGACTGGCCCTCCCTTTTAGGTTCATCACCCTGCCAGCTCAAGCTTTCCTTAGACCCCCATAACAACGCTCCCCAGTTGTTGAGGACTATGGAACATCTATCTCCCTTCTGCTGCTATGGAGCTTTAAATTTGTGTTCATCCCGGGCAGGCTCCGTTACGTGGGGAACTTTTCCTCATTTTCTGCTTGTAATTCAAGGTGCTCTACTTGGCCCACGCAGAAATCTTTATTTAGTCCGTTGCTCTTTCTGGGACAGGTTAAAAATCTAGAACTTCTCTTCCATGTTTGGACCCAAATGACTCTTTCCATTGGGTTAACTCTTTGCAGGACTAAAAGAATTCCATAAAGGTTAAGGAAAGAAAAGGAGAGAGGTGGTTTTCTCCTGTGTCCTGGCTGTGTTATGAGAAGGGGGTTGTACTTGGTAATGGGTCACTGCCAGGTTTGAAGGGTACCTTTGTGATACCAACAATCCAACTGTGTGCCAAAGGACCAGAAGGTGGCCCACCTGCATTTGGTTGCGCATTGCAGCGTAACAGACAGATTATAATATTGTCGGCTCTAGACCTGGTCTAAGGGAAGCTTTCCACCTGTGAGTGCGGTAAAGCCGTCTTTTTCAAAGTGCTTGGAAATACTGTACAGCAGTCGGCCGGGATGAGAGCAGAACTCCTGATCTCATGGCGCCCAGGTCCTTGCAGCAGCCCCTAGGTTAATGGGAAGTCTCTTTAAATTTGTGGAAAGGGGCTGTGATCAGGGTCTCAGGGGAGCCAAGTGAGGTCATAGAATCCTAGAATATCAGGGTTGGAAGGGACCTCAGGAGGTCCTCTAGTCCAACCCCCTGCTCAAAGCAGGACCAATCCCCACTCAATTAGGTCACTTACTTAGGGTGCACTGCAAAGAATGGGGCAAACAATCCCCAAAGCTGGTGGAGATTCCAATACTTTGATTTACCAAGCCAGCACAAAACAGGCTCTATAATACCTCATTGGTTACCCAGAAGCCAGCAACACAGTTCCCTTAAAGCAACCCAGCCTTAGGCTCCACCCAGACACCCAAGTCAAATATGATGAGGATTACTGAAAATCTTATTCATCATATAGAAAAGTTCTACCAATCCCAAAGGATCGGACACATTACCTCCCAGGTTAATGAATACTCCAGATCTTACCCAAATCATAGAATCATAGAATATCAGGGTTGGAAGGGACCTCAGGAGGTCATCTAGTCCAACACCCTGCTCAAAGCAGGACCAATCCCCAACTAAATCATCCCAGCCAGGGCTTTGTCAAGCTGGGTCTTAAAAACCTCTAAGGATGGAGATTCCACCACCTCCCTCGGTAACGCCTTCCAGTGTTTCACCACCCTTCTAGTGAAAAAGCTTTTCCTAATATCCAACCTAAACCTCCCCCACTGCAACTTGAGACCAATACTCCTTGTTCTGTCATCAGCTACCACTGAGAACAGTCTAGATCCATCCTCTTTGGAACCACCTTTCAGGTAGTTGAAAGCAGCTATCAAATCCCCCCTCATTCTTCTCTTCCGCAGACTAAACATCCCCAGTTCCCTCAGACTCTCCTCATAAGTCATGTGTTCCAGTCCCCTAATCATTTTTGTTGCCCTCCGCTGGACTCTTTCCAATTTTTCCACATCCTTCTTGTAGTGTGGGGCCCAAAACTGGACACAGTACTCCAGATGAGGCCTCACCAATGTCGAATAGAGGGGAACGATCACGTCCCTCAGTCTGCTGGCAATGCCCCTCCTTATACAGCCCAAAATGCCATAGGCCTTCTTGGCAACAAGGGCACACTGTTGACTCATATCCAGCTTCTCGTCCACTGTAACCCCTAGGTCCTTTTCTGCAGAACTGCTGCCGAGCCATTTGGTCCCTAGTCTGTAGCAGTGCATTGGATTCTTCCGTCCTAAGTGCAGGACTCTGCACTTGTCCTTGTTGAACCTCATCAGATTTCTTTTGGCCCAATCCTCCAATTTGTCTAGGTCCCTCTGCATCTTATCGCTACCCTCCAGCGTATCTACCTCTCCTCCCAGTTTAGTGTCATCTGCAAACTTGCTGAGGGTGCAATCCACACCAACCTCCAGATCGTTTATGAAGATATTGAACAAAACCGGCCCCAGGACCGACCCTTGGGGCACTCCACTTGATACCGGCTGCCATCTAGACATGGAGCCATTGATCACTACCCGTTGAGCCCGACAATCTAGCCAACTTTCTGTCCACCTTATAGTCCATTCATCCAGCCCATACTTCTTTAACTTGCTGGCAAGAATACTGTGGGAGACCGTGTCAAAAGCTTTGCTAAAGTCAAGGAACAACACGTCCACCACTTTCCCCTCATCCACAGAGCCAGTTATCTCATCACAGAAGGCAATTAGATTAGTCAGGCATGACTTGCCCTTGGTGAATCCATGCTGACTGTTCCTGATCACTTTCCTCTCCTTTAAGTGCTTCAGAATTGATTCCTTGAGGACCTGCTCCATGATTTTTCCAGGGACTGAGATGAGGCTGACTGGCCTGTAGTTCCCAGGATCCTCCTCCTTCCCTTTTTTAAAGATGGGCACTACATTAGCCTTTTTCCAGCCATCCGGGACTTCCCTGGATCGCCATGAGTTTTCAAAGATAATGGCCAATGGCTCTGCAATCACATCCGCCAACTCCTTTAGCACTCTCGGATGCAGCGCATCCGGCCCCATGGACTTGTGCTCGTCCAGCTTTTCTAAATAGTCCCGAACCACTTCTTTCTCCACAGAGGGCTGGTCACCTCCTCCTCATGCTGTGCTGCCCAGTGCAGTAGTCTGGGAGCTGACCTTGTTCGTGAAGACAGAGGCAAAAAAAGCATTGAATACATTAGCTTTTTCCACATCCTCTGTCACTAGGTTGTCTCCCTCATTCAGTAAAGGGCCCACACTTTCCTAGACTTGCTTCTTGTTGCTAACATACCTGAAGAAACCCTTCTTGTTACTCTTAACATGTCTTGCTAGCTGCAACTGCAGGTGTGATTTGGCCTTCCTGATTTCACTCCTGCAAGCCCGAGCAATATTTTTTTACTCTTCCCTGGTCATTTGTCCAATCTTCCGCTTCTTGTAAGCTTCTTTTTTGTGTTTAAGATCAGCAAGGATTTCACTGTTAAGCGAAGCTGGTCGCCTGCCATATTTACTATTCTTTCTACACATCGGAATGGTTTGTTCCTATAACCTCAATAAGGATTCTTTAAAATACAGCCAGCTGTCCTGGACTCCTTTCCCCCTCATATTATTCTCCCAGGGGATCCTGCCCATCAGTTCCCTGAGGGATTCAAAGTCTGCTTTTCTGAAGTCCAGGGTCCGTATTCTGCTGCTCTCCTTTCTTCCCTGTGTCAGGATCCTGAACTCGACCATCTCATGGTCACTGCCTCCCAGGTTCCCATCCACTTTTGCTTCCCCTACTAATTCTTCCCAGTTTGTGAGCAGCAGGTCAAGAAGAGCTCTGCCCCTAGTTGGTTCCTCCAGCACTTGCACCAGGAAATTGTCCCCTACACTTTCCAAAAACTTCCTGGATTGTCTGTGCACCGCTGTATTGCTCTCCCAGCAGATATCAGGGTGATTGAAGTCTCCCATGAGAACCAGGGCCTGTGATCTAGTAACTTCTGTGAGTTGCCAGAAGAAAGCCTCATCCACCTAATCCCCCTGGTCCGGTGGTCTATAGCAGACTCCCACCACGACATCACCCTTGTTGTTCACACTTCTAAACTTAATCCAGAGACACTCAGGTTTTTCTGCAGTTTCATACTTGAGCTCTGAGCAGTCATACTGCTCCCTAACATACAATGCAACTCCCCCACCTTTTCTGCCCTGCCTGTCCTTCCTGAACAGCTTATATCCATCCATGACAGTACTCCAGTCATGTGAGTTATCCCACCAAGTCTCTGTTATTCCAATCACATCATAATTCCTTGACTGTGCCAGGACTTCCAGTTCTCCCTGCTTGTTTCCCAGGCTTCTTGCATTTGTGTATAGGCACTTGAGATAACTCGCTGATCGTCCCTCCTTCTCAGTATGAGGCCGGAGACCTGCCCTCTCGCGCGCTCCTGCTCGTGCTTCCTCCCGGTAGCCCACTTCCCCACTTACCTCAGGGCTTTGGTCTCCTTCCCCCGGTGAACCTAGTTTAAAGCCCTCCTCTCTAGGTTAGCCAGCCTGCTTGCGAAGATGCTCTTCCCTCTCTTCGTTAGGTGGAGCCCATCTCTGCCTAGCACTCCTCCTTCTTGGAACACCATCCCATGGTCAAACAATTCAAAGCCTTCTCTCCCACACCACCTGCGTAGCCATTCGTTGACTTCTACGATTTGACAGTCTCTACACAGGCCTTTTCCTTCCACGGGGAGTATGGACGAGAAGACCACTTGCACCTCAAACTCCTTTATCCTTCTTCCCAGAGCCACGTAGTCTGCAGTGATCCGCTCAAGGTCATTCTTGGCAGTATCATTGGGGCCCACGTGGAGAAGCAGGAAGGGGTAGCGATCCGAGGGCTTGATGAGTCTCAGCAGTCTCTCCGTCACATTGTGAATCCTAGCTCCTGGCAAGCAGCAGACTTCTCGGTTTTCCCGGTCGGGGCGGCAGATAGATGACTCAGTCCCCCTGAGGAGAGAGTCCCCGACCACCACCACCCGCCTCCTTCTCTTGGGAGCGGTGGTCGTGGAACCCCCAACCCTAGGACAGTGCATCTCATGCCTTCCAATCGGCGGAGTCTCCTTCTGTTCCCTTCCCTCAGGTGTATCATCTAGTCCACTCTCCGCATTAGTACCTGTGGAGAGAACATGAAAACGGTTACTTACCTGTATCTGCGTTGCTGGTACATGGACGCTCCCCTTTCTTCTTCTGGAGGTCACATGCTGCCAAATTTCTTCACCGTCCTCCTGTCCCCACTCCACAGCCTGCTCTGAATCTTCAGAACGTTGTGCCCGTAGAAGCATGTCCTGACATCTGTCCAGGAAATCTTCAGTTTCTCTTATGCAACGCTTACAGCCAATTCTCATTAACTAAACTAAAATTTATTAAAGAGAGTGTGTATTGGTTGAAGGATTAGTACACATACAGACATGAGTACAGTTCTTGAGATTGAATTCATATTAGAGATGGCGAGCGTTATAGTTGCAAAGAGTTCTTTCAGAATTAGTTCATAGGTTATAGTCCAATCTTCATATTCAGGGTGTTTTAGCTTAGGACTGGGATCTCAGCCTTTGGACTTAAGCTTCTCCTGCCTGAAGCATCAAGCAGGTCTGAGATCGAAAGGATTGGGATCAAAAGGTCTTTTATACAGTACCAGGCCTTCTGTAACCGCTCAGAGTCCTTTGGCAAACAATAAGCAACTATGGGGACTTCTGAAGTAGATCCATTTCCTAAGCATCGCTGGTAATCATCCACACAGATTAACATAAGGCAATTGCCCGTTTTCCATTGTTCTCGGGTGCTTTGCTATACATTTCAAAGAGAGACAAACACAGCTATATCCTATGTTTACAGTTCATTTAAATGTTAATATTCCCTTTTGATCTCTGAATCAATAGCTATAGTGACAAACAGGAACTGTCTGCTTACATGCCTAACATATGAGTACACACATACAATTAGTATCCCCTCCAATTTCTAACAATATAGGTTTGTATTTCAAAGTTCTAGCCTATCTACCATAGAGTGGCTCTAATTACCACTCACATGTCTCTAATGGTTGACTCTGTCATTTATCCTGCGGGATGCTTAACCCTTTCTGGCAACACATCACATTTTGTATGAGGTTTGTTGCAATGATATAACAGTGGTAGCAACAATGATCTGCATGGTCCTATTTTAATTGGATCACATTACTTTGTAGCACAGATGAGTAGGCAGCCTGGTCCAGTTGAGAGATGTTCTTCAAAATCTGGAACAACTGGGAGGTGTGATTAGAGGTGTTTGGAGCCGTAAATAACTTCTACAATTAGAGGGATCAATAACCCTGTACAGTTTGGTATTGGAGCACTTCCCTAGCCCCCAGAGGGCCCTTCTGTAATATCAAGACTCAAATAACTAACCCTTTGGGATCAGCTTAACCCAAAAGCTGATGAGGATCCCCTTCCTTGAGCCCCTGGCTTTTTTTCCCCAGCATTGCTCCCCATTAGAAACACAACGGTATGATGTAAATCAAACCAGAATTAACTCAGGAAAGTTGCATGGCCTGTGCTTATGCAGGAAGTCCGACTAAGTGATCACAGTACCTTTATAATCTATTCATCTTGCTGCAGCTTCTCCATAAATGTCACCTTGTTGATCCCTGCTAACTTTTTTTTCTTCCGCACGGTGTATCTCTTTCCCCACCCTGCCAACAACCGGGCTATTTTCTCCGAGCGAGGCTAGCCCCAGGGGCACAGCTCTGTTCCCCTGACCCTCTTCCAGAGGTACTGTAGTGGTGCTAATGTAGAGTTTAAATAACAGTGCTTTTGAGGGTATTAATTTCAGCAGTCTCCCAAACTGAAGTGCTAATCAGGGTCTTTGGCATCCTAATTAAGGCTGTAGCATTTGCTCAGCACAGTCATAGGAGTGGTTTGTTGTTGGCTGGGTTTTGCAAGTTGGGAGAAATTATCCGTGGCCTGGTACCCTGTGCTGGTCTCCTCCACTCACTTTAAACCCATGGATCGGGTCCTCCGGCTGCAGACAGGGTTACTCAGCTCTGCTGCTCCAGGTCTATTGCACGGAGCGAAGCAATGAGGGCAAAATGAGCTCTCTGTGATGTGGTCCACGGGGATTCTGTCTAATCTTGTTACTGAGGCGCCAGTGAAGATCTTATTTAAAAAACAATAAATCAGATGCTAGCAGAAAAACAGGCCCCTCTGGCTTCATGGTTTTGTTGATGCAGTTTGGAATAATACAGAATTCACGCCCAGAATAGGGGCCAGATTCCCTGTGGTTTTCGGCCCCCTTACACCGCTAAAACAGCCTAAAGGGGAAGTGGAATACACCCTATGAATCGGGTGCCCTGGCCAGTATGGAGTTGCTGGAAAGGCTCTTTATCAGCCCTGCTCCCAGCAGAAGGAGCATTTGGGGGCCATTCATAGGGAGACGGGGAGTGTGGCTGGACTGTTCTGTGCTTGGGCTAGTCTCACCTGGCTGATGGGGTCCCTAGGAGGCAATTGCAGCCTGATCATAAATCTCAGTAGCCTTGTGGCTGCTCTGATTTATGCCGGGGTTCTGGTAGATCCCAGCAGCCCGAAATATTACAAGGAGTACGAAGGAGACTTAAATCTGTTTTTGTGCCACCTACTGCCACGTTCCTGTGCCGGGACAGAGGAACAGAGAATCAGGGCCTCGGTCTTTTAGATAGGAGTTGAAATCAAGTGAGTGGATGTAAAAATAGCAGGAGATCTTTTTTTTAATCAAAGACAGGGTTCTGGCAAGCCCTAGCCCAATACCAAATTGAGTAACTCAATATCCAGCCCCAAGAGATCAAAAACTGTCAGGTCCAAAAAAAATTTGAGATTGTCTTAAAAATAATAATTTCTGGTTTCTGACCCTTTAGGGAGCTGTCACTTCACATTTTCAAGCCTTTCTCCACAATCACGAAGGCTGGAAACATACGTTTTTAATTTTAAATGAAAGCTGAGATTCCCGTGCAATCTCCTGATTCTAGCAGCTGGGGGGGTCTAAGAAACCCATCTGATATCATGAGATTTGCGATAAAAATCACAGCAGCTGGCATCGCTGTAAATCCTATTTTCTGCAGGATCAGCTGGCTCCATAGCTTCATTTCCTGTCCCGCACTGTGTAGCGTTGCTCTGAGCTGTTAAAACAGCTGCTGTGTTCCATCCAAGGGGTGACTGCATTTCAGTGGTGGGGGAGAGGGTTTCTGTATGGCTGCATGTGGTTGGTGGAGTGGCCTGTTTTAGGGTTTTGTGCGGCCATCCATCACCATAGTACCTGAGTGCCTTCCTTGTGGGTCAACAGCAGGAGTGAAGTCCCTGGTGTATTTCGTGGGGTCTCTGGCACTCCTCCCTTTTTAGGACAAACCCTCTGCGTGGGTTTTTTAGATTTTATTACTATCCCCTGTGTGTTGGTTGGTAGGGTTTTAACGGGTAGAAATCTGGGGTCCTTCAGTACAGAGCAAAGTTATTAATATTTAGAATTACAGCAGCATCCAGAGTTCTGCATCAGAAACAGGGCCCCATTGTGCTGGATAATACTCCTCACATGTTGCTGATCATTTGATTTTTTCATCTTCCCAGCGGGTGCAGCAGGGAGCTATTTTGAGATAATATTAGTTTACTCCACATGTTTTCCTGGCAATTAAGATGGAATAAGTTACGGCCTCATATAGACCAACTCTGCGTGTATTTTTAGCAAAATTACCATATTTCCATTCTGTCCCTCCAAAAAGGAAAAAAATCTCTCCTACACTGAATACATTTCGGTGGAACTAAAAGGTGTGTCCTTGTTTCCGCTCCTGTCACCTATCTGTTTGTAGCTTTCCATTGTTTGCAGGCCTTCTGTCTACATCCATTACTCCTGATGGAGCCGGTAGTCTTCGTGGTCCATGTGGATGAGTGTTTGTGGCAGGTGCTCTTTAGCAGAAGGACGTGTTTGTCTAGTGGTTAGAGCAAGGGACTGCGAGTCAGGAGAATGTAGGTGTCCTGGTCAGGTCTGTACTGCTCGCTTGTGGACGGTGGGGGAGTCACTCAACCTCTCTCTGGTGTCTGTTTCCCAACTTGCAGAATGGGGATCATGGTGGTCTAATTAATAGGGAGGCAAAATTCCTTCCTTTCTGTGCAGTTCTTTGTGGCCCGCGGTGGGCAAAGGGTTGGTAAGCACCCTAGAAACACAGAGGAGGGAGTGGTGAGTGATAGCGGCTTTCTTAACAACCAAGGAAGCAAAGACAAGTGGTGGGCGATGCTGGAGGTAAAATGAGGAAGGAAACCGCTCCCCTTGTTGGAATAGTATTAAGGGAGGAAGACAGGAGTTTCCCTTGTCAGCTTGAATGGCAACATTCTTTGCCTATTGTATGGAAGGATGGTCTAGTGGTTAGGGGGCTAGCCTGGCACTTGGGAGACCTGAGTTCAATTCCTTGTGTGACCACCTTGGGCTTGTCTATACTTGGAAGTTAGCGCCGACTCAGGTAGGCTGTGACTTGAAAGCACAATGGCTGTCCCTGAATAACTCCGTATGTGGACACTCTTATTCTGGAACAAGAGTGCCCCGTTCCTGTTTCACTTACCCCTCTTTAAACAGGAACAAGGCCCTCTTCTTTTGGAATAAAAGTGTTCACACACAGAGTTGCACAGGGACAGTTAATCAGGAATAACTCTGTAGCTGAGGCCCTCTGTGGCTCGGGTCCTCGTGTGTACACTGGGGCTAATAGCACTGCCCTGGCTCACAGAGGTGTGGTGAGGATACACACAGTAGAGATTGTGAGGTGCTCAGCTACTGTGGTAATGAGGCTGTCCCAAGTACAATTGGGACAGCTGGAACTGGACCTATGAAACTGTCTTGTTCTTGCCTTCTGGGCCATGACCCCCAGGTGACCATCACCAATTGCCTTAGGAGAAGGGGACAGTTTAGTTAACCCCATCCTGTTCCCTCTGCCTCAGTAACCCGGAGCATCCCATAAACCCGTGTGCTGTTTCCTAAGCTGCCTCCTTTCGTAGTGCCATGTGACCCAGTGCAAAGAATTATGGGAGGACTGCACTAGAGGTCGGCAGGTGGCTGATGCCTGAATGTTGGGGGTGGCAGTTTAAAGGAAGAGTTCGCCCGTCCTGCTCGTGTTGGGCTGCTGTGAAGTGACACCGGCGAACAGCGAGAGGAAAGGCTTGGTCGGGGCAGTTAACGAGTGGCCGCTGAATTCATCTGACTCTGACCAACTGATGGTATCGTGCCTCAAAAATCCAGGCCCGGAACGCCAGCCCCAGCTGTGCAAATCTAAACAGTTCTCCCTTTCAGAGGCAGCAGCCGTTGCTGTGTGGTGTACGGCTCCAGGGAGAGCACATGGACCAACGCGCAAAGCATCACCATTTTCCAGCACCTGCAGCCAAGAAAAACAAGACTGGGCTGGAGTCTCAGGAGGCAGCTCTTCTCTAGTCCCTTAAAAGTAGCCCAGTTGGATCAAATCACAGACGTGTGCTTTGTAATAGCTCCAGCCTGGAATAAGAGACGTGAAACAGGAAAAGACCTGTTCGATCATCTTATCCAGCCAGCTGTGTCAGGGCAGGATGGTTCTGTGCACCATGTATTTTGCAGCAATTTATCCAGTTCAGCCTTAAATGCCTTAGTGAGGGTCTGCTTCCCTTGTGATTCTATCCCACAGCCTCGTAGATCTGATAAGAAGTCTCTTAAATCAGCCTAGATTCCCCCTTTTGGGATTCATCCCGGTATTCCTCACTGAGCTTCCTTATACCACTCTCATTCCTCTGCTTCCTGTGCGCTCACATCCTGGAGACCTTTGTAGGTGGTTATCATGTTATAGCCTTCACTTCCCACTTAACAGCTGCTGAGCCAAGCTAGACTTACGTAGCTCTTTGAGTTTCTTCTCTCATGAATCTCACTCTTTAGCTTCCCGGAAGCATTTTTGAGCCTCTTCTCTGAACTTCCTCTAGTTTGTGTCGATCATCAGAGCTGGTTTTGTAGCTAAGGGGCTAGACAGGGACTTGGGAGATTAGGGTTCAATCCTTGACTTGGCCACAAACTTCCAGGGTGTTCACAGTGTTCAAAAGGGAGCTAGATAGATTCATGGAAGACAGGTCCATCTATGGCTATTAGCCAGGATGGACAGGAATGGTGTCCCTAGCTTCTGTTTGCCAAAAGCTGGGATTGGGTGACAGGGCATGGATCACTTGATGATAACCTGTCTATTCATTCCCTTTGGGGCACCTGCCATTGGCCAACGACAGGGGACAGGATACTGGGCTGGATGGACCTTTGGTCTGACCCAGTCTGGCCGTTCTTATGTTCTTAAGGGCAAGTCGCTTCAATCTCTCTGTGCCTTGTTTCCCCCGCTGCACAAATCCGTTGTTTTTCTTAGTCCTTGCCTGCTGAGAGTATCAGCTTTTTAGAGCAGGGTCATTCTCACTATGTTTATATAGTGCCTGGCCCAGTGGGGCTGCAGGGTCAGTCAGGGTCTCTAGGTCTCATTGCAGCAGAGAGAATGTTTCTGATAATGAAGTTCCAAGATTAGAGTTCGCTATCCCCTGGGGGCAGTGCCCCAGCCATGTCAGATGTGTGCAGAGGGACGTGCGCTTTCCTGAGCCATTGGCCACTTTCTGCCATATCACACGTGCAAACCCACGTCCACTTTGCTGTCGTCTGGCTCTCTCATGCTCCATTACTGCTTCCTGTATTTCTCCCTCCCATTGTCAGTGTGTTCAGGTTATTTTTCTGCGTTGAATCTGGTTTTATTTGCTCGTCAACCCCTAGCTTCCTTAATAGGATTTTTCTGTCCTTCCTGGTGTTTGTAACTCCTCTCAGCTTTGGGCCTTGGCCGTTTTTAGCGTACTCCCTCTTCCAGATGAGTGAGGACCTTGTGTAAAACCAGACCCAACATGATCCCCTGCATCTCTCCTTCCCCCAGCGCAGTATGATGTTGTTTGTCTGCAGTCCTTCAACTGGTTGCCAGTCCTTGTGACTGGGCTCAAACGCACACTGGCAGGAACTAAGTTCAAATTCACCTCACAACCCTTGTGTGTGGTGTTCTGGGGCACGCACAGGCACAGGAGAACCAGCCGGTGGAGCCAAGATGCTGTCACTCTCTTCATTCTCAGCCTTTCTAGTAAGGTGAGCTCCGTTGCAGCTAAGCTCGTTAATGAAAACAAAACTTACAGTAGCTTTTTCAGCAGCTAGCTGAGTGGATGCCAGGGTTAGTCCGAGCTTCCAAGCAGGAAGGAATGGTTACATGCTGTGACGGGCAAGGGGACAGCCTTGTGATATGGGCACACGTTTCGGGTACTGTGTAAATATATTCTCTTCTCCCCACCGGATCCAGCCCTTTGAGCTCTCCACGGGGAGTGCTCTCCCAAGACTTCAGGCAGAGTTGTTCATCTCCTCCGGTGACTCGAGGCTGGAATACACTCGTGACAGAACAAGAAGCAATGGTCTCAAATTTTAGTGGGGGAGGTCTAGGTTGGATATTAGGGAACGCTATTTCACTAGGAGGGTGGTGAAGCACTGGAATGGGTTACCTAGGGAGGTGGTGGAATCTCCTTCCTTAGCCGTTTTTAAGGCCCGGCTTGACAAAGCCCTGGAGGGGATGATTTAGTTGGGGATTGGTCCTGCTTTGAGCATTGGGTTGGACTAGATGACCACCTGAGGTCTCTTCCAACCCTGTTATTCTATGATTCTATGCGTGGCGGGACAACATGGCCTCTTGGCCAACAAGAACACCTGGCACTGGTAACCCAGAAAGGGCCCAAGTGACCAGTCAATGCTAATGCTGCTTCCCAATTACCCTTTTAAAACTGTGGGAACTTGCAAGGGGCGAAATGGCCAGTCTGTCCAAAAAGAAAAGATTAAAAAGCCCTGTGTTTGAGCCCTAGAGAAGGTGAACTGGGGTCCACGGAGAACTAAGGGGCCCTTTCATATTCCATAAGCCCTGTTCAGTTAGGAGATGGGGAGAAGGGGACTGAAGCCGAGTGGCTAGCGGTTGGGCGTTTGGAAAGAGGAGGAGAGTTTGGCTTCATTGACAACTTCACAACGAGACAAACATCAGCCGAAGCTTTCTCCCCGCACTTGGCTGGTCTAGGGGGTTGTCTGCATGCCCTCTGCTGGCCCCGTCCCTAGTTCTCTCTACCTCAGATCATGGACACTCCAGCCACTCGTCCAGCCTGGTTAGAGCTAACGGATAGCTCAGTGGTTTGAGCATTGGCCTGCTAAACCCAGGGCTGTGAGTTCAATCCTTGAGGGGGCCATTTGGGGCAAAAATTGGGGATTGGTCCTGCTTTGGGCAGGGGGTTGGACTAGATGACCTTCTGAGGTCCCTTCCAACCCTGATATTCTATGATTCTATGAAGTCAAATCACCTGGGTCAGCAGTAAGGAGACTACGCAAAAGAACTTTAGCCTGGTTTCTAGAAGCTGCCTCCCTGTTAAGAGATCTAGAATTTGTCCCCTTCTTATTCCATTACTTAAGGCCCTTGGTCATAACAGCCCTTCTGGCTGCTGGAGAGCAGTGCAGGGTTGTTCTGTGCCTGCCAGTCTCCCCAGTGCACTGAGCCCAGGATGCTCAAGGCTTGGCTTGTGACCAGCTATTTCCTATGCTCAGGCAGTGCCTTTGGACATCAGATCAGGCCCCCTTTTTTCTGCTGCTGTTATACGTGTGCCTTAGTAACAGGCAGATGTAAAAAGCTTGCGTGATGGGAGGGGAATTCTGACTTGGGCGTGCATGTAACCCAGAGCTTAGCACAAAGGTGACAGTAATTCCAGTGCAATGTAATTGCACAGATCAACAAAAAAGATACCATGCTCTTTCCTTTAAAAAGGGACCCGTCTCCCCTCCTTTCTGCTGCAGGAGCAGCCAGCGCACCAGTCTCTGGGTTAGTCACGTGTTGGCTTAGGAGCAAGCTATACACATTTCTTACACGGCACCTTTGTATCCAGGTGATGAGTGTTAAGGCCAGCATGGTCAAAGTTGGCACCCAAAATAAGTGGCAGCTTCTTAGCGCTTCTGAAGATCAGGCCACTTATTGTCGGTGCCCAAATACAGATCTAGGTTCCCTTCTGTAACGGCTAGACCACATCTAGATTTGCTGTGAAAGGCAGGCTTATGTCCCAGTAGGTTGCACTGGGGCTGCTCCCATCCTCAGCCTGCTATGAAGGTAACAATACATTGGAAGCTGTTCTGGGCCAAGCGCTGGCTAGCGCACTGTGTAGGGTGGACCAGGGTGGGTTTCTAGAGGGCTGTTGAGAATGTCCCTTCCAGAGTGAAGGGCCAATCTGCTGCAGGCGCTGTGCTGGGCACAGCACTCACCCACAGAAGGAGGTAAAGGCAGCCTCATCTGCCAGGTACATCCTAATGTTCCACTGATTTCTAAGTCATGTGGGGGTGCCAAAGGGCTGCCGCAAAAGAGCAGCTGTGGTAGAGAACCAGCAGCAGGAAGGTGACGGAAAATCTGTTTCCTTTCAAAGATTTTCAGTTTGAAATACCGTCAAGGCGTGGACATGAAGTCCAAACAACACCGCACAAGGCGCAAGTCGACCAGCTAGAAAGTGACACCTGCTGCTTTAATATGTAGCTACATCTATCCAGTTCCCCCCCACCCGCCACCTTCGAAAGGATCCCTCGTTCACCCTACCTCAGTCTCTATTGTTAAGAGCGGGATATTTTGGACAGCAAACCTCAGTGGCAGTACTTGAGACTATCAGCCTTGCCAGCCTTCTCCTGCTAGCATATTGTCCTTCGTCGTGCTGGGCTAAATCCATGGGCATTGAGTGTAACGTGTTTATTTTGTGGCAGCCCTGGAGAATAGAAGCCAGAGGAAACATGGAGGGCTCTGCGCCTCTGGCTCCGAGTTTGGAAGAACCTGTTGCTTGTTTGTGTTGTCGCTGCTTTTGGCAGAGACTTTCTGGCTCCTAGGTTGGACCTTAAGTAGCTTGGGCCCGACTTGAAAACATCTAGGATGTTCGAGAGCATCTCTGGCCACTGACACAGGCTGATGCTCTGTTTCCAGGCACAGCTGAGGTAATCGTCCGAGTGGGTTAAGTACACAACTGTACACCCACTTGGGGTGAAATGCCTCAGGTGAGGGAGCCCAGTGAAAGGCCCTCCGTGCCGCTGAAGCCCTTAGACAAGGGGGCCTGGCTGAGCACATGTGCTATGGAGACCCCTGCATCTGCTGTTATGGAAGGGCTTTCTGTGTCAGCCCCTCCTAGGCCAGCGCAAAGGGCATAGGTGGGGGAGGACCAGGTTTCAGGAGGCATGAGATGTACATTGATCCTTTGGCCCTCGTGGAATGTGCAAATCGGGCCTGTCCCAAAGCCCTCTGATGTCAACGCAGAGAGTCTTACAGGCGTCAATGAGCTTTGGATCAAGCCCATAGCATGGAGCAGAGGCCCTGTGGAGGGAATGCACTGCAGCCCTGTGCTTTGGCCTCAGGACCAGAGCAGGATTTCACCACCTCCACCCTCTGCACTTCATCCTCATGAACCTCTGTTCTCCAGTTTTGAATCCCATCTCTCATGTGCTGAGTACTCAAGTCCAGGCCCATGGACTTGCGATGTATATCCTGAATGCTGTGTGTTTATTTTGGACATTGATTCTGTAGCTGGTTAATAATTGCTGCGGGGTTTCTGAATGGCAGGGGAGCACGTGCAAGGGCTTGTCTACACAGAGAAACTCATTCGGATTAAGGTAGGGCGTGAATTTAAAGTGGAATTGCTATTCCTGATTAACAAAGTGGATTAAGCTTTCAGAGTTAGGCACTTTTATTCCGGAATAACAGCATCCGCACAGAATAAGTTAGTAAGGAATCGTTAGGAATAACTCCCTGTGTAGAAAAGCCCTACGTGAGTGATGGGGTGGATACAGCGTGTACATATCTGGTAGACCTGTTGATCACTTGCTCAAACTCCTTCTTTAATTGCAGATCGACAGGACAGAGACAGCCGTGAATAACCTCAACCCAGCCTTCTCCAAGAAGTTCATCGTCGATTACCACTTTGAAGAAGTGCAGAAGCTGAAGTTTGCTCTCTTTGACCAGGACAAGTCGAGCATGCAGCTGTATGAGCATGACTTCCTCGGAGAATTCTCCTGCACCCTGGGCATGGTGAGTCTACAGCAGCGCTGCGCCCCAGCAGTTAACAGTCACTTGTGTGGCTCCCTCAGTCAGAAGGATCCCTTACACCAAAAATCACGGCAGTGTTTAGGTTACTCCCAGTCCCAAAGGAGCAGTCACTTACCCCAGGGCCATTACATCTTAGATCTCACGAAAGTCAATGCTTGCAGCCAGTCCTATAATAAACTATCTTAAGATTTATTAACTAGGGAAAGAAAATAAGACAGTTATTTACAAGGCTTAAGCAAGTGAACATACACACACAAATGAAAAGGAGTATTTGTGGCACCTTAGAGACTAACCAATTTTATTTGAGCATGAGCTTTCGTGAGCTACAGCTCACTTCACGAAAGCTCATGCTCAAATAAAATTGGTTAGTCTCTAAGGTGCCACAAGTACTCCTTTTCTTTTTGTGAATACAGACTAACACAGCTGTTACTCTGAAACCTGACACACAAATGAGTTAGTCTTAAGTTCTAAAAGGTAATAGAAGCTTCTATAATAAGCAAGCTCTGTGTGTCCCTTAGGGCTAACCCAGGCTAAACACTGGGGATTTTTTGCTTCTGCCTAGAAAACCTTGCCCTCAAGAGCCCAAGCAGCATAGAGATAGTTTCTTCTTATTCGGGATTTTTATTCCCTTTCTCTGACAGGCCTTCTCAGATGATGGAAGGGAATTAACTTGCATAGTTCCTCTTCATGGGGGACAGGAGAGAGCAATCAGCAAAGTCTTTCGTCCTCTTTGATGTTCCACAATAGTTTGCCTGGCATTGATGGACCTTTTCTGTTGGGCAGGAAGTAACACCTTCTGCTGGAAGGTGGCATTTCACACTAGTTAATATCTTTCTTCTGTTTACAGAGGACTGCCATGCAAACACTTAAATATTCCCTTTTTTACGTGGGCTACAGATGTTATAAGAGAGATTAATGCATGCAGCAATTTACAAGCATTTCATAAAAGTCTAATCACTAAACACATTCTTATAATTCTAATACCTATCTTAACGATACTAACACGCAGATGAGCCAGACCGGTTCCCGCTGTGTATTTGTCAGTGTTCAGTTGAGACCTAGCGGCCTTGGCATGAGCTGGCACCTGGTTTGCCAGCATCGCAAGCTTCACATCTACCTGCTGTAGCCTGGATTGTAAGCTCTTTGATGGCAAGACGCCTTTTCAATAAGGCCAGGTTTACACAAGAGCAGGTTTGCTGGTATAACTCTCTAAGCTAGCAGGGCTTGCCAGTAAACAGTTTATACTCGCAAAAAGGGCGTGTGCCAGTATAGTTTATACCGGTTCGGCAAGTGAAATAAGTTACACGGGCAAAAACACATTGATGCTGGATAAACCTGACAGAAATATTGCAAAAAATTGCACCCTGGCCACGTAGCTATCTCGGCAAGGGTTTCTAAAGTCGGCCTGGCCTACAGATACAGCAATGCGCACAATGGGGCCTTCATCCCTGATTGGGGTTTGTAGGGACTACAACAGTAAATATAATTCCGCTTGAAGGGTGACATCAGACCAGTTGCTTTCCCTTTGTTCATAGGCACTTTCACTTCTTAGTGCTGTTTTTCTGTTCCCCAGCAATGTTTCAAATACCCCCTCCAAAAAAAAAGCCACCCTGTTTTGCTTAGATTCCCATGAAAACTTTTCTCTTCAGTTCTGTCAAAGCCTCTTATAAAGAAAAAACGCCCGACATATTCAACACAAGTGACTCTGAGCTCCAGCTGATGTTCTGATTAACTAAGGTCAGTGATTCTCAAGCTCTTTTCCCTAACGGGCCCAATGTTACAATGAAGACGTTTTGGATCACCCTTCCCTCTAGCCATAAAGAGAGGGTTGCAACAAGGCTGTGAGCTCCTGGCTTATGCCGTGCCCAGGTAACTTGGCTGTGTGTGTTCTGCACCTGGTGGATTAATGCTGGAATCGAGCCCCCTGACTGGGGCGTCTTGCTGGAGCACAGTTGCTTTGTGGCTCTTGATGGTCTCGCAGTGGACAGCAGGTTGTTCCTATGCTTCGCTGTGATGATCTGGCAGCCCAGAATAATCCTGAGGACAAATTGGAGTGATGACACTTGCTTTTGTGTAACTGACTAGACAAGGTGCAGTGCAGTGGAGAATCAGGCTCACGGACTCAGCTGAGGGGGGTGGTGGCTTCTTTCACTGGATTTTGATCACTGCTTTTTGCCCTTGTAGGGTTTTATTAAACCTGCCCAGTTTTGAGGTCCAGGTAGCTATTAGAAGGGACAGGAAGCTTCCTTAGGTACAGATAACCTGGCTCTGGAGAGCCACTAGAAAAAGCATTTGACGTCCCCTTTTAATTTCACTTTTGCATCAGAGCTCTGTCAGATTAGTTTGGAGTGTATTGTTGCACCTCATTAATTCTGCTGCTGGATTTCATTCCAGGACCCCTAACCACCTCTGCAGCCATGCGAACTAAAAGTATGAGGCATGATCAAATCTCATGCTTCAGGGCACAAACAGACAGCCTGCCACGGTCAGGAAGGAACTTTTAACCCCCGATGTGCAGTGCTATATAAATGCCTAGTTTCACTGAGGTTTTTTGTCTGTCTCTGAAGCAATGGCTTTTAGCCAGTGCTGGAGCGAAGATATCAGACTAGCTGGAATGATGGCCTGGTCCTGAAAGGAAAATCCTGTAATCCTTGATACGATGAGACCTGGATGTGACTTAGGCTATGTTTACACTTAAAACTGCATCAGCACAGCTGCAGTGCTTCAGTGTAAACATTCACTACAGTGACGGGAGGGGTTCTTCCATCACAGTAGTGAATCCACCTCCCCAGGAGGCGGTCGCTAGGTTAATGAAAGAATTTTTGCATTAACGTAGTGCTGTCTACTCTGGAGGTCAGGTTGCATAGCTGCATCTCTCAGGGGTGTGGATTTTTCACCCTGCTAGGGGATGTAGCTATGCTGACGTAAATTTTTCGGATAGACCAGCCCTTATTGTTGCCTTTAATGTCTCCTTCCTCAATTAGAGGAGAAGTCTGTCTTCCGGAGGGGGGAAAGCATTTTCTGTGAGCTCTAGTGAGAATCTGTGATAAAATCCAGTTAGACCTCTGCCACCATCTCTTATCTCATCTGGGTGGAAAATGCTCTGGCCTAGGATCGGAGCTGGAAATTGCAGGAAAGCACTTTAACTAAGTGAATTTTCCCTCTGATGCTGCTGCTAGTGCTCAAATTACAGATGATGCCGTATTGCAGCTAAGTAGATTGCAGAAGGTTATTTCGGCTTCCGAATGGCTGTTTTCAGGCTTCTTAGGAAGAGAACTGGGAATTATACACTATACATCCACTTCATAGTAGGATCAGCGCTGCTCCTCGTGGGGGAGCCGCTGAGGCAAAATGCAAAGTGCCCCTGAAAACTACAGGAGTTTGGGAATGTCCAGTATTCTGCAGGTTTGGGCCCTTAGGTAGTGAGGAAATCCGTCATTAACAGAAGAGCAAAACTGGCAGAGAAAGGAATTTTACTGTCATGCTTCTGAGAAGTTATTTAAAACACAGAGGGGGAGTTCAAAAAGTAAGTGTGTATCCTAAACTGGTGCAAATCCCTCTAGCTCCATTGACTTCAATAGACCTGTGCCCACTTACACTGGCTGAGGATATGACCCATAGTTTGAATTGGATACGGTGTTCTTTCACTCGGCCTAAAGTGTTGGGTAGGATTGCTGTGCACCATTTACCGGCTGACACATTCCACCATAGAGACAGCTGCATTTTGAGTGGGGTGAGCTTTTTCCCTGAATATATAGCTTAAAAACCCAGTCTTGTGAGCTGCCAAGCACACTCCATTAGACTTCAGGAGGGGCCAATGGTGTTTTGGATAAAACAGGAGCAAGGCCTGTGCTTTTAAATAGCTTTGGAAAGGAGGAACTTGATGCAAATGTGCTTTGGTGAGGATGGTGACATTAATCAAGTACTGTGTCTCTGTGTCCTTTTAAGGTACGTTTTGAAAAGGTGCATCTGTGAACATGTCACCGGAATTAGCTAACTTAGGCAGTGACCAATTCCTCCTCACTTTGCTTTTGATCATTTAGATCTCTGGTTTTTGTGGCTTCCTTAGATTGTCTCAAGCAAGAAGATAACAAGAACGCTACTTCTGGGAAATGGGAAGCCGGCTGGAAAGGGGATGATAACGGTACAGTTACTGATTTATTATATATATTGTGTGTGAATATAGATAATAGACACAGTGTGTGGTCCGCTTGATAGTACACTGGATTGGGACCCTGTAGACCTGAGTTCTATTTTCTGCAAGTCACTTCACCTTTCTGAGCTTCCGTTTCCTCTTCTAGCTTTTGTCTATTTAGATTGTAAGCGTTTTGGGGTAGGGACTGCCTCTTGCCAGGTGTTTGTACAGTGTTTAATACAATGGGCCCCTTCTCTCAGCTGGGGTCCGGGGGCACTGAAATAACAAAATCTAATCTCTGTGTAAGTACTGAAGTAATATGCTTTTCTTGTCAATGCAAATGCTCTCTCCAAACCTCCCTGAAATAGACTGAGATAAAGGGGTTGATTATATTCTGCTGCTGATAATCAGTGGTTTTATTTGTAGTAAGAGGCCAGGCCTTACAACTTAGCAACAGGTCTCTTAGCAACAGCATCTCTCGCCTGATGTACAATCCCCCACGTGGTGGCTTTTCCATTGTTGGTATGTTTGGCAATCTTTTCTTTACATGAAGAGGGTAGATTTAGGTCTGATTTTTTACCTCCTCTCTCTTTTCTAATATGAACAGTCCCAGTCCTTTTCATCTCTCCTCGTATGGAACAGCTTCCCTACCCTTAATCAGTTTTGTTGCCCTTCTCTGTACCTTTTTCATTTCTCAAGTATCTTTTTTGAGATAGCCTGACCAGAACTGCAGGCAGTATGCAAGGTGTGGGCATACCATGGATTTATAGAGTGGCGTTCTCATGTTTACTGTCTTATTATCTGTCCCTTTCCTAATGGTTGTTAACATTGATGGGTTTTTTTTAACTTCTTCTGCACATTAAGCTGATGTTTTCCGAGAACAATCCACAATGACTCCAAGATCGTTCTTGAGTGGTAACAGCTAACTGAGACCCCATCATTTTGTATGTATAATTGGGTTTACGTTTTCAAATGTGTTGCTTTGCATTTATCTACACTGAATTTTATCTGCCATTTTGTTGCCCGGTCACCCAGTTTTGTGAGATCCCTTTGTAACTCTTCACAGCCTGCTTTGGACTTAACTATCTTGAGTACTTTTGTATCATCTGCAAACTTTGCCACCTCACTGTTTGTCTTTTTCCAGATCATTTGTGAATATGTTGAACAGCACTGATCCCAGTGTAAATCCTTGGGGGACTCCACTATTTACCTCTCTCCAGTCTGAAAACTGACCATTTATTTCTACCCTTTGTTTCCTGTCTTTTAACCAGTTACTGATCTGATAGAAAACCATCCCTCTTATCCCATGACTGCTTAGTTTACTTAAGAGCCTTTGGTGAGGGACCTTGTCAAAGGCTTTCAGAAAGTTTAAGTACACTATATCCACTGGATCGCCCTTGTCAGCATGCTTGTTGACCCCCTCAAAGAATTCTGATAAATAGGTGAGGCATGATTTTCCTTTACGAAAGCCATGTTGACTCTCTCCCAACAAATCATGTTCATCTATGTGTCTGATAATTCTTTTCTTTACTATAGTTTCAACCAGTTTGCCTGGCACTGAAGTTGCCAGGATTGCTTCTGGAGCCTTTTTAAAAAATCTTAAAAAGGCGAAAGAAAATGCAATGGGAAAATTAATGAGCAATACCTAATTCACATGTCTTTCCTGATTAAATCTCTTTCCACCCCTGCGCTTGGCACTTACTTTGGAAGAATTGAGCCAGATTAAAGGGTCACTTGTCAAGTTTAAAAAAACACATTTGTTTCAAAAAATAATTCCTTATCTCTTGCTAAGACCTTGGATTACTAAAACTGAAAGGGGTTTAAATGTCTAATTCACTCTGTACAATTTATGTAATTTACTATTTTGCATTTAAATCCGGTTGGGCGGTGAAAATAGACTAATTAAACTTAACTTTGCTTCTAGTCCTTTCTCTTTCTGGTTCTCATACATAATGCTGCAGTGTTTAAGCAGTGTTTAAACAGTGTTGCAATGTTAGCATGGCAAACACTGGAATGCAATAATCTTCCACATAAACAGTAACATGAAAACACCCTACTGTGTTTGGCTCTGGTAAACGTAAAGTTTGGACCAGTGGTGTCCCTTTAACTTTTTAAAGAAAGTATTGTTTCTGTAAAAGTGGTGACTGCATTAGAAGTGAGATGTTAATGTCAAATGCTGGTCCTGTCTCTTTGGATTTTCCCTCTGTTAATTTAAACTCCCCCACCACCACGTTTGTGGGGATTGAATTTGGGATCTTCAGCACAGGTGTCTTCCACTTAAACTAAAGGCTGCTCTACACTAGAAGCCCTACATCGGTGCAGCTGCACTGCTGTAGCGCATCTGGGGAAGACGCTCTGTGCCGACGGGAGAGGCGGCATAATAAACCCACCCCCACGAGAGATGGTAGCTATGTGTGCGAGAAAAGTTCTCCTGCCAACATAGCACTGTCCACACCAGCGCTTAGCTTGGTGTAATTTACGTCGCTTAGGGGGGTGGCTTATTCACACTCCTGAGTGACGTAAGTTATGCCGAAGTATGTGGTAGTGTAGACCTGGCCTAAAGGATTAACTCTGTTAGCAGTAGTAGGCTCTTATCCTCTGGGCCAACCATGAGGAGGTGACACAGAACCCTGAGCCAGCATGTTACGTGAGCAGTAGGTAGTTGCTTAGCGACCAGGTGCTATCTACCTGGCTTTTACTCAAGCATGAGGTATATCCCAGGTATCTCTGAATATGGGTGTTTCTTCTACCGGGTTCCGAGTCCCATATGTCTGGGTGTTCCTAGGGAGATGGAGAGCAGTTGTCTTTAATGGAAGATAGAGCAGGGATATGTTAGTGTCTGTGCTGAAGCAGCTGGCTGCTCCTTTTATTCTCGGAGCTCTTGGTCGCTGTCTGGGAGCTCTTTCTGTTTCAGTCCTGCCAGCCCTCCCGCTGCTCCTCTGGGTTCTGTGTGCGTCCGTCCGAGGGTCCCCTGCCAAGTCTGAATCTCCACATTCCTTTCTGCCCGGCTAGGCTGGCGGCCCTGCTGGCTGCGTCCTTGTGCAAATGAAGCCCATGCGAATGCACTGTGCTGTGGAGGGCTTTCGTCTCCCTTCCTGATCAGCAGCTTGAAAGGAATGGTTGAATATGTCGGAAGAGATCTTCATCTCATAGAATCATAGAATAACAGAGTTGGAAGGGACCTCTGGAGGCCATCTAGTCCAACCCCCTGCCCAGAGCAGGACCAATCCCAACTAAATCATCCCAGCCAGGGCTTTGTTAAGCCTGACCTTAAAAACTTTTAAGGAAGGAGATTCCACCACCTCCCTAGGTAACCCATTCCAGTGTTTCACCACCCTCCTAGTGAAATTTTTTTTCCTAATATCCAACCTAAACCTCCCCCACTGCAACTTGAGACCATTATCTCTGCCCAGATCACCCGCCGTGTGCGCAGCCAATCGCCAGTCCAGGAGTGGGGGTAGGGGATGGGTAAGTAAGGTGGCTATAGAAGGTCCACTGGCAGATGGCATCACTTAGTTATCCTGAGTGCTTCAAACGTTCAAAGCATGGGCCCAAACGTTACACGTCCTCCATCTCATGAGCAGTTATTTACCCCATGTTACCTATGGGGAACTGAGGAACTTGGAGTTTAAAGACGGGGTTTACAGAAGCATCTCAGTGACTGAGGGGCACAGTCCCCGTTAATTCACACACTTCCTGAGCCATTCTCCACTCTTGGGAACACACCAGCATCCTCGTAATACCAGTGCCACTGCAAAGGACGGGAACTTGTGCTCCTAAATCATCACGTAGGTGCTTTTGAAATGTCCACCCCTAGTGACTTGGTCAATGTCCCGAGGCTTGTCAGCATCAGAGCTGGGAACTCTCGGTGTCATGAGTAGAACTGGCTGCAACTTGGGATTTTTGGTTCCTGGGATATTTCAAAATTTGACTTAGTTCTGATGTGGAGCTGTGGATCCTGTAATCCCATGTTCCCTAGGACTCCACCAGGAAGCTGGGCAGGGTTCTCTGCAAAAGTCCATCGAACTTGAACCATTCTCGCAAAACATTTCAGGTTTGACAAACCAGCGTTATCCAATGAAAGTGTTGTCGGAAAATTCCTGGCCAGCTCTGCTCACGAGTGATCTGGTTGGTTGAGTGCAATGCTGCGATCGTTCTGTTTCCGGTGTAGTCGTTCACGGGAATTGTGCTTTTTTTAACTTTGCTTTCTGCAAGCAGTTGAGAGTGGGTGCTTCAGGTTTGCTTTCCACGAGCTTTTGTGCCAGCAATACCCAGTGGAGACACTCGGGGAAGGCAGACGCAAAGGGAGCGCAAATACGACTGGAGTGACTGATTCCAACGTTCTAACAAATATTCATAGGAAAATGTTCATTCCAGTCCAGTATTCGTGCAGGCCTACTGCTAAGTGTATATCAATTGCGATTACCTTCTAAATAGCTAGACCAAAGGGCCGCTGACAAGGATCCGGCCCTTTGAGGTTTTTGTGGAGGGGAAGGAATTTAATGCCTAAATCATGTTTAGAGTAAATAGAGAGATTTAGTTAATTAAAGAAGCTGCTTTAAAAAATAAGTGTCCCATGTGTGATAAGGTTGACCTTGGAAACCAAAGATTTAGGTGTCTGTTGCAAATTGTTCGTTGACAAAGCCCCTTCCCTGTGTTCAGGGTGTGGAAGAATTTCCAGTGTGTGTGGGTGACGTTGAGAAGCAAAAGGAAGCTAGTGGAGGTATGATGCGTGAATCTGATGGGAAACCTTCTAGCAGTGTGTGTTGGAAGGAGATTTATTTTAATGTTGTGTTTGAGGAGAGTGACTGCAGAATGTGTCTGCTGCTCTATTGTTCTGGTAGGTCTAATTAGGAGTAATGGATAAAGGTTCACTTACCCTGAGCACCAGAGCTGGGTTTTTTTTTAAAAGTATCCAAAGAGAGCCAGCCCCATCCAGCAAGGGTCAGGTTTACACCAAGAGCAGGCATCACAAAAAGCACTGCTTCTGGAAAAGTCCAAGACTGACCTGCCATGGAGACTGGAATCCCTTAGAGTTGTGGGCCCCATCTGCTGCCAGTGCTGGGTACCCCTCATGAGCGACCAGAAAACTTGGATCTCTAGGAGAGTCCAGTCTGTGCTTTCGCTAGCTCAAAACTCACATAAATTATTGGTTTTTAAAAGAACCAGAACAAGAGGCCAGTCTGGCGTGTGGCAAACAGAACCCCCAGCTGGGGTGTTACATCAGCACTGTATCGTACAGCAGATCCCTTCTCCCAGATGACTGTAAGCAAGTTGGACTAACACGTCTTACCAGCCCGCGTCACCAGTCCGGTTCAGGCTGGGTTTATTCCCTGTGCTTTTCCTTACTGAATGAGACTCTACAGTTCTTGACTTAGCGTTGATCTGGAATAAGTTCAGTGCACACTCCCGGTAGCTCAGCGCAGAGAAATACAGAGTGGCGTTTGCACGCTGATCTGTCCTTTTGATTTATTCTTGCTGCTTTTGGGAAGAGCATCTCTGGCTGACGCATCCCTGTATCTTGTGCCTCATGGATTGTCTCAAACTGGGCCTAATACATTGTAGCATACTGCCAAATATGGGACTGAAATACTCTGACCGGTACCTCTGAATTGTCTCCTCTTGGCTGGAGGCTGGTGTGGCCGGACCGTCGGCAGCACCGGGGCTGCAGGTGTCGGCGTTGCTGCAGCCGAGGCACGTGAAGCCCCAGAACTGAGAGCAGAAGCCGCCTACGTGGGTCGTCGCTCCTGGGGGCCAGGATGGGGAGGAGAAACTTTCAAACTGCCCAGCTGTAGCAAGCGGAGTTGGCCGGGGTGCATCGTGGTCTGTTCGGGGCGTCTGCATGGAGCCAGGATCTCCTCCATCACTTACCGCTCATGGGGAGTCCGCCTCCTCCCGTTCACAGTGGGAGGTGGTGGCTATTGTGGCTCGGAGTGAGGCCTGAGCAGGGAAAGTGGAGGAAACTCCTGCTCCGGTTTTCCAGCCAAGGCCCCTGAATCACTTGCGTTGCGCCTGTGAGTTATTCACTCCTCTCTGTGCCCCCTTTGCTTGCCCTTCCGTGACATGGCTCTCAAGGAAGACCACAGCTACCATCCCTATAACCCCCCTCAGCTAACATGGGCCCTCGTGGAAGGGGCTTTTTCTAAGTCCTTTGTGACGGCTTTGCAGGTTTTCCGGGTAAGTGAAGGCTCCCCGTGAGCCTGCTGCTTCGGAGACCCCCAGGGGGATGTGCAGTACCCAGGTCACTAGCGCTGCTGCGCGTGAGTCCTTAGAGCCATTCAGAACTGGGGTGAAGCAACCTTCTCTGACCCTCCCACTCTCTAGAGTGAGTCACTTTGCCAGCGACAGACTCCCCATAGGTGCTGGGTCACCTACTCTCTCCTCCCACTCCTGTTAATGAGCCAGTGACCTCCCTGTCCCCAACATTTGGCCAATCGCTCTTTCTTGGGGTGCTAAGTCTTTTCAACCAGAGCGTCCCTCCTTTGAATACAGGGGCCAAATTTCCAAGGACCCTTCTTTGAAAAACGTATAGGTGGATCCACGTGTGCCTACAGAATGGGCAGTCATGGGAAAGGGGTAAATTCTCCCCTAAGCTCTGTACAATGCTTGAAGCTTGTGCCAAGGGTTTCGTACCACAATCGGGGCATGGACCATACTTCCAGCTGGAAGACCATCTGAATTTGTTTGTAGGTAGGGGGGTTAATTATGTGGGGTTTTCCCCAAGCACGGGCAGGGAAGAGGTGTAAAATAATTTCAGTCCCCAAAGTCGCTTATGCAGCTTAACTTCTTATCCAAGGAGATAAGGCTGCCTGGTAACAGAACCTCTCTGCGGCAAAGGTGTGTGCTTCCAAAGCAGGAGCAGTGGCTTGTTAGGGTAATAGTCGCAGTGCTTTGAGTCAGGCTTGGGATGGGCCCAGAGCGAGCGCAAAATGAAAGGGGAATGTGGAGACGACAAGCGAAAGATACAGCGGGCTCGGGAGCAGCTGCCATTCCCACCCTGCTGCAGCATCTGTGTGCACGGTATCAGGCCCTGCACACTGCCTTCCTAGGTCTTAGCCTTATTAGCAAAGAAATGAATGCTATACAGCCTAAATTCCAGCCCCAGCCTTGGCTTTGTGTCCCTCCTGTAGGGCCTTCCATGCTAGACTCTTTTTAATCTTCTGCCCACCATCATTATCCCCACATTAGAGAGGGGAAGTAACTTACCGAAGATCACACAACACATCTGTCACCGAGCCAGGACTAGAACCCAGGTCTCCTGACTCTCAGCCTGATGGTTTATCCATTAAGGCATGCGGCCTCTTCTTAAAGCACTATCTTTAGCCTTCAGCAGCTTTGCAGGCTCCTTACTTATAGGCGTGACCCATTCTCCTTCTAGCTCTGGCCCTTGGACATTGCATGTAGAGGGCAGATAGTGACGTATTTGGTCCTGAGAAGGGTGACAGATAATCGTGAGAGAGCAGCCCTGCGCTTAGCATCTCCTCCCTGGAGCTGCAGGCAGCCTGTTGTAACGCACTAACCAACAGCGTCTTGGTGCCCCTCTGATGGCCAGACCGCCTACAGAGATCAGCATCTGTTGTCACTTCCAGATATAGAGGCCTGGTTCTTGAGCCATTAATGCTTTTAAATCCAGAGGTCCTGGGTTCAGTCCTTGCAACTGACCCATCCTCGGGTGTCTTTACACTGCGAAAGACGCCAGCCTTGACCGTTCTGTCCATCCTCCGTGAAGCACCCGGTCTCCTGTGTGCTTCCGCAGTGAAATCTTCACTTCTGTGCTGGGCCGTGCCGGGGCCGTGTAGTCCCCTTGAATCACACACAATACGTTTTGTTATTAGGAAGTTCAGCATGTGCCATAATACAGTCAGCATCGCCCTAAGCGTGCGTGTTGCCTCTGTCTCCTAGAACAGAGGTCTATACTTCAAGTGCTTTGCTCGAATAGTTATTCAGAGGCCATAAATGATACTCTAGCCCAGCTGTCCGAAGAGACACGACAGGCTTTAACTCTCTCCTGCCTCTGCATTTTTCTGAAGCAGTGAGTCCTCTGATTGCTCCTTCTGATGAAAATTGTCCCTTGATTTCCCAAGTTTCGTAATGACCTAGATGTGATTATACTTCCTCTTAAACACTCACGCAGGGATCTTGCACCAGGGAACGCTCTGAAATATTATCGTACTAATACAAATCAAAATGTGTGTATTTCTGCCCTTCTGAGTTCCCCGGAGCTTGAGCGTCTTCAGCTGCTGTTTCATCCCCCTGTGTTCTGCCACGGCCGCCCGCCGCAACACCAGGAGTTTGTCGTGCCTGGTAATACCCTCTGCCACACATTGGCGGTGGCGCTAGGCAGCAGGATGCAGGGGAAGAGGATGGGTTGGGAGGGGGACAGCTCTTAGAGGAGGATGAAACTTTTAAAAAACAAAACCAGCAGTGAAGTGATTTGGACAATCGCTGGCAACATAAATGACTTTATATTTTTTTGTTATAAAACGTTCCCTTTCTTAAAATACCAAGAAACACATTAGAGCATATTCCAGACAAAACCAGCCCACTGGTGTTTGGCAGTGAAAGCCATTTTGAAGTTTATAGGAGGGTGAAAAATGCCTCTTTAACTCCTTGTGTGCTGGGCTACATTCATGGCTGGTATAAATTGAGTAGCAACAATGGATGGTTTTGGCCCCTGGGGTCAGATCCTCAGCTGGTGAAAATTGGTGTCCACTGACTTACAGTAGTGACAGGTCTGTCCCGTCGTATGTGATAGCCTCGTAAACTGAAAGCAGGTTAGAAAGTTTGCCTGTGAGGAATCCAATTGATCTAGCTGGGAGCAGGAACTGAACTTTTGCATCAGTTTAGACCTCTCAAATGCTGGGATGATGAATGGAAATGCAGGTTCTACCCAAAGTCATAGATACGGTTGGGTAAATAATTTGCATTTGCAGAGAAGACCCAGTCGGGCTTAACTTTCTAATGTCTAGGATCCTTTTGTATGACATTAATGAAAGACAAGGTGGGTGAGGTAATAGCTGTTACTGGACCAACTTCTGTTGGTGAGAGAGACAGGCTTTCGAGCTTGCACAGAGCTCTTCTTCAGGTCTCTCTCACCAACAGAAGTTGATCCTGATGTAGAGGCTGGCCCCGGGTTCCCCTACAAGTCACTACTGGAGTGGCACACTAGGGATAGCCCGTTTAGAGGCGACTGGAAGCAGACGTTGATGTTACCCCAGAAGGGGGGAGAACTTCAATGTGACTTAGCCGGAGGGCTAAGCCATGAAGAGAAAAGAGCTGCAGCTCCTGGCGCATGAGAAGCCATGGAGTAAGTGAGGGGAATGATGGGCTGAGTAACCGCAGGAAGTGGCATCAGACCAGATGGCAGAGCTAATTCCCTAGATGAGCCACAAGGAAGCACCGTTAAGCAGTTAGTAGAGGTGATCCCGTCACAATACCCCAAATTAAAAAAAAAAAAAACATTGAGGACCAAAAAAGTGCAAGTATGGTTAAACAGCAGAGCAAAAGAGGCGGTTAGACATCCTTTAAAAATTGAAAGTCAAATTCTACGGAGGAAAATAAAAAGGAACATGAACTCTGGCAGGTCAAAGGTAAGAGTTTAATTAGGCAGGCCAAAAAAGACTTTGACAAGCAACTAGCAAAGGACACAAAAGCTAACAGAAAACTTTTTTTTTTTAAGTACATCAGAAGCAGGAAGCCGGCCGAATGATCAGTGGGGCCAGTTGACAATCAAGGTGCTAAAGGAGCCCTCAAGGAAGATGAGACCATTGCGGAGAAGCTAGATGAATTCTTCGCATTGGTCTGGAGAGGATGTGGGGGAGATTCCCACGCCTGAGCCATTCTTTTTAGGTGATCAATCTGAGGAACCGTCTCCGATTGAGATGTCAGTGGAGGAGGTTTTGGAACAAATTGATAGATTAAGCCATAGTAAGTCACCAGGGCCTGATGGTTGTCACTCAAAAGTTCTGAAGTGACTCAAATATGAAATTGCAGAACTACTAACTGTGTTAGCCTCTGTACAGATGACTGGAGGATACCTAATGTAATGATTTTTTAAAAAGGCTGCAGAGGCAATCCTGGTGATTACAGGCCAGTAAACCTAACTTCAGTACCAGGCGAAATGGTTGAAACTATAGCAAAGAAAAGAATTGTGAGACACATAGACGAACGTGATATGTTGGGGAGGAGTCAACATGGCTTTTGTAAAGGGAAATTATGCCTCACTAATCTATTAAAATTGGTGGGGGGTGAGGGGGGGGTCAACAAACATGTGGACTAGGTGATCCAGTTTACACAGTGTATTTGGACTTTCAGAAAGCCTCAGCATATTCATAAATGCTCTGGAAAAAATGATCTTATGTAAACAGTGAGGAGGCAAAGTTTGCAGATGATATAAAATTACTCATGATAGCTAAGTTCAAAGCAGACTGCAGAGAATTACAAAGGAATCTTGCAAAACTGAGTGACTGGGCAACAAAATGGCAGATGAAATTAAATGTTGGTCAATGAAAAGTAATGAACATTGGAAAACATAATCCCAACTATACATACAAAATGATGGGGTCTAAATTAGCTGTTGCCACTCAGGAAAGAGATCTTGGAGTCGTCGTGGATAGTTTTCTGAAAACATCAGCGTAATGAGCAGCAGCAGTCAAAAAAGCGAACAGAATATTAAGAACCATTAGGAAAGGGATACATAATAAGATAGAAAATGTCATCATGCCACTGTATAAATCCATGGTACGCCCACACCCTGAATACTGCATGTGGTTCTGGTCGCCCCATCTGAAAAAAGATAGGTTAGAACTGGAAAAGGTACGGAGAAGGGCGACAAAAATGCGTAGGGGTATGGAACAGCTTCCATATGAGGAGAGATTAAAAAGAGCGGGACTGATCAGCTTAGAAAAGAGATGACTAAGGGGAGAGATATGACAGAGGTCTCTAAAATCGTGAACGGTGTGGAGAAAGTGAATAAGGAAGTGTTACTTATCCCTTCACATAACACAAGAACCAGGGGTCACCCAATGAAATTAATAGGCAACAGGTTTAAAACGAACAAAAGGAAGTACTTCTTCACACAACACACAGTCAACCTGTGGAACTTGTCAGGGGATGTTGTGAAGGCCAAAATTATAGCTGGATTCACAAAAGAATCTGATAAATTCATGAAGGAGAGGTCCATCGATGGCTGTTAGCCCAGATGGTCAGGGACTGAACTCTACGCTCTGGATGTCCCTAAACCTCTGACTTCCAAAAGCTGGGAGTGGACGACGGGTTGATGGATCTGTCGGACGATAGGGTACTGGGCTGGATAGACAATTGGTCTGACCCAATATGTCTGTTCTTATGATGATAACCAGCTCCGCTTGGCTCAAGCCCTACAGAAGTTCCATAACTCACTGTTTTTATTCTAATCATTTTGGGAAGCAAAGGTTGTTGGAGAAAAAGAGCTATTTTCAATGTCACTTTTCCAAGGCTAGGGCAGGAGGCGAATTGAGGGGGGAAATGCAACATATTGCCTTGATGCCAGCGATGATATTCCCATGGAATTATTTTTCTTTCTACCAGTTTGATTTCACAGAAGCTTTTTGGGTGAAATCTAAATGGGACAAAAGAGAAAATGGCCCAACCTGCATTTGCAAATGGATGCAATGTTTGAGTTATGGATGTTCTACTGAAGCGTGACGTGGGAAGACTAGAGAACAGAGCGAGTCAGCCATCTGGTCAGATCTTCTGTGGAGTGGGAAAGTGGGAGGCAGGGATTCTGGAAATAAGCGTTAGGCGGATGGACTGAAGTAACTCAGCAGCTGTGCAACAAAGAACTGGTTTCTCTAGGCTATAGGGGTAAAGGAGACTAGATTTCAGTTTTAAGTTTCAAAGACACCGAGCAGTACTAGTGAGGAGTAGTGGAGGGGAAGAAAAGTACCTTGATGGTTCCTTCTGACTCCCCCATATCTCCTTCTGAATCCTAGTAGCAACACTTGGAGGCCCATCCTGCAACTGGGTCTGTCTGAGTTCAGTGGGGCTGCATATGGGTGAATGGATGCAGACATTTGTATCCAATTGCAGGATCAGGGCCATAGATGGTTTTAATTATGGGTCATGTGTATAAATCGACCTTGTAAATTTCTCCGTTGAGTGACGAGTTGATGGTTTTTATAAACTCAATAGTCTTTTTTTGTTTTTTCTTTTAACAATTATAGTAAAAGGCTGGAGGGACATAGACGTGTGTCTGGACTGGTAAAATTACCTGCAGTTTGACAAGGGTGGTATTAGTCTTAACTCTGGCTGTATTTTTAGACTATGTAATGAGTTTATTTGAGAACAGGTTTTGTGCAGCTTGCAGTGATGCAGCTCATGCTAAATAGTAAATGATTAAACAAACAAAACAAGGCCTAACATGCTCTCTCGTAGTTTTGGCTTTGGAATCTCTTGTGCAATTAATCAGTGAATTTAATTTTCATTCTAAAAAATAAATAAAATGTTCTCTTGTCTTTCAGATAGCTGCCCAAGAGCTGTCAGATAACAGAGTGATCACTCTGAGCATGGCTGGCAGAAAACTGGATAAAAAGGTGTGTGGGCGTTTTATTCCCAACGTGCAAACGTTAAACCTCTTTATCTGCTATGGGATCCTGAAAATCATTCCTTGTAAAGGTATCAGTGACTCACGATACCCTAATGGATAGAGCATTGGACTGGGACTCAATAGACCTGAGGTCCATTTCCATCTCTATCATTGGCCTGCTGGGTACTGGGGCAAGTCATTTTGTCTCCCTGTGCCTCAGTTTCCCCATCTGTAAAATGGGGATACTGATGTCCTTTGAAAATTGCTTTGAGATCTGCTGATGAAAAGGGCTGCAGTGGGGTGGAGCTGTGACCCTGGGATCAGTCGAGGGACTGGACGGGGACAGGGACTGAGGACCTCTCGAGGTCCCTTCCAGTTCTAGGGTTTGCTCATGCATTGTTGCTGTTGCCCCTTTCCTTCCTTTCTCTATCGGCTTTGTTGAGTGTTTTGTCTTTTGAGGGTATTAAGCAGCCGGCGCATTTCCCTCTAACCATTCCGGGTCAGGTTCTGATCCCTTTACTCACTGAGTAATGCCTTTCTCCACAAGTAATGCCATTGATGGGAAGTAGACTGCTCATGGATTAAATTGTGGGTTTGGGCTGTAACGAACAGTGTCAATATGGTTCTCTATGGCCAGTGTGAGTGTACCTATAAATACTCTCTCTGCATACACACAGAGCGTGTGCGTCTATAAACTGGCAGGAAACAAGCGGCTCTTTATCGGGGGGCGGGATCTAAAGCTAGAGTGAAAGTTGGTAACAAACAAGCATCGGCTGGAGCAGAGTCAGCATGTCTCCCAGAGTAATACATGATCTGTCTGTCAAGGCTGATGTGGTTTGCTCTAGAGAAACCATAAAGGGTTTGCTCTGTTCGCTCCTTATTGCGGTGTATATCTTTTCATTCCTGGATGTTTGTGCATTTTTAAATTTCTTTTTAACACGTTAGATGTTTTTCTAAACCTGAACTCAGCTGCATGGTTTCCCGTTGCATGTGGAATGGAATGCGGCGTGCATGCAGGGGGAGGCATAGCTCAGTGGTTTGAGCACTGGCCTGCTGAACCCAGAATTGTAAGTTCAACCCTTGAGGGGGCCATTTAGGGATCTGGGGCAAAAATCTGTCAGGGACAGTACTTGGTTCTGCTAGTGAAGGTAGGGGACTGGACTCGATGACCTTTCAAGGTCCCTTCCAGTTCTGTGAGATAGAGAATATGCATTATATGGAGATATACCTATAGAATCCACTTGGCATGTTACTGTTAGGACTGTGAATGTGAAATTGCACATGGAAAAGTGTTTTGCATTTGTTGAATTTATGCATTTCTCTGGGCTTCTAGGTAAAATAGTTACCTGCAGGCTTGTTTGGCTGCAGGAGTTTAATGTAATGCTTCATAAATATACCTCTGCCGTGCAAGTCTTCAGGGTTGCACAGCATTTTAGCTTCACGGCTCCCAATAAAGTTTGTGAGCTCTTTCATAAAGACGGACCCTCTCCCTGTGCTTTTGAAAATGTGGGGCTTGGAGACCTTCTTACGATAGCCAGTGTTACTCTTCGTTTGAGTGGTGTCCCTAACAATGTACGGGGGTACGCTTACAACATTGGAGCTTTTCCCCTCTGCATAGGTACTCCACTTCCTGTACTAGGGTCTGGTCTAAGCAGAGTGGTTGAACTGAAAGTGGGATTTTAAACCGCTGTAATTAAATTGTTGCAACAGGGTGCGTGGACATTCTTAAATTGATTTACACCTGTCTATTGTCGGTTTAGCTGCCTCCCGTTAAATATACAGGGACAGCCTAACTTGCTAGAAATTTGAAACTGCTACAAACGTGTCCACACTTCTGAAGACAAGTCCTAAGAGTTTAGGTGTGAGTTTCAAGAGGGCTGAGCATTGCTGTAACACTGTGCCCATCGCATCAGTGGAGTTTTATCATTGACTTCAAATAGGAGCAGAGTCAGATTAATGCTGAGAGCTTTTGAAAACCACACCCTTAATACTTACAACGTGCAGGTCAAAATAAATACAAGACCAGTCTCTTTTATATCAGTACTCCCATTCTAGGTGCTTACTACCAATCTGATCAGTTAATCTTGTAAAAATTGCTAGGGGATGTTTAATAACCATGTATTGTCACTTTAATTCTGTGTTATATTCTTCCCTGCAGAAGATAACTAGGACTATGAAGTCCTCTAACTTGTTGTGGAGAGTGTCATTTTCCTTTTGCAGGGTGTCCCGTGCCTAAGCATCATACAGAGGAATGGAAATAATTGTATAACCCGTATTGCATTTTTCCACAGGACCTGTTTGGAAAGTCAGATCCATTTCTAGAGTTTTATAAACCAGGCGATGATGGGAAATGGATGCTGGTCCACAGAACAGAGGTGAGTTGGACTAGTATTTGAGGTTTTAGGTTAGCCACTTGGTATCTTTTTTGTCCTTAACCTTTTTTCTGATAGTGTCACTGATCAGAGGTGAGAGGACAGGTGGACCTTGTTGTAAGTCCATTTCTTTACCTACCCATGTCCAGCTGAGACTGTGTGACTTGGAAAGTGGGAGTGTTGGTGGTGGTCAGAGTTGCAGCAAATAAGCTAAACATATAATTGAGGATTTTAAGAGCAGGTTAGACAATCACCTGTCAGGGATGGTCTAGATAACACTTAGTCCTGCCATGAGTGCAGGGGACTGGACTAAATGACCTCTCAAAGTACATTCCAGTCCTGCGATTCTATGATTCTATGATCAAGGTATTTTTAGGGCTTCTGGGGCTTGGGGGTGGAGGTTATTTTTAGCAATTTTTAACTCTGTGTAGATGTGCAAAGACTGGGTTTTCTTCAGGGCTTTCTCTTTGTATGGACTGTAACTGGTAATATGTTCCGCACATTACTCATTACAGTCGTTTTTACTGTAATGAATAATCTCTGTAATGTTCCCTAGGATGCTTTAATTTAATGTAATACTGTTTCAAATGGCACTAGGTTAAAGTGCGCTAGAGAACGTTGAGTGCGCATCAGCAGGGTCTGCACAGTCCAATTAATGCGTAACATGTTGGTGCAGTTTAGAAATCACACCCCTGTAGTCCACATTACTGCTTCATGTGGACAGGCCCTTAGATACAAGTCACCATTTCCGGGGTTTTCTCGGTGTTCACTGGATATACAGATTTCATTTGTTTTTGTGGGGGGAGGGGGTTTCCTGGGTATTTATTAGTTAAAACTGACCATCAGAAACCCTAATTATTTAAATGTTGTAGCTATGCAGAGCACTTTGGAGAGAAGAGATTCCCCCTGGCCCAAAGAGTCTATGACTTGAATTCCACCAAACGAACCACAGGGTAACAATATACAGATAGGAGGGTGTGGAGGCCTGATTAGAGGGGAGACCAACTTAGGCTTCATGTAAGAAATGTGTCTTAAGGAGGTGAAGCGGATGCACTGCAGTCAGGGGCACGGTTCCAGTTATAAGGGGCAGCCTGAATGAATCCAAGCGAGGAAGGGGAAGACGGGAGGACTGGTAAAGTGAATGGATTGGGAGGGGACGGTGGAGTAGGACTGCAGAAGACCAGAGCTGGAAGAGGGGTCAAGAGTGTAGAGCCATGGAGAAGAGGGGGTTGAACCTGAGGTAAAAACAAAGAGCCCAGGCAAGGACTCAAAGTGGGATAATGTAGCTGGAGCAGCAAAAGTAGGAGAAGCAGCAGGATTTTGGATAAACTGGAAAGGGGAGAAGCAGGCTGGTCACGTTAATCCTGGTGAGAGGTGACCCCGACGGAACAAGGGTCGCAGCAGTAGGTAAGGGACCCATTTAATTTAGCATTAAAATGTGCTAATTGAGGAGGCGTTGGGTCAGATCCTCAGCTGGCATGAAAGAGCACAGCTCTGTGGACTTCAATGGAGCGACACCAATGCACACCAGCTCAGCATCTGGCCCATTGTCTTGAGTCTAGAGCACTGGACTAAGGAGACGGGTTTGTATTTTTGACTTTGCCACTACCTCTGTCTGACCTTGGGCAATTCAGTCCCCTTTCTGTGCCTCGGTTTCCCCATGTGTAAAAGGGGATCATGCTTGTAAGTCGTCAACTTGTGTTTTTAAAAAAATAAATAAATAAAAAAGCCCTGTACAAGTACAAAATGCTTTGGGCTAAATCCTCAGCTGGCGTAAATCGGCATAGTTTGAATAACTTCAGGGGAGCTACGCTGACCTTCTGTCACAGGTGGGAATATTTCCTGTTCATTTATGTCAAAGTTAGCTTTGGTTGCACCGGTTCTGGGTGCGGGCTGGGGCTTTTGCATGTAAAGGACAAGCAGCAACAAGGCTGTGGGAGGAGAGCGAGTGTTTGTGCGTTACCCTGTACGCACCGAATGTGGCTGCAGACTCTCTGTGGGTTGGAACCTAATGAGAGAGCCGCAGATGAAAGCTCTGGCTGGCAACTGGGCGAGGGGAATTGAGGCCGTTTTCCCACCTGTATGGTACAGCTGTGCCGAAGCTCTGGCCTCACTGACAAATGACGCTGAGAGGATGTTTGCTGAGGTGCCATAGCCTTTTCTCTCAGCTTCACTGTTTAGCACAGTGGTTACAGTGGTTGCAAGAGTCAGGTGAGGGAGACACGAGAGGAAACAACAAGGATCTTCTGCTTTTCCCCCACCCCCAAAGCTCATTTCAGAGGTAATGACTGCTGCTTACGCATGGCTCTTGCCACTTGGCAAAGAAGGGTAGGGGGACAGTTAACTGACAGCTTCGCTGTGACAACAGGGTCTGGACACAGTTTCTCTCAGCTTTTGAGGATTTAATTGAGGCTCTGTTATGGCAGGTTAGTTCTTTCAGGGAACCTCACCACTTGGCTTTCTGTCCTTGTGTTCCTGGTGGGGAAATGGCCAGTTAGGCCCTGATTCAGCAAAAGCATTTAAGCAGGTGCTTAAGTCTCATTGAGTTCAACGGGACTAAGGCCGTGTCTCCATGGGGGAAATTGCGTGGCATAGTGTGACATACCAGGGTACAGTCCAGACTAATCGCCACAACTGTGGGTGCCGTACAATACCTTGCAGAAGTAGCTCCCACCTGGGCTACTCCCAAACAGCCTTCCAGCATATAAGCCCCACCCTGAGTGTTTGTGTGGCTGCAGCCTGCCAGCCACGCTTGGGTTACACTCTGGCTCTCACCAGCCTTGGTTATATGGCAGGGTGACTCCTACACACCCCCAGCCTTAGATTTTCCCCCAGAGATGTGTGTCCTGTACTGCTCCTGGACAATACAAATTATATTAAGTCCTTTATTCCTTTAAGAGAATAACATGCACACAATTTGTCAGCCTCAGTGGCATTTCCCGGACACTTCAATTTAAACACACTGTATTGGATAAAACAATAAAACAAGTTTATCAACTACAAGGAACTAAATTTTAAGTGAGTACAAGTAATGAGGCATAAAAGTCCGAAATAGTTTCACGAATAATAAAGATAAGACATATACTAATACCTAATTTAACAAACTATATCAGATTGAAGCAACGTTTCTTACCACATGCTTCTGGCAGTCTTACCAAACCCTGTAGCTGGGGACCCCTTCCCTCAGAGTCCAACAAATGCTTCCTTCATTGCTTCAGGTGCCAGGAATGCGATGGGCCGGGAGAGAAAGAGGGGTGCGTTGGGGTGTGTGTTCCTCCTTTTTATAGTTCCAATCCCTCTCTTGAAAAACATTTCCAGCTGGGCACTGGGAGACAAAGAGTCTATGTGGAAGGATGTTCCCTGCTGCTTTTTCCCCCTCACCTGTTCGAGCTTTCTTTGTGTCCCTTCCTGCTTGATGCTTCTGTTGACTGCTTAAGTGCAAAGTAAGTAGAGCACATGTTCCTCTGTTTAGGACAGAGCTCTTTGCCAGCCTCAGTTTGGGCAGGGCTGTGAGGTGAGGTTAAGATCACCATAATATGACTTCACATACAGTGTTGCCACATGTATGTTGTCAGGACTATACTTACCAGCAAATTATGAGTTTTCCATTGATACCTCACAAGGCATGCCTTGTACAAAAATGATTACAGTAGCTTGCAGGATGTGAACACGGTTACATTCTGCCACATGCAGCCACTGCGGTATAATTTAGCTCTTCTGGAATAGCTCCCTGTGTGGATGCCCTATTTGTCATGAACTGTGGGTTCCTTCAGTTGATCCTTGGAGCTGGCTCAGTCCTTGGGCCAGTAAATGAGCCCAGCTGGGCTTCAGCAGCGTCCCCTTATGGGCTGGGCTGCCCGATTGGCTTCAAGGTGCCCACAGTTCTGCCTTGGAGTTCAGCAGTAGCAGCAGGTCACTGGCTGCTCTACACTTCGCCCACAGCCGTGATTGCTCCTGCTCCAGCATTGTTCCCAGTCTTGTCCTTGCCCTGCTCCGGTCCACACCAGTCCTGCTCAGTTCCTGACCCCGGGCTGTGACCCTCCTGGTGCCTGGCCGTGCTCTGACCGCGAGGCCTCACCACCATGGCTCCAATCCATGACACTTTTCCAGAATAATTAGCAGAGTCATTATTGCTAGAACAGTGTGTCTGCACAGGAAGCTATTCTGTAATGGCTCTTTCTGCAATAGCTTTGCCTATATTTGGCCTGTATGTGTAGGGGCTTTTCAAAGACATTTTCAAACTTAGTATATTGATCCCTAATGTGGAAAGAGCATATTATAACAGTTTTTGACTATCTAGGAAATTCAGTTGTCCTTACACTACATCACACAGCTCCTCAAAACTTAATAATGACAGTGGGAATAGAATTCAAATCCCACAAAAGCACCCTGCCATTTGAGCTAAAGGGGAATCTCCACTATTTTCTGTATATGGCCTATGACACACAGTTGTGCTGTCCTAATTCTAATTCCGATGCTGCAGACATATACTAGCCAGTTTGTTGAAATATTATTGTGTATTTGGGTGTAATGGGCCACTTTTTTGTATGATTCCGTAATACAAAATGCATAATTAAGAGGACAAAATGGACTAGTCTGAAAAGCATTAGTTATTCTAGGCTATCAATCACTTTTCAGAACTTGGGTTCACAACTTTTTTCTTCTTCTTCTTCTGGAGGGTGAAATCTAGTTAATAGACTAGATTTGTTGCTAGCAAAAGGGGAGGGAAATACTGTTTATAGGAAAAATGCGTGGCGTGAGTGAGGAAATGGTGGAAGTATCTGAAACAGACCTTGTTCCATACTTTTGCTCTGTGATTTGTGCTGGTCTTTTGAGAGCTGTTTGGATTTATTTATTTTTTTTAATTAAAAAAGGAATACAAACATTTTCCAATTTGTTGACCACTTGTAGTCATTCTCTTACCTTGACTTCAGCCAGAGCAGCAGATACTTGGTGCTTCTCAAAAACGTCTCAAGTTGGGCACTCAAAGTCCGAGGCTGCTTTTGAAAATGTTGGCCAAGGCTCTTAAACTAAAGGACAGAATAATCAGTACAGATCCCGTGACTGCTGAAGCCCAGGGTAAACAGAGAATTTCAAACCCAGGGACCATCCATTCAGACCTCAGATGAATGGAAAAATAGAGCTGGCTGGGAATTTTGGAATAATTTTCTGACCCAATGCACCTCTCTTACAAAACTGAAATTTTCCATGGGAAAACTCGATTTCCGTTTGTTGGCCAGCTCGACTCAAACACATGTTTTTAGTGAGTCCCATTTGACTGGTGGTTGGCCACTTGGCGGTGTGTGTTCATTATCTGCTGCAAACTTCATTGGGAAACCGGAGATGAAATAAAACACATGGGTTGCGAAGCTTAGTCCGTACACGGCAATGGAATCTATTGAATCTTTATTTCCTTTTAGCGCCTTTGGGGGGGGGGAAAGGAGGGGGAAAAGGGGAGGGGGGAACTGTGCACGTTTTGAAGGGCTTAAATAACGTCCCACTTAACAGCCCGGAAAATAAACGGCTGCTCTGAACGGAATTCCAAATGACTGAAATATCTAGATTCTCTTTTTGGCGGGGGTACCAGAAATAAAGTGATCGCCGGTTCCTATGGGCTGCAGCTTTTGATATGTTCCTGGCTATTAGTCTGAGCCCATTTAGTAGCAGAGGTGTCTGCTGTGGGAGGGTAATGCCGTCGTTAGCGTGTTTTAAAATAAGGTGCGAATCCCCAGCTGGGTGCCATGTGGTGAAATAATCATTGATCCTTTCATAGACACCCACCTCAAAGACCTGGTGTCTGGCAGCATACGGGCACCATACAGTTTGTATTCTTAATGTGCGTGGGTTCCCCCACCCTCCCGATCTTTCCAACCTGATGTAGGAGGTGTTTACAAATCCTTCATTAAACTGTGCTCTTAATGTCAGGTTTTTTTCCTGTTCCCTAATGAGGGACTGTCTGCATCACCCATCGTTGCAAAATAAAAGCCAGTCCTTGGTTCCCGTCGCTAGTTGCTGACAAAGCTCACCCTATCCTGCAGGAGCAATGCGAATCCTGATTGTAACCAAACCGAAATGCTCTGGTTGCAGTGGAAGCCACTTGATGGCTTTGGAGAAAGCAAAATTTTCATGTATAAATAGGCAATTAACTACCATACATATTTAGCGTTCACCTTTCTGCATGGCTGAAAACCTGCTATGCGTGTATCCTTAAGGAATGGGAGGTGTGTTAATCGAGAGACATGTGGAAAAATACAGTCTTAATCTTACCTGCTAGCTTTTCAAAGGCGAGGCTGAAGGCAAGTTTTCTTTGCTTGTGAAGCCTGCTGTTTGGTGTGTGTTACAGCGACTGGTTATTCTCGAGGTAGGACAAGAAGTAGTCAGCATAGTTTGCAGCAAGGGTGATTTAGGTTGTGTATTTAAAACTTTTTAACCCTAAGGACAGTTAAGCACGGGATCAGGTTACCAAGGGAGGTTGTGGAATCCCCATCTTTGGAAGTTTTTAAGAACAGGTTGGACAAACACCTGTCCGGGATGGTCTAGGTTTACTTATTCCTGCCTCAGCACAGGGGACTGGACTAGATGACCTCCTCCCTACACTTCTATGATGCACCCCTCAGTGCTGGTTCTATATGAGTGTCCTACAGCTCCGAGTTGGGAGATTGGTTCTTTAGCTCCTGCTATAGAGGCTTATGCTCTTAACTCTGGAAGTCCGAGCGTCAAGCATGGGTGATGACTAAGATGATAGACATCAGATCTGCCTGGGTTTAGACTTTGATGTGAAATGCTACAAAATTGTGTCCTGACCAACAGGAAAGGTTTCCAAGCAAGAAACTGCCATTTCTGAGGCCACTTAAGCTGAATTTCAACAAAGGACTGGCAATGTGGACCAGACCGATGGTTCGGTGTCTGTGACAACCACCATGACTGGGCGAGGCTGCTCCCCAGTAATGCAGCGGAGTGCCTCTGACATCAGCAGAGCTATGCCAGCCTTATGCCAGTTCTCTGTTGAAAGTTGCTGAAAACATGTCTCCAGCCTTTACTTTGTGTTCAACACTTCGCTTCCACTGGCTCATTCTAACTGAACCGTTTTCCGTCTTTCCCACCCCGCAGGTGATTAAGTACACGCTGGATCCCGTGTGGAAGCCGTTCACTGTGCCTTTAGTGTCGCTGTGTGATGGAGATGTAGAAAAGCTGATCAAGGTAACTGTCAATATGGGGCTGGTCTCCACTTACCGGAGGATCAATGCGCGGTGATCAATCCATTCTAGTGAAGACCTGATAAATCAACGGCCAATCGCTCTCCCATTGACTCCGGTACTCCACCGGAACAAGAAGCATAAGGTAAGTCAACTGGAGAGTTTCTCCCGTCAACCCAGCACGGCGTAGACACCACAGGAAGTCAACCTAAGGTATGTCAACTCCAGCTACATTATTCACGTAGCTGGAGTTGCGGAACTTGGGTCGACTTCGCCCCGGAGTGTAGACCTGCCTATAGAGTGACCCTTATGTTGCTCTGGCTTCTTGTTGCATTATGGTACTCAGCCTCTGACAGTGTGGCGGGGAAGGAAGTGTGAAGCTGCCTTCGAGGCTGAAACTAACACAGATCCAGAACCGCTGAGGAGGAATTCATATGCTACCAAGAAGCAAGGCCACATTTCTATGATAAACCCAGGGTGACCGGTCTCTTTTCATCCTAAAGTCACATCGGCTGACTGCAGCGGCTGAGCAAATGTTTTCTGGCAAACTGCAACAGAAATTCCAGCAAGTGACATCACATTTGCTACCCCTGTGGGTCATGGGCAGGCCTGGAGCCTTTAGAGCCACCACACACACCTCAGCAAGTGGAGCTCACGGTGTAACTGAAAGCAGGTAGTGGTAGGAGGTTGTGATTCTTAGTGGAGCAGCATTAGAGGGGGATGAGATGCTTTGCCAGGGGGTTTCACAGCTATTTGCTGGCAGCAGAGGATGGTAAGACTCGGGAACCTTGGTTTCCATTCCCGGCTCTGGAGGGGAATGTGCTCCAGTGAGCACAGACGCTTCAGCTCTCCAACCTATCCCTGTCCCAGTCCTGTCTCTTCACCACCCCAGTATCTCATCCCATTCCCACTCTCCTCACCTAGTCAGTCCTACTCTCCACTCCTTAGGCTTCTTCTCCCAGGCCTAACTTGCCCCCTCCAGATTCCCATTCCCAGTCTAACCGCCCCCCTCCCCGGCTCCCTGCCTGTTCTCTCTCCCCATGTTCTCCTTTCCCAGCGGCTCCCAACCTCCTGCCCCGGACCCCTTGTCCAATCTCAGTGTGTTGTGCTGCCCCTGCCCCAACTCCTTGGCCAGCCAGTCCTAGTTCTCCCCCTACATCCCAGCTCCTCGTCAGATGTCTCCCCACTGATTCCCAGTCTCTTTGCCCAGCCAGTCCTAGTCTTCCCAGGGCTCCTTATCTGATCTCAGCTCCCCACTTCCTCCCATCTCCTTTGTTTTCCTCCCAGGATCTCCATACCAATCTCCTTCCCCCAAGGTCTGTCTCCTGTCCCCTCTGCATTCAAATCAGGCAGCTTCCTTCTCATTCTCTGGGCCTCAGTGGGGGGACATTGAGAGAACAGAAAAGACCCGTCGGTCTCCTTGCTTTCAGTTCTGGAGCTCAGCCCAGAGCTGCAATTGCAGGGAAAGTCCTGCTCAGTCCCCAGGCGGGAGCATGCTCAGTGCCTACAGAATCCTCAGGGAATTTAACTGTGAAGATCTAGCAAGTCTCTACTGAGCATGTGCAAAGTCTGATTTTTAATTTTTTTTTTCAAAGGCTTATAACTCGGCCAACCTATAACTTGGGCAGGAGAGATTTTCACAGGACCAGCTAATGGCATTTCCATGCCACCCAGGCCACCCTCCCTGGTCAATTTCAAGTCCCTGGTCCAAAGCAAAGAAAAGGTCACCAAAATTTAACATAGGTAGCCTGCAGTATGTTCTCCAGCCTAGTTCCTGGAAACCGTTGAACCATTTTGGCTGACATTTTTTCAGAAAAATTCAGCCGGAGGCAGACAGACACCTAGACTTAAAAGTTTCAGTCCAAGTGGTTAAAGTTTGGCAAAGTTATCAGCAACTGGATATAGGGCTTTATAATGGGAAGTGTAAGATGACCTTAATAACAGGTGACGCTACCAATCCTGCTACACTAAAGAGCCTTTACAATCAGCACAAGAAGTGAGCGACCGTGTCGGACTGTTTCATTACTGCACACTCAGGAGACACTTAGAGCTAGAAAAGCCGATGAGATGTTTCAGTGAGTACTCAGTAGCAACTGCCTGTCATGGGTTTAAAAAAATAGAATATTTTAACTATTCCATCCTATACGCTACGTCACTCGTGGCAGTAATGCCCTCCTGCAATTTGACATGTCGCTAAAAAACGTAAAATCAATTTAAGAAAAAAAAGCTTTTACAGCGTTTCTGAAACTGAATTTTTGGAAATTTCAAGTCTGGAGCAGTGCTCGTGGACTGGTTGCCGCTGGTGGTTTCATCATCATGTCATCGAAATCTGCTCTGAGTCGGGTTAGACCACATGCTGATGGTTAAAGCACTGCAGGCTGGCCTACACTAGCGCTCATTCTGTTCCTACTGCCGGTAGGAAATTTCTAGTAATAGGCCCAGCCCACTGCTTAATTTGTAATGGCAGATGTGCCGGGGCTCAAGCAATTTTTTTACTTTCATAGCTGAAGCGGTGAGTCCAGAGGTGCCGGGGTTATGAACTGCCAAGTCTGGAGGTGCCAGCCCTGGCACAAATTAAGTACTGATCCCGGCCCCAGAGGAGGGAGCATGTAAAGTCATTCTCTGGAGATCCCTGCCTTCACGGTCAAGGCAGTGTTGTTGCTGACAGGATCCAAAGAGCTGTGCTCTGTGCTCATTGGCTGACAGAAAGGCTGTTATGAGCCAGGGCCTTCAGGAGGCAGTGTCGGGGTAGTGGGGAAAGCAAAAGAGGATAAATCTGAAGGGTGAAGCAATGTGTAAACGTGACTCATCTAATCACAAGCAAGACCCGCACCTCTGCTGTGCATGAGAACGACCGCTTCCCCTCCTCTTCCCCAGGTCATGTGTTACGATTACGACAGTGATGGGGGACACGACTTCATTGGGGAGTTCGAGACCTCGGTAGCCAAGATGTGTGAAGCCCAAGATACCTTGCCGGTAAGTGCGGAAACACTGTCTGGTTTTAGAACAATGGTTTGGGGAGGAGGAACCCAGGGTCCCCTTGGCTAAGGGTTTCAAAGGTGGCTCTTACCCATGAGAGACTTCATGCTTTAAATCAATGTTGAAGCACCCACTTCCCCTCACTCTGAAAATCAGGCCCCTTTTAAGGAGTCTGGGCACCCAAAATCACTAGTCATTTCTGAAAAGCTTGACCCCTGTTGGCTCTTCTTTTTCTAACATTCTCCTGTCCTCGTTTCTGAACCTGTTTCTGATGGAAGTGCTCTTTGGCTAACTGAGGGGTCTGCCACGTGGGGTTGAGCTTTGTGTCCACCTGGCCAGCCCTGGTGATGTGATGATGCTACTCCATGTCACACGGCAGCTGTCGCAGCATGACACGGCGATGTTTCTCCAGCCCGGCTGAGATTTGGGGGTGTTGTTTTAGATGCCAGCAGGTTCAAGGTGATGAAGGCATATAATAGAGCTCCATTTCCTTCCACGGGTTCTGGGTGGTGGTTATTTATTTGTACTGCAATCACACCAAGATTAGGCCTCATTGTGCTGGGCCATGTCCATACACATCGGGTACGTCCACACTTCCAGCTCCAGGAGACATACCCGCGCTAGTGCTGATTGAGCTAACGCACTGAAAATAGCAGGGGAGCCGTGGCAGTGGGAGCCACCCTGAGTGTGACCCTCGTCGAGATCCTAGGTGTGTAGTCAGCTGGCTAGCCGCTCGCACCACTGCGACTATTGTCTACCTGAACGGGAAATGGCACCTCCAGTGCCAGTGTCGATATACACACCATGAGAGGCAGTGCCCGCCCCAAAGAACTCCCCGTCTAAATAGACCAGACAGGGTGGGAGAAGGTAAGAATTATCCCATATGAGGAACAGAGAGGGACAGTGACCCCACCCAGGAAGTCTGTCAGAGCTTGGAATCGAACCTGTTTCCCCTGATTCCCAACCGACTGCATTAGTTACAAAACCCACGTTGCCTTCAGTAGCCCTACTACTAAACACTTCCTTGAGTTCCATCCACCTTCCGAGTACTGTGCAGGCCTTAATTACCTCCCCTACAAATTCCTCGGTGATATGGGTGAGCGTCACGATCCCTGTCAAAACTGAGGCACAGAGGTGTAATGACTTGTGCAGACCCAGTGAAGGCTTCAGAGTTGGCTGCCCAACAGAGAAGCGCAGGCCTTGGGCCGCGATCTCACATGGATTGGGCGGGTGTTGGTGCGGTGAGATTCCTCTGCATCCTGCAATGTGGGATTGCTCTGCCGGCATTTCCTCGTTTTGATTCTTTTGGGGCTTTTTGAAGGGGTCTGATTCTCTTTCATTTAATTTTGTCCTTGCTTTAATATAACGTAAAACGCCACTTGCTCTGCCACTGGGAGACTGAATCAGAGTGGAGCCTGTTATCCATGTATATCCTAACACCCAGCGAGTGTCCATCTCCTTTGACAGCTAGACCTGAACATACAGAACAGCATGAGCCCAGACCTCCCATTGACCTGCCGGCTACTGCTGTCGAGTGCTCATGGGGGACTATGCCCATAAATGTCATATTTTTGTCCCTCTTCACAGCAGTAGGGAATCTCCTGAGAGGGCTGGAAAGAATTGGTGCTCAGACCATTCACTTGCACCTGCATCGAATCCCAGAAGATGCTTTGCTGCATAAAGAAGTGCATGTTTTAGCGAAGACGCCCCATTCCAGTGCTGCAGGATAAAGAGAAGAGTATTTCCACCTGGTGCTAAAAGCTTCTCTCAGACAGGCACCCCTACTCTCCTTTGTCTGGGATCTGGCATCTAAGTACAATTTTAGAGGCCGCCATTAAAGTAGCTCCTAGCTCCACACGTGTGTCAAGTGGCTTTGTCTGTACAAAGCCTCCGGCAGACTGGCCCTGTGGCGGGAATGGAGGGGTAGTGTTAAAGTGTGCCGGCTTGGGCAGACACACCCACCCCAGCTCTGCTCGAGCAGTTGCGCTAAGATTAGCAGCGTGGCACAGGCTACCCTCCTGCGTACAACTCCAGCCGCTCCCCTGAGTGCATATTCGGGCAGCTAGCCCAAGTGGCTGCTGCCGCCACCCTGCTATTTTTAGGCGCTTCCTCGAGCAGAGCTAGTCTGTGTACATCTACCTAAACTGGGAATTACAGCTCCCCGCTATTGTGTAGACGCACCCTAGGTCTGCTCACTGCAGTGCATCCGGGATCGGCGTGGTTCTAACCACCCCCCAAATGCTAAGAAATCTCCTGCACCTAAATGTCCAGGCCTCTGCCCCACCCTCCGGCCACATTCTGTCTCCAAACCAAGGCAGCTTCTAAAGTTGTTTCTCATTAAAATAACTGGAAACTATTGAGTGATTCATTTCCTGCCCTGGGATTTCTTCCCAGAGAATGTGCTGGTACTTGACCTACATGATGACACAAGATTTCTGACATACTTGGCCAAATATTCTCAGTGGGGGAGGTTTAGGTTGGATATTAGGAAAAACTTTTTCACTAGGAGGGTGGTGAAACACTGGAATGCGTTACCTAGGGAGGTGGTGGAATCTCCTTCCTTAGAAGTTTTTAAGGTGAGGCTTGACAAAGCCCTGGCTGGGATGATTTAGTTGGGGATTGGTCCTGCTTTGAGCAGGGGGTTGGACTAGATGACCTCCTGAGGTCCCTTCCAACTCTGATATTCTATGATTCTTTATAAAAGCTGTGAGAGCCACAGTGCTTCGGGCAGCTGAAGTTCGGTCCCACTTGCAGATGACTCAAGGTCTAATTTACTGGCTGTCCGGAATGATGCCTGTCGATAATGTGGATTCTCTCTGATCTAGTCACACTCCTCCTTTCCTCTGTGTCTCTCCCTTTGCTTAGTCCTTCTTCCTGAAGGGTAGCCTCTCACTCCTGTCCATGCCTGCATCTACAGATAGTCCCTGTAACCTTCTACTAGTTAGCTCTGTGGTGCCGCTTGTAGAGATGATGTGATACTGCAGAGAAGAAGGATGGTTAAAGTTGGGCCTCAAGAGATCTGGGTTTGATTCCTGGCTCTGCTACAGATTATCTGCGAGAGCTTGGGCAAGTCATTTACTCTCTCTGTGACTGAAAACCCCACCTGTACAATGGGAATAGTAACACTCCTATCCCGTAGATTGCGAGGCAGATAGGTTAAGAACTGTCATCTACTTACTTGCATGTACACCGCCCCGGAGAATAACATCTTGATCTTGGCGAGAGCCAAGTTATTGCTACACAATAACTGTTCAAGAAGACAGTGTAAAGGATAGATTGTGACATTCCCAGATCTACTGCGTATGACACACCTTTACTGTACATATGTCTGGGAAGAGGGAAGGTTTACGGAGAAAGGGGGGAGGGGACTGGGGCACGTCTCTGTTACAGCTTATAAATAGAACAAGTACACACACTAATCAACCTCTGCCTTCCTCCAGCTTGGACTCTGGTCTGTTTCCTGCTTTCTGCTCTGTCTAGTACCCAGTGCTCCTAATACAACTACTTGCTGTAAATAACTCAGACAGCCTCTTTATTGCAGACCCCAGGAGCCAGCAGTGTCTCTCTGCTCTTTTTGTGTGAATATACAACAGCACTCCCATGGCACCTGTTTGGCAATATTATACAGACTCAGTTTCCCACTAGGTCTTGACTCCCCTTAACATGCCTGTGTTTGCTAACACCAAGCCAAGGGGCTGGGTTTATACTTTCTCCGTTCAGCTTTGCCCTATGTTAGAAATATGTTTATAAAGTTGTGATCTTAAGCGTACAAGGGCGTCGCTATGGGCTAGATTTTCAAGGGCTGAGTACCCAGAGCTGGTCAACATCTCTTTCAAAAGATCTCAGTGGTGGGGTCAGAACCACCTGTTCAAAACCCGGCTTTGCTGAGCTTTTTTCAAAATCTGGCTACCGATTTAGGTGCCCAAAGGGGAGCTGAGCCTTCTCTGAAAATCTGGTCCCGGGGGGGACCATTTAGGGGAAAGGTATCTACCCTTTCCCCTAAAGTATCTGGGGAAGAAAGTAGGAGAAACTGAAGGACAGTAAAAATTGAGGCAAGGCTGGAGGACAAGACATCTGAAGCCGAGGGAGCTAAATTGATGTAATCTGGGGACGAGAAGGACATGATTGACCCTACAAAGTAACAAGCCCTCTGCTGAAAGGGAATTATTCCATCTCCAAAGAGAGCAGAGATGAGGAGCCAGCAACCCAACACTGAGGAAGGAAACGAGTATTGGTCATTAGAGCTAAGTTCTTACCAGTTAGACCCACTGGGCACTTTAACGGAATCTCTGGGAAGGGGATTGAGGCACCATCTCTGCTGGGACTGAGGCTCGGGTTAGGCTAGGTGGTAGGATTTCCCCCACTCCATTCCCAAACGCAGGCAGTCTCGGTTCAAGCCAAGTGGCCATGTCCAACCCTGGGTCTGATTCTGTGACCAGGTTCTGTGCTCACTCTAGCGAGGGGTTGGTTTGTCAGTTGGGTCACGTGGGCCGCTGGATGAAGGGAGCTGCAGATGAGCAATGGTGGTTAACCGAGATAGCGTGCTACACGGCACCCAGGAGCTGCATGTGCCTGTGGGCCACTGAACTGTCTCCCCATGTGCCTGTCTGGAGGATGAGAAGCCATTCTGGGAATCCCTGGGTGGGTGGCACTATGGCCCTCCTTGGCTCTGCCATTGCATGTGGACCGTTGGTGATGCCACTGAGCCTGCTACATGCTGATACTCAGACTGGACACGACCCCAGCCACTAAAGATTCTCATGATGGGCCTGTACAGCCCTACCTGGGGAAGGACTCTGACTTCTGCCTGGGGTGGAGTTTTATTCTCCTTTAAATGTGGCTTTGGCTTGTCCCTTATTTCTGAAGCACTGATGTTCGCGCAGCCCTCTCAGCCCAACACACAATAGTTGGATATATAGCCAGGAAGCCCCAAGTAGGAGTAGGGTGGTGGTATTACCCCTATATATGGCATCTGGGAGCCCACTTCTGGAATGCCGCGTCTGGGTCTGGTGTCCACGCTTCCCCAAAAAAGCTGCGGAAACTGGGGAAAAGGGCTCCGGAAAGACCTACAAGAACGTTTCACGGTCTGGGAACCATGCCTCACAATGCGAGATTTCCGAAGCTCAATCTATCCAAGAAAAGGGTCACAGGTGGCTTGACCATGGTCTACAAATACCTGCACGGGGAAGAGATTTCTGTTTGTAGGCAGCTATTTAGCAAGGGGGAAAAAACACATCCTGAGATTCAGGGGTTGGAGGCTGAAGCAACACAAATTCACACGAGAAATAAGGCACGCATTTTTAAGTAAGGGTGACCAATTATTAGAACTACTGAAGGGAAAGCTGGGGTGGCATCTCTGCTTCTGAAAGAGGCTCTCCCTATCCAGTTACTGATGAAAAATTGCTGCTGGATTGAATTGGTTTCTGAAGAGCATACGTGTTCCTTCACACTGGAGCAGATTGTTGAACTCCCAAGGAACGATGCCCCATTCCCCACTTGCAATGGCTTTCTCTCCCCCTCCCATCCCCTTAGATAACCCAAGGTGAGTGCTACATTGGGGACAGAAATTAATGGGTGTGAGCACCTCTATAAATCATTCCCAAGGGATCTCCAGGTGGGTACTCAAAAACTAGAGGTTACCCAAGTGGGCCTCAGCCTCCATACCCCATTATCCCCCCACTGTCAAATAGAGATAACTCATAAGCTTCATTCGTGCCCGTTAAGCACTCTGAAATCCCTGGGCAGAAGGTGCTGCAGTGGGGTAAAATGTTTTTTATTGTTTTAAAGATGAAAAATCATTAAAAATGAAGACTAATATTAACCATTAATTACTCTGAGATGTTTTTGGTTGTTGCAGCAGCTGGCTTACACTGGGAGACTCAGCTGTTGGCTGAGAAGTACTTAGGTGACCGGTCAGCTAGCGTGCCCATGAGCTCCAGACAGCCGGGTTGCTATCCTATACTGAATGGGATGGCCAGCCCTTGTCGGAACTTGGCTTTCACAAGGGGTGCTGTGTGTCTTGTTTGTTGCAGCTCGAATTAGAATGCATTAACCCCAAAAAACAAAAGAAGAAAAAGAATTACAAGAACTCCGGCGTCATCATTGTGAAATCCTGCAAAGTAAGTGCAAAGCTTTTAAAAACCCTGTCTCTTGTTGGGCGGGAGGGGAGGAGGTGCCCAGATCGGAGGAGAGTTCAGGAGCAAAATCCCACTAGAAAAACCGTGACGGACCAACGGATGCAAATCACTAGTAAAGCGACGCTCCTCTGCTCGCCCAGCGAGACGTAAAAAATCGTGCCGCCGCATTGGGTCCGGTATGCAATCATGATGCTGCAGCAGTGCAGTACGAAGGGGTCTGTAGAATTAGGCAGAGCGTGGAGTATCAAAGGTTTCTGTGGAGCAGGACCGCATGAATGGGCGTGTTGCTGTGCCCATTGCTTTCACCTCTGGTGGCAAGCCACCCCCTGCTTTATGGCAATAACCTTCCTGAGAAGGAGCAGAGGTCTCTGGTCTGTTTAACGACCGTCTGAAATTGTTGGAATCCACCCAGAAGCGGGAGAATAACAAGCTGGGAAGAAAGGGGATGTGGAATGGGGAGTTATGCAATTACTGCTTTGGCCCTGACTTGTTTTAGGCTGCAAGGCCGTGCGCAATGTCCCGAGTGGCCATAAATAAAACGTAATCCTCCCCCGATAATTCTTAAGGGTTGAGGGGGATAAAGCCATGATTTCACTCCACATTTTGAGCTCGGGAGGTGCCCAGTTCAAGATGGCAGTCGTCCCGCTGACACGGGGGCACCTTTCAGCGCTGCTACCTTTGCTTTTGATGTAGAAATGAAAGGCTGCCCCAGGAAATCCAGACATTTCTCCACATTTGCTTCATCCCGCGAGTAAAGAGTTTGAGAGAAGGGGTCAAAATGTCAGCTGCTCAACAGTTACACAATGTTTTTTGTTTTTTCTAAGCCTTCCAGGACTTTACTGGTGATGAAGGGTGCTGAAATGCGGCTTTGAAAGTCTTTCTTTCCTCTTTCTTTCAGATAACCAGGGATTACTCCTTCCTGGACTACATCCTTGGGGGCTGCCAGTTAATGTTTACTGTAAGTATTTTTTGCTGCTCTTTGTCCATCAGGTGTAATGAATGAAAAATGTAATTGATTGGGCGCTCTGGGCTGGGGTCTGTGCACTAGCATACGCATTGGGCAAACGTTTTTAAAGGTCATTGGAAGCTCGCTGTGTTTAGCTTTCCTACAGCAGCCTAGATACCTTGTCCTTTAGAGTAGCTCAGAAGCCTTTGTCTTCACCCTTAACCTTTGTCGGGACGAGGATTTTAGCCACCACGGATGTCTCTGCACTGACGGAAACCCCCTAGCAGAAACACAACCTACCCTAGTGCATGGTGATTTTTTTCGCCAGTGCAACTTCTTCCCATTTCTAAGAAGGGTGAGTTGCCCCCGCATAAATAGTGACTGGTTTGTCCCCGTGAGACCACATCAGGGGCTGATTTTGGATTCGAAGGCTTTCAGGGCTTCCTCCAGGCTCACTCAGGCGTCACCTATGGCGTGAAGAATGGCAGGATTCGCTAAATCGTTTTTGTTGACCACAGTTGCCACAAACTGTGCATAATTATCACAAATGCGCACACCCAGTCATAGTGACTCTACGTGCTTCTTAGGTCAATAGTTACCCAAGCATTTCTGTTGCTGGATCCACGGTCACGTTTTTCTGGGTATGCGACCCAAGCAGTCCTCTCAGAAGGTCTCCCTGGCGGCTGGAATTTCTCCAGCTCTGAGTCCCGTTCGTTTGCAGGCGTGTCTCTGATGCTCTCAGGAGTGTATCTGTCGGTCAGAATGTCTCACAGGTATTGTCCATGGTCCAAGAAGCCAGCCGCTTCCCAGTACACCCAGTATGGAGTAGCCTTTTTTCTGCTTCCTCTTCAAGAGGTGCCGCACCTCCTCTCTCCATCTCGTTTTGGGCCTGCATGTTTGGATGAGCTGAGCTATGTTTTGTTTGGCTCAATTTGTTAACTCTCCAGCATGTGACAAATCTTCATTGTTGCCCTGGGCAAATGTACTGTTGTTCAGGTTTGAACAGCTTGGAATCCAGTAGGAAATTAGAATACATATGATCTTTCTTCTGTGTCCGGTTCCTGGAATTCTCCTCTGTGCTACTTCATAGGATGTGCGGGGGGGAAATGAGGACGGTCTTTTTTTTTTTTTTTATCAGAACCACGGAGCAGTTTTCAAGATCAATGAAGATCAAACTTCCCCCAGATTCCTCACTCAAAACTACCAGCCCTTTTTTTGAGGTTTGAAAAAGATCCATTAACTTCTCCCCACTATTTTTCACACTGGTCTCTGCCTCTGCACTTCCTGGTTCCGGCTTGAAGTGGAAGTGCTGTAAAATACTACAAATGACCCTGTTCTTGGAGTCTTGTGTTCCTGAAGATGAACCAGGAAGCCTTTGGAGTCTCATGTGGGAGAGAGCCATTCTTGGAGACAGCTCCAGCTAACTCCCTGCAGACCTGAGAAGTTCAAAGATGGCTCCAAGTTCTTTGGGGCTTTAGTCTAACCCAGCTGAATCTCTAGATCGTCTTCTGAAGTTCGCAGTCATTGGTTGGGGGTTTACATTAATTTTGCCTTGAAAAGCTGATCTGATTTTTTGAGTGGAATTCACTCGTTTGGAATGTTGCTGACATACGCTTTGGATGTAATGGGAGAATTTTGGTGTTTCCATTTGCATTTCTAGCTCCTCTTGTTTGAGCCAGCGTGCATGTGATTTGTCAGGAGCAACTCGAGAAGAAACGACGGCCCTCGAGTTTAACTGCTTACTAAAATGGATGTGTCCCCCCCCCCCCCCTTAATTTCTGAAAATTCCGGTTTTTAGTACAGTATCTAGAGATCCGTGTGTGCATGCAGCATGCCAATTTTTATTTGTTGTCTAAAAAGAGATAGGAGGCGAGGGAGGAGGAGATGGGGGGAAAGGAAGAGTTACCATAGAAACAGAAATGAATGCCAGAGCTTTTTATACACAGCTCAACTGTTGTGTTAAGGTCTTAGAGCAAAAGAGGGAACAAAAGGGAAAATGGCTAAGTTTACTGGTAACACCAAACTCCTGTGTACATCGGCATGAAAAGCTGAAATCCACCCTATGGTTTAACGATCTACCGGTAATTGGCCAGCTTTGTTGTTCATTTTTTTTTAAATGGAATGTTTCTTTGATTAGTGTTTCAGTCAGGGAGGGTAGTTCTTCATTTATTATCCTGTAGGCACAATACCAACTTGCGGGGAGGGATAGCTCAGTGGTTTGAGCATTAGCCTGCTAAACCCAGGGTTGCGAGTTCAATCCTTGAGGGGGCCATTTGGGATCTGAGGCAAAAATTGGGGATTGGTCCTGCTTTGAGCAGGGGGTTGGACTGGATGACCCCCTGAGGTCCCTTCCAACCCTGTGATTCTATGATTAGGTTACCAGCAGCACCTGCTGGGTAATGACTTGAGGAGCCGCTGCAGAGAGAGGGCACCCCGAATTATGAAAGGCTGCCTGTCGACAAGGGTCTGGTGCCGCCCTGAAGGTCACGTGGTGTCACGGGAGACCATGAAAAACTGGAAGAAGATGCTGAAAGGAAGCAAGAGAAGATCAGGAAATGGGGTTCTAAAAATGGCACTTCCCAGCCCATCCAGTGGCTTTATGCTGAGGGGAATTCACAACTTTAGACAAATACTCATCAGCTTTTACCCACTTGGTTCCCCATTCATTTTCCACTGGTGATGCTGCAGGCGTTGGTGGTGTCTATATATACACAAGAGGAGAGAGAGGACAGGGACTGGGCGCCAGGAGACACAAGTTTCCTTCCCTTGTCCTGGTGTGCGGCCAGGGGAGAATCGCTTCACCAACCCGAGACTGTTTCCCCTCCTGCCCTTTGTTTCGATCGTGAGCTCTCCTGGGTGTCTCACGGGGTGTCCGTACAGTGCCTAGCGCAACAAGGGCTGACCGCAGCTGGGGCCTCTGCCTGCTAAGCTAACACAGATACACGTGAATGTTTCACGGTGTGAATGTGACACCTTAATGTTAACACTGGGATCATTCTGTCTCTGCTAGTGCCCTGACAGGGAATGGGATACTGCACTGAAGGGCTCGGCATTAAAAACCTGCATAGACTAGGTTCTGTGTCTAATAAACATCTTTTGCAGGAAAATGAGGGAAGCCAGTGGAATGCAAGGAGCCTTCCCTCCCACCCCCCACTTCCCATTTCTTTGTCTAGAGCATTAATTTGCTTCCGACTTAAGGATCAGCAACCCCTTTTGGATAAAATCTGAGCTGACCGGACTGCAGCTGAAAGATGAGGTTAATGCTGCTGTGCTTATCCATGCGTCCTGCCTTGCCTTGTTTACATCCCGAACCAAAATACTGGAGTAACAAGAGGCAGTTCCCACAGGCCCACAGCTACCTCTGCTGGGCGTGACCTAGAAACCTTGTTGGGCAGCATTTCCGTCCTATCGGAGACCTGGAAGTACTGGTGCCAAGTGCCAACCCTACAAAGAAAAGAGAAGGAGACATGAACTTCCATGAGCCAAACTGATCCCTGGTGTAAGCCGGCATCAGTGCAGTTACTCAGGGGTGGATTTGCCTCATTAACTGGGCTGGGCCTAACTCAGAGCTGATGTCACAAGTGATGAGGTGCATGCTGGTAAGCGAGCATGATTTTAGTCACCAAGGAAGTGGGAGGGGCTGGGTTTTAGTAGGAATTGCACCTTCCTGGGTTGATTTTCCTGCTGATGCCCTGCCTTTCCGTCCCCCACTCACCTCTGTAGTCACTTTTTATTAATGCAGAGTGCATGTTAAATGGCATCCTTCTGTTTCGTAACGGGGCTTGATGCACTCTGCTCAGATCTGGCCAGAGGGAGAACTATGACCTTACAAGGGGCAGGACAAAGGAGAGTCGGCTCTTGGTGTGTAAGTTACACTCAGGCTCTTACTGATTTGCCAGTTGCGCCATCACTTATGTCACCTCTGGATCTGGCCCAATCGTTTGAGGTTTGCTTGCCCACCAGTGGGATTTCTTCTCTTTCTCTGAACAGGAAGAGTAAAATTCAGCTCTGGGATAACGCCGCTGAATTTGGCTCATGGAGTTTCTTCCTGGGCTTGGCACTTTGGAGTGGACAAGGTGGAAGCACTGAGGACCGCTTCTGGTATTTCAGTCCTTCTGATTCAGGCTGTAAATAGGAAGCACACAGGCGCATGGAGAAGCTCAGTCCAAAAATTTTCAAAAGCGGCCGCTGACTTGAGATGCTTTATTTTTGGGCACCCGATTTAATCTGCTTTATCTTGGGTCTGATTTTTAACAGATCTTCTGAGGACCTGAAATGAAAATTATCTTCAGCATGCACCACTGGTACTCAACACCTCTGGGAATTAGTCTCTTGGTCCTCCAAGGGGACGCTTAAAAATGACTGTTACGCCCAAAACAGCAGCCACTTCTGAAAAATGTGGACCTGAGCCTCAGAAGGCGTAAAACCTAAACCAAATAGACTCTGGTTTTAATCAACTAAGCTTTGTAGGAAAGCCTATGCAAAAGAATTGAACTTCTAGAAACTTTCAAAAATTTTGGCATGGGGTGAGGTTGGTTTACATTTTGTCCAAACTGCTTTGCTGATCCCAAGTGAAAATGAAGTAAATATGAGTCAACAGTGTAATGCTGTTGCAAAAAAAAGTGATCGTTCTGGGATGTATTAGCAGGAGTGTTGTAAGCAAGACACAAGAAATAGTTCTTTCCGCTCTACTCCATGCTGATTAGGCCTCAACTGGAGTATTGTGACTACTGTAGCTCTGGGCTCCACATTTCAGGAAGGATGTGGACAAATTGGAGAGAATCCAGAGAAGAGCAACAAAAATGATTAAAGGTCTAGAAAACATAACCTTTGAGGGAAGAGTGAAAAATTGTTTTTCTTAACCTCTGAGGATAGGACAAGAAGCAATGGGCATAAATTGCCCATTGGGAGGTTTAGACTGAGCATTAGGAAAAACTTCCTAACTGTCAGGGTGGTTAAGCACTGGAATAAATTGGCTAGGGAGGTTGTGGAATCTCCATCATTGGGGATTTTTAAGAGCAGGTTGGACAAACACCTGTCAGGGATGGTCTAGTTAATACTTAGTCCTGTCTTGAGTGCAGGGGACTGGATTAGATGAAGGTCCCTTCCAGTCCTTTGGTTCTGTGATTCATCATGAAAGGGGTAGTGGGAAGACAGTGGAGTTTTCTGCCTGGTCCATAGACCCGTTAGCTGGATTTATAATGGAGATTTCTACAGGTCTGTGCTTCTGTCTTCATATTCAGGTCGGAATTGACTTCACAGCATCCAATGGGAATCCGCGGGACCCCTCTTCGTTGCACTATATCAATCCCATGGGAACAAACGAATACTTGTCAGCTATTTGGGCAGTCGGACAGATCATTCAGGACTATGACTCGTAAGTACTGTCTCGTCCATTTGGATCATAGCTGCTTGGCCCAGAGTGTTCTCTTCCCTCGGTAGGATATTAGTAGGGTACATTCCATCCATTGCTAGTGCACATAGGCAGCATGGTTTAGTAGGGTTGGGCACTTGACTCTGCACTTGCTTACTGCGATATCTTGGGCAAATCACGTCCCCGCTGTGTGCCTCAGTTTCCCCATCTGTAAAATGGGGTTAGATACCCGCTTAGGTGACGCTCTGAGATCTGTGGATGAAAACTGACACAAATTCAAGTTGTTGTTTCAGCCATGAATTGCCAAATAAATACAGAAGTGAATCTCTCTTTTCTTCTTCTTCTGGGGAGAGCAGAATTCAAGCATAAATGGGGTGTCAAAAATAATCCCATCTGCCCTCACACTATCAAAGACCAACCATTCTCACACTCAGGGGTAGGTCTGCACTGCACTCTTAGCCCAGTTCTGTGGGACCAGGACTTGTGGACTCCGTGTTTCCAACCCCATGCTTGACCATTGTAAACCTGGTCTTATAGTTGAGGGACCTGGGTCTCAGAATGGTGCTAACGTGTCCACACTGCACTATGCAGGCCACCTGACTTCGGTGTGCCCCTTGAGCCGTATCCACACTGCAAGATGACAGGGCTTGGACCTGAGTCTCAGCAGGACTCAGACTCTGATCCATCCCCTTAGCAGAGTCCTAGCACCCAGCTCCTGAGTGCTTACAGACCCGAGTCAGACTGATTTGTGTGTGGACAGAAGTGGGGCTTGGGCTCAAACCTGAGTCAAACCTGGGCTTCGCATCCAGTGTAGACATACCCTTATTAGGGCTTGTCTACGTGGTGGGGTAATGCTAGCTGTGGGGATATGATTTCTAAAATAGACAACTGTGTTGCATATTGATTGGTCCCTGCTGATGCAGCGTTCAAGTGCACTAGGGAACCTTAAGTGAGCACCAGCAGAGTCTCCACGAGCCAGCGTGCAATGCATTAGTGCATCTTCGAAATCACATCCCCATAGCGTGCACTGCTGCTCCATGTAGACAAGCCCTTACAGTGTGTGGGCTGTCCATTTGAAAAGCAGATGCCCTCTGCCCTAGTATCTTTTCCCATAAACAGCTGTGCTAACGTGCCTGTGTCCCTCGATTAACCGGTTGTGTGTTCCTCTAGTGTGGCATAAAATCAATAAATCAAACAATCATAGGAACGTCAGCATTCTAATACTGGATAATATATTAGGGCCTAATTCTGGGAGCAGTGTTGCCAGCTCTCATGATTACAATAGGGAACCTTGCAATAGAATAGCTGGTGCTTTTCTTCAACCCCAAACTCCGGCAGTCCTGCAATGACGTGAGAATCTCAGCCACGACTTAAAAAGAGAAGAAATTTCTGGCTCTTGTGACTGCAGAGCAAACCTTGAAAGCGTGACCCGTAGAAGGCTGAAAAGCCCAAAGGCTAATAAAGCCCCCACATCTATTGGCCTAAGAACCATGCGATATTAAAAAGATAATCTCGCAATTTGGGGTCTGCTTGGGAATGACTGCCACAGATCTGTATTCAATGACCACTTCAGGTGCTGAGTACCTTCCAGCCTCATCAGACCTTTCATGAGTGAAGAAGTGTTGTTGTATGTTTGGGGAGGGGGTGCAAATCCAGTAACACTTCCTGTTTTGTTTTGGTTGTTTTTTTTTTTTTAAGAGACAAAATGTTTCCTGCTCTGGGATTTGGTGCCCAGTTACCGCCAGACTGGAAGGTAAAGTATTCTGCCTGCCATATGCTCTGCATGTTTAAAATGTGTGCGTCCACTTGAGCAGGAATAAAGCTGTCTGTGACTTCCTGAGGGTTCAGAACAGAATGGCTGCCTGTTGCAACTCGAGAGCTTTTTATGCAGGGGATGGGCTGGGGGGGATGAGATAGATGGGCTCTGGTTTTCAAGCTTTGGAGAGGGAAACATGATTGCATGTGTGCGTGAAGGAGTGGGGAGGGAGGCTGGCAGCCAATTTCTCCCTCCCTTTCAAGCTGGCATTAGAGCAGCCGCATTGGCATTAATTGGCCTAGTCAGCCACTGAGTCACTCTCCTGGCAGGAGGCAGGAGTGATTTGGGGAAAGTGGCAGGGCCCACTTGGTAAGTGTGTCAGACAGACACAGAAGAGAAAATTAAAGGGGGCTGGAAAGGGAATGTCCGTTGTGTAACGTTTTACACGTAGAGTGTGGAAATGGACCCAGAAAGATAGTCATAGGTTTTAAATCTTTACACCTTAAGGACTGTATCTTGTACGGTCCGTGTTCTCAGGTGCGCTGAAAGCCAGTCACTTCCAGGGCTGGCTCTCAGCGAATCTCCCGAAAGCCATGTTGATCTTCGTTGGGAGTAGGCACTCAAATGGTTAAAGTGGACATGATTCTGCAAATGCACATGCCAAAAAAAGAAATCTCCCCTAGCATATGGTGCGGTGCTCAGAGCATCATTACAAAACCCAGTCCAGTCAGCGTTTCCACAGTAAACACGCATTTCGGTTTGTTGTTGTAACGTCCTGCAGAGACTTTGGACCAGCTGGCAGAACTAAGATCCCAAAGAATTCACACCCGTGGCTCACGGAAGAGCCAGTGCATGAATATAGGAGAAGGCATTTTAGAGTGTATGTGATCCTCCTGCTGAGTTTCTGGCTCTGTCTAAATACTGGGCCACGTTTGTCCGTGGTGGAACTCCTCTGGTGTCTATGGATGAATTTAGCCCATGGAATCTTGTTGTGTTAAGACCTGTAGTAAATTAGCACACAGCAAATCTCTCTGTGTTTTTGAACAGCACGGGCTGAACACTGAACCTGTCTGCGTCTCCCCCTCACAGTTGTTTGTGTTCATTACATTGTCCTGTTCTTGTGTTCATGCAGTATGGGCCTCTGTACACAGACAAAAATCTCACTGGTACCCAGATGGGTTCTGGCGGGGTTCTAGACTAAAGTGGACTACCACATCTCTGCTTTCGGTTGACGGAGGGCACAGGGCACTCAGACTTCGGAACCTGGGCTTGTCCACGGGAGAGCGATTTATTGGTAACCTGTTGCGACCCTATTGTGCCTTTCTGAGGCCTTTATAGCAGAAGATTTCAGTATGCATTTCTCCTCCCTTTTTCAGTGGAATTGTTATTTCTCCCGCCCCATAAATGTGCATAGTGCTTCAGACAGGACAATGTGGACCCTGCCATAAAGAAAATAGTCTACAGCCCTGATGCCATGAGTCGCTGGGTGCCTCTGGTGACATCAGTAGGAGTTGAGGATGTTCAGGACCACCGATTGGGTCCGTAGGTGACATGAGGTCAGGCTGTTTAAAAGTGGTTTCACTGGAAGTTCATTATCATGGACAGGCTGTGACCCAAAGCTGGTCTTCTGAGGGGGAATTTTGATGGCACCATTGTTTCCACTCATGGCTTCAGAGGCATGTTTATGTGGGGCGTTACAATGGTCAAACAAACTTCAGCTTGTGTCTCATGTATAGAGCGGTGCTCTCTATGTCCGCAGTGGGTGGATTGCTACTGCCCGCTAACTGACCCCCCTCGCTCTGAAATGTTCCGCTTCTGAATGGTGGAGACATCCCAGCAGTGCCCATCGTGGCATGGCTAGTGAGCAGGTCGTTCCACCAGCCCCGGCACCCTTTGTACTGCAAGGGAGACTCTCCCATTTCTGGACACGGTGCGTGCTTTGGGGCCTTGTAATCTTTCCGTTGACTTCAATGGGCCTTGGATTGATTGAGGCAACAAAACATCGGAGTCGTAGCAAAACTCTCGGCAGTGAGGTTTGTGAGCTGTAGAAGAGAAGATCTGGAGGCTCCGTACTGGAGCACTTTGAACTGCGCGGGCTGAATCTTTGGAGAATACATTGTAGGCACGGGCTAGATGGCCTAACAGGTCTTTTTCCATCTCTGATTTTCTGCCCTATTGAGCTGTGCATTTCATAACCAAAGGCCAGGGTGCTAAATGTTGAGTGAGGTCTGTGTAACCTGGTTTTTAAGGTGTTGGGTCTTTAAAATGCACCAATTAACCAATTAACCTCCCATCCAGTCTCTGGGGCTGGCCGGACGTCCCTTCCCATGGGAAAAGTGTCGCTAGCCCGGCAGCCAGAGAGGCTGAGTCAGGCACTCAGCCTTTCTCTCTCCTCCCTCTCTTTGTCAGATTCATGGCAGAGAGTGAGATCGGAGCCATCCTTTCGCTTCTCCGCGTGGCAAATCACAATTGTCCTGTGGAAAAGTTTGGCTTTTCAGGAAGGGCATTTACTGCAAATCATCCGGGCAAAGTCATTACAGTCAGTTCTACCCATCTCCTTTCCACTGGCACGCAGGACATGCCCTGGGCTATGTCCCGCAGGGCTTATAAAGAGAGGTTGGTTTAGATGTTTGTTTTTCTGGTGCTCGCCTTGTATTGCAATATCAGGAGCAGAGGAAACTGCCTAAAAATGGAGGGGCCATGGGCGCCCGAACCATGGCCCTGCCCGCGCACCACCCCTCCCCCCACAGCCGTCGCCCTCTCACTGCCTCTTCCCCGAGGCTCCGCCTCCCTACTTGCTCCCCTTCCCCCCCCCATCGCTTGCCCTTACAGCTAGTAAAAAGCCCTCCCACTTGTAAAAGTGATGGGGTTGTGGCCCCGTGCCCCCCCTCATTCCAGCACCCCTGATTGCAACCCACCTTAGCTTTAAAGACAGGCCTTTACCTGAGTTGATACCTCCGAGTGATTTTCTTCCATCTCTCTGTTTGAAAACCACCAGCTGGGGAGCGTCTGGATTTCTACCCTCAGTACTGATTTGATGGTGCTTTACAGAGGAATAAAAAAGAAAGCCCTGCCCTGCAAAATGTATAGTCCAATGGCCCATTCCTGCCAGCAGTAATTTCTCCACAGGGTGCCATAGAAGTCAGTAGGACTGCATGCCGGAGTCACGGTTTGTAGGATCCCAGAGTTGTCATGGCCTAGTGGCATGAGCACTGGACTGGGACTCCGGAGAAGTAGGGGTTCTGTTCCTGACTCTGCCACTGGTGTGCAGTGTGACCTTGAGCAAGGCACTTCACCCTGCCTGTTCCTCTATTTCCCCTCCTACACTTGTCTATTTAGATGGGAAACTCTTCAGGGCAATGAGGGTCTCTTGCGATGTATTTGTATAGCACCTAGTGCAATAAGGTCCCAGTCTTAGGTAGGGCCCCTAGGTGCTACTATTGTACAAAATAATAGGGCCCTAAATTAGGCCGCGGTATCACAGGAGATGGTAATAGAGACCGGAGGGTGGGAGGAATGCGCGGCAAAGCTTCCAGCCATGAGTTCCTGTGATTGCGTTGGCCAGTGATGTGCATGACCTTAGGGTCTCACGAAAGGTTATCTTATATTGTCACTTTGAGCATCTGTTGGCTGAAAAATAGCTTTAATTTTCAAAATTACATTTCGCTGCTACTCTGCACTGTGTTTTAAAACCTGTTCTGAAATAGCCCCAGTGTTTTCATTGCTAATTGGCTCCTGGAATGAGATGCAGCCGCTCTGTTAGCTGCTCTTGCCCAGGCTCGCTGCGCACTCTTCCTGCCCGCGTTGTTCTGCCCTAGTCCATCAGGGTTTTATGCCTGGGCTTCGTTCATGCAGCCTTGGTATCTTTGAAATACTCGCTTTGGGGGAAGGGGAGGGTTTTTCCAAAGCAAATGGAGTATGGGCTGAAGGGACCACAGTGCCAGCTCTGAAGATCCAAGTCTTCTGTCCCTGGATTGCAGGGCAGGGGTGTGTAAGTGGAACAGCCGCCATTTTGGCAGACATACCAGGGATTGAACCGGGGACCTCAAGGCATAGACTGCAATAGCTTGCGATAGGGAGCCAGGCTCTGTCGCTGGGGGCTGTACCAGGCTCCCACCTTCGGGGCATTGGGCACAGCGGGATGCATAACACCTGGATTGCACCATTTCCCCCCACACTGGTGGGACAAAGTGCCCCAAGGCTGCCCACCTCTAAAGGTGATAGGTAAGGCTCCACGGTCCATTATGGTCAATTTCACGGCCACAGGATTGGCAAATGGGTAAATTTCACATTTTCAGATGTTTAAATCTGAAATGTCAAGGGGTTGTAACCGTGGGGGTCCCAACCCAAAAGGGGATCGGAGCGGTTGCAAACCTGTTGTAGGGGAGTCACAAAATTGCCACCCTCACTTCTGTGCTGCCTTCAGAGCTGGACTCTGAAAGCAGGAACCGCAGAGCAGAGCTTCCTGCAGCCGCAGGAGGTTCCCAGAGGTTGAGGTGGGTCTGATCTCCACACACCCCGCCCCTCCAGAGCAGCTGTGCAGGAGATGGACAAGTCCTGTCCCTCCCCTGCCCAGCTGGAGCTAGGAGCCCTCTTTCCTGGGGTGCCCCTAGGAACAAGGGGACATCAGATTTCATGGGGAAGCGTTTATTCCACGGTCTGTGACATGTTTTTCGCAGCCGTGAAATTGGTAGGGCCCTAGTGACAGGGTAATTCTGCCCATTCAGACCCTAGCCTCTCTTCTGCGTGTCAGCGAAGGGGTAGTTCTGATGGTTATACAGCATAGACAGGTGTCTACTAGGACCTAGAGTGAGACCGTTAACTCGTTTGCCATACACCATCAAACAGCCATCAGTGGGCCACTGGCGGGTTTGTCTACACTGCAGTTAAAAACCCGGGGCTGGCCCGTGTCAGCTGACAGGTTCATGGGGCTCAGGCAAATGGGTGTTTAATTGCGGTGTAGATATTCGGGCTTGGGCCCAGGCTCTAGGACCCTGCAAGGCAGGAGGGTCCCAGAGCTCAGGGTTGCAGCCTGAACATCTACACCACAATTAAACAGCCCCTTAGCCTGAGCCCGCTGGCACAGGCCAGCCGCGGGGGTCTAATCAGAGTGTAGACGTTCCCTTAAAGTCAGTACCCATGTAGGCTGGACCTGAACCTGCAGACCAAAGGTGAACTGCTCTGTAGCCAATTGGCCAAGCCCTTGGACTTTTCTCCCTTACGCTTTTTTCAGTATGGGATACACTCAGTGCAGTTTCTCTGCTGTTGATTATTCATCCACAAAGTCCCATGGAGATAAAGTGGTTGGTTGCATCAGTGACTTAGTTACTTACAAAAATGCGCCTACCATGTTCTCTAGGAGCAAGTGCAAAAAAATACTACCACGCTATTCGCCCATCACAAGAAACTCAGGGCACTTTCCTGTCAAATCTTCCCCTCTGGAAAAAAGCCTGAATACTATAGAGAGGACTTGCAACTTGCCCTAACTGGCCTTGTCTTCCCTAGGGAAAAAAAAGAGTGTTTGTAGAGAGTCGGATACTGTGCTGAAATGCGAGTGTGGACAAGGCTGGTGGAGTTCTAACCCGTGTTAGCTGGTTGAGGACCCTCTATGACACACTGGCCTTTCACAGAATCATAGAATGTCAGGGTTGGAAGGGACCTCAGGAGGTATCTAGTCCAACCCCCTGCTCAAAGCAGGATCAATCCCCAATTTTTGGCCCAGATCCCTAAATGGCCCCCTCAAGGATTGAACTCCCAACCCTGGGTTTAGCAGGCCAATGCTCAAACCACTGAGCTATTCCCTCCCCACACTTAGCTATTCCCTCCCCCCCCCTTTCAACACCGTGTCTAAACATGTTTCCCTAGTGGAGACGTGGCCGATGTCAGTCAGCTCTGGTTGGGGGACAAAGGGAGAAGCAAATTCCAGTGTGGGCATGTCTACACTACAAAATGAAGTCAACGTACAGTCACGGCAGCCATTAAAGCGGTGCTTCCTGTCCACACTGTGCTGCTTCTGTGGGCGGTGCGTGTCCTCACCAGAAGCGCTTCCGCCAACTTAATTGTGTGGGGCATGGTGGGGCATTGACAGATGGAGCCTGCCCACCCCGCCCTGGGGCTGAGAGCTGGAGCCATTTGCCCCCATATAAGTCAGTTGCTACAGCCACCCTCTCCCCCACCAAAACTAGTTCGTACCCTCCTCACCTTAGTGTGGGCCCTGCTGCTGTCCCTGATCGTCGTGGTCTGCTGCAGGAAGTCCTTAGTCGGCTCGGGCTGTCAGCTGTGAACAAGCGATGTAAGTAACACAGTGTCTACACAGACACTGCATCACCCTAACATCGACCTAAGCGCTACGCCTCTCATGGAGATGGAGTTATTAAGTCGATGTAGTGGGTGACTTCCATTGGTGGGACGGGAGCTACATTTTAGTGTGGACGCTTACAGAGTTACTTAACTGTAGTATAGACCAGGCCATTGCTAGACTCCGTTCACCTTCCCTTCCCCCTCCCTGCCCCTTCCAGCCATACAATTCAAGCAACTCAACTGAGATGCACAGGGCCCAAACCATAAACAGCTTCTGGATCAACATCAACAGCTGGTGTTCAATCTGACAGCAAATGGGGAGCTTGAGCTATGGAGAGCGCCGGGGTGCCCTGCTCCATGCATGCTCTGGCTGGCTTCTGCTCTAGCTGAAGTTACCAAATAATCTTCAGCTGCAAAACTGGGATCTGCCGTTCTCCACAGAGAACGCAGCTCCTCCCGTAAGGACAACGGTGGGAGTGGTAGGGTAGGCAGGGTGGAGGTGTGCTGTCCAACATTGGTCTGTGGCCAGTGGAGCCAAGAGAAGAAGGCTTGATAACAAAATACTTGGGTATGTCGGAAGTGTTTGAGTGACATGACATTGACTGACCATATGCTCCAGCCTTCTTTGTGCCTCTTCTTTCTCCGTCACCTCTCTGTGTGAGGTTTTTAACCAGGGGGCTGGGTCTGATTCTGTGGTCTGCATGCAGGCAGAATGCCACTTGACTGCCTGTAGATCAGGGTCCCAGTGTACACCTTGGAGATGATTCATCAGCCCCCCTAACCAGTACATGGCACTCCTGTCTGTCATGTCACCTGTTTCAATGGGACAAATCTCCGTAAACAACTTGCAGTGAATAATTCTCCCACCGGTTGTTATGACTGACAGCAGCCAGAAATTGAAAACTTAATGGGACTGAAGAGAATATGGAAACTCCAGATACATCCTGTGCTAGTTTCTCGCTGCATATTGCCACGCTGCTCAAACTGCTGAGATGTAATCTGGGCAGGGGCCGAGTCTTCATAGCTGCTTGTAAAACCCCTAGCCCAGCACTGGCACGGTCTTAATAATAATTTCACATTCCGGATTCCATTCCTGTTCACATTCAGAAAGGAGAATTCCAGAAGATCAAGCGTTTAATGAATATATGGAAACGAAGGGCCCTTAATTCCCTCTGGCTCGGCTGTGGCCATGTTGATAATGATGCTCTGGGTATCGAACCCTGGACCTTCGACACCAGAAAATAGAGGACTCAGTCCTGATCTGCAGTCTTGGTGCTGTTTTATTGCTGGACCTTTGCACATAGCTCTGGCAAATGAGCCTTCTTCCTCTCTTCCAGCGCTCCTGGCTTATTTCAGTCTTGGGTCTGCAGCCCTCTGCCAGTTCAGGGGCGGACTCCCCCATGTAACTTGCTCTTCTAGTCCTGGGTCCTCAGCACTGCCCAGATTTTCCTGATATTCAAAACCAAAATGGCCATTACTCATTGAGACCATGGTCCTGTTTTAAGACAGGGTCTCTTATAGGAGTTCCACCCCCCTAACTGTTGCTCTTTTAATTTTTAAATAAGACCCCTCCCATGTGTAATAAAATGTACATGCAGCAGGTTAAAACTTGACCACAGAGGCGTGTGGCTCTCGTAGTGTGAGGACCAGAATAGAAATGGGGAAGATCATTAAAGATAAGAGTCATATAAATCATGCTTTGTTCTCGTGATGCGCTCTTTGCCATGGCACTGCCAAATGCTTTCAAAAAACCGATATGAATACGATATTTTGCACACAAATGGAAATGTCAAAGAACATCTTGAAATCCTAGCATCTCCAGAAGGAGAACCTCAAGCCGTCTCACTGTCGAAGATGGGAAAAGGAAGCAGATGGGTTTAGACTTCAGTGGGAAGATACAGAGGGTATATGGCATTGGATGGATTTTTGCTCAAAATCCCATCCCCCAACCCCGTGCTGCTTAATGGCTTGCGTGAGATCTGGGTTCAAGCGTAGACTCTGGAATCCAACCTGATTTAATTTCTGAGCTGGTAGATGAAGGTTCCCAAAGCAAATGTTGTTGTTTGTTTTATTATTCTTTGTCTTCCAGTAGCACCGAGGGCCTCCATCAGAGTTTGGAGGCTTTGTACTAATAGACGGTGCCTTAAAAAGCAGTGTACCTAGACCAGACGACAGAAGTATGATCCCCATTTTACAGATGGGGAAATTAAGACACACAGGCCAGGGACTTGCCCAAGGTCCCAGTCTGTAGTTGAGCTAGAAATTGAAACCAGGTCTCCTGAGTCCCTGTCCTGGGCCTTATCCACCAGCCATCTTTCCTGGCTGTGTGACTCGGTCTCTGCTCTCAAAGCAGCACTTATAGGCACAATCTGGCTGAAGACCGTGCTTTTCCAGGAGATGTCCGGAATTAACTGGGATGTCCGCGTCCACCTTTAGCCATGAGTTGTGAGAAGGAGGGTTTCTAGTCGTGTTGGGAGGGAGGGGGTTATAGGAGCACCTTGACAGCTTCTCTTCCAACCCTGCTGCCAGGTGAGCCAACCCAGTGGTTTGGGAGCAATGCCTTGTGCAGCTCGCCAGGAGAGACCGGTTCTATTTCTGAGCTTACTCGTCATCTGGGAGAGCTGCAGCATACGGGGCTGGGAAGAGGGGGCAGGGCCTTCTAGCCAGCTAAGGAGTCTGATCCAAAGCCCACTGAAGTCAATGGGATGCTTTACACTCACTTCAGCCACCATTGAATGAGCCCTAAGGAACTGTTGTTGATTGGTTCTGCAAAGGGCTACGCCCTCCGTTCTCCTCAGCTGGGAAGCCTGACGGCCTTAAAGATAGAAGGGGGGTTACACTGGGAAATATCAGGGGGCTGGAGGAGCGGAAAGGGGCTTGAGTGCACAATGCTGCAATTGTAACATGGTCATCTTGCAGTCTGCTCTCTGGTACACAGGCCTGATGTGTAATCTCTGCGGAATCCTGCTGGCCAAGTGAAAGCTGCATTACAGAGCCCAGTCACTGAAGATTTGGCACATGCTTCGGTCACCAGGTCAGGGCTTGTGCATATGAATGGCAGCATTATTGATTGCCCTAAACCAGCATGAAGATACCCAGAGAGGAAATGGTAACGTTACCTTGTGCAACGGCTAATTGGCTTTAAACGCAGAAAAGAGTTTTAGGAGTTTTTTCCACTGACTCTTACGAAAAGATAAAGTCATCGTCTTCTCTAGATAGCATGTATTTTGAACGGAGATGGGGGACATGCTGAAGAGGAGAGATCTGTATTTCCCTGACAGTCTGGAAGGTTTTTGTGTCCTATGCAGGGATGGTTAATGCTAACTTCCCTTGAAACCAAAGGTTCATTTCACTAGCTTTATTAATATTCATGGACTGTGGCACCCTCTGTCTGAGGATATCCAGGCGCTTTACATACATTAATCAAAACCCATAAGAGATGGGAGATTTATTATCCCCAATGTCACTGGGAAACTGAGGCTGCATCTTCACATTTGGGCACCTGAGATTAGTGGCCTAAATAACCGGCCTAATTGTCAGAAGTGTTGAAAAAGGGAGTTGGGGATGCTCAGCACTACTGCTAGTCAGACTAGTTATTTAGGTTCCTACATTATCAGTTTAGGTGCCTACATTTACTCCTCTGAGTTTGACAGTTAAGCCCTAAGTGAATTGCTCACCCACATCAAATCACTGGCAGAGCTAGTTTTAGAACCCAAGTTCTAGCCGAATGCCAGTTCCTACCCCACCCCTTGTGCTTGAACCAACGCATCACACTCTCTGGTAGCAGAGTTAGGCTAAGGAAGGTGGTGCATCTCTCTGTTGCTGATCTGTCTAGTCTGAGATTCTCCGTAGTGCCTGTATCCATCGTCTCCAGTCTGCATAGCGAGATCGCTAGTGGGTCTCAAGGAGTCATTCCTCTCTTCTAATTTCTTTGGGCCTCGTCAGAGAACAGTATGTGCTGATTAATTCAAAGCATCTGCTTCTGCAGGGGTTCCCAGCCTCTTTCATAGCATCACTTCCCACTCAGTCCCTCACCCTGGTCTTTCCCTGCTGGGCCTTAGAATCCTTTGCACATATCACCAGGGCATTTCAGTGGTGTTATTCCAGGAAACAGCGCAGTGATTTCTGGCAATTACCAGTCCAGAGCTGCTGAGCAAATCTTCCACACTGGAATGGCAGAGATGGGCAGTGAGACCTGGCTCAGTCTGAGTTTCATCGACTCTTCTTATCACTCTGGGATACATCGTGGCTCACTTACACTTGTGCACTCCCCTGGGAACCTGACTGGCACAGTGCTTCCTGAGTAATTCATTCATATGGCATGAGCAGAATTATTAGGAACAATAAAAGCAAGTGCCTCGTAATGTAATTGATGCTGGGAATAGCTTCCTGAGGAGAGCTTTGCAATTAGCATCGCTATTAATTTTGCAAATGGCCATGCTGAGCCGCCACATCACTGATAGGAAACGCCAGGCACTCTTCATTTGCCAGCGTCCCAAGGAATCCCCATTTCTGGAGAGGTGGATAATTCCTCCCATATGGTGTCAGTTGCCTGAAGACCTTGAGTGTCTTGCTACTGCCTAGCAAGGTGGGCTTCCTCAAGCATTTTCCTTGATGGATGGGAAAGCCAGTCTAAGCAATTCCAGGGGTTTACCTCTCTCACCTGCTCTGCAATGCCAGCTTGCAAAGGGATGGGGAACAGGGACCGTGTCTACAACTAGGACTCCGTGTAATGTGGTCAATGTTGTTTGAGCCTTTTGTGAGCTTACATGGAATGAAAGTCACTTCTTCTAGCGAGTGTGATTCTTGATGGGGTATGTGAGAGAAGTGCCCGCAATTGGCCCATCTCCACGGCTCCGCCCACGTCCTCAAAGGAAAGGTCTAGGTCCCACTGAGGTCAATAGGAGCTAGGTGCCTAAATACCTTTTGAGGATCTGGGCCCTTCTCCCTGTGCTCTTCCTCCAGGTAGGCAAAGGGAAGCAACATGGACAAACCCAGTTTCTTGCTGTTCACTAAAGAACTAGTGATGGGAATCCCAATTTCAGAGGAAGCTGAGTGGAGATTTAATCAAAAGGCTTTAAGGCAAAAGGAACTATCCCAGCCCCCCAAAGCTTCTTAAGTCTGAGTGTGTTAATTTTCACTTTTCCTATGCTTGGCATAACTGGGGGTATAGGAAATGTTGCAGACCCAGCATGGGGAATTAATAAATCGGTGGCACTGCCAAAACAAAGCTAGAATCCCTTTGGGGAGTGCAGGGGAGTTCTGCCCATCAGACCCAAAAACCGCCTTACGTTCTTTTGCCAAGCCTATTGCCAGAAACCCCACTCTGTGCTTAGTTTTCATGTCAATTTCAGTTATTGTTTCTTTTCTCCCACAGGTATCTCACGAATTTGCCATTAACTTCAACCCCACCAACCCATTCTGTTCCGGTAAGTACATACGTGGGCCCAGATCTTTCCAGCTTGGGGACCTGTATTTGCTAACTATTAGTCTGCTTAGGACTTGTTACCTCCCCTGTGGTGTCTTCCAAAGACCTGTTAACTTCGTGCCCTGGACAGAGCGGTGTAGCAGGTCCTGACTAAGTCTTCAGTACAACCTATGTTCGAGCAGCGCAGCGTCCTGGAGGCTTATAGGACAAAGAGGACTGTGTACCTCCTGTACTTTTACAAGCCCTCTTGAAGTTGAAATTCACAGACCAGGGGCACAATATCTTAGGCACTTGTACCAACATATGGAGTGTACCATCTAGGTAATATAGACCAAGGGCAGGTCTACTCTTAAAACGCTGCGTCAGCACACCTGCAACACTTATGTGAAGATGCTCTTACCCTGATGGGAGAGCTTCTCCCACCAGCGTAATTAATCCACCTCCCTGAGAGGCGGTAGCTCTGTTGACGGGAGAAGCTCTTCCATCAAGGTAGCGCTGTCTACATGGGGGATTAGGTCTGTGTAAGTACATCGCTCGTGGGTGTGGATTTTTCACGCCCCTGTGTAGTGTTGTTATACCGATACAGATCTGCAGTGTAGACCTGGTCTACTAAATTGGATTAAAGTAATCTAATATCCAGGGTCCACTTAACCCTTTATGGGGTTAGCCCATTTGTCTCCATGGTGCACTTGTCATCATGGGTCAGTATTACTTCTGTTGTTATAGATGGGGGAAACCAAGGGTCCGTCTAAACTACCTGCCGGATCGGCGGGTAGTGATCGATCTATCGGGGATCAATTTATCGCGTCTAGTGTAGACGCGATAAATTGATCCTCAGTCGCTCTGCCATCGACTCCTGTACTTCACTGTGGCGAGAGGCGGAAGCGCAGTCGACCCCGCGCCATGAGGACACGAGGTAAGTCGACCTAAGATACGTCGACTTCAGCTACGCTATTCTCATAGCTGAAGTTGCATATCTTAGGTCGATTTCCCCCCCACACACTCCCCCCAGTGTAGATCAGGAACAAGGCAAAAAGAGGCAAAGTGACTTGGCCCACGGTCACCTGGAACTTGAACTCTGCCTCCTCCCTGAGGCTGTGCCGACAGGCGGGCAAAGTGGCAGGGATGGGAGGATGGAGATAACGACCTAACAAAACTGACAGTCCTGATTCTGTGGGCTGGAGAGAAGAAAGATGGTCCAGTGATTAGAGCACCAGTCTGGTACTCAAGGGACCCAGGTTCAATTCCTGGGTCTGCCACAGAGTGCCCTGGGCAAGTCACTTAATCTTTTGGTTTCCTCAGGTTTCAGAGTAGCAGCTGTGTTAGTCTGTATCCGTAAAAAGAAAAGGAGGACTTGTGGCACCTTAGAGACTAACAAATTTATTAGAGCATAAGCTTTCGTGAGCTACAGCTGTAGCTCACGAAAGCTTATGCTCAAATAAATTTGTTAGTCTCTAAGGTGCCACAAGTCCTCCTTTTCTTTTTTTGTTTCCCCAGTTTCCCATCTGATAATGGGATAATCTGATAACAGCATCGCCCTCCCTCCTGGGGATACATAATGAGACTGTGGTGCTCAGATAAGTAATGGGGGACAGATAAGTACCTTCAACAGATGTTGCTGGACAGTGACGTTAATAATTATAACTCTGCAGAACCACAGTGCCAGGGTCCTCCATAAACCTCCTGCTCTAGTGTAGCCTTTTATCAGACTGTTAAACCAGTATTAAACGTTTAGTTTAAATAGGAATACACTTCTCTGATTGGTAAACATGCGCTAGGTGCATGTCTGTGCAGATGCATAGAATAATGGTTGAAATACTATTTGACACACATGCTTGGGTGGCACAAGTCCTTTTTTACCTCTTGGTAATGACATAATAAATCTTAGGTTGCCATATCATGCCCTATCTTCTATTCATGATAAATTATCTTAAATCAAACCGGGGGGGAGGGATGAATTTCCCTGGAAACGAAGCATCTGAAGATAGCACAGATCTGATTGGGCGTGGGTGGTGGTGATTGCATTCTACAGGAGTTCCATTCACAGATGAACATTCCTCTCTGCAAGAAAGAGCTGGCTGGGAATGTTTCAGCAGAAACCATGAAATAGTTTAAATTGTCATCAGTAGGCTTCAGATTCAACACCCATCTGAGAGGAATCTCTGGACCTAAGGTCCTTGCTATACGCTGGGCTATATGTGCAGACTCAGACAGCACTGTACTGGGTCGTGTTCAGACAGTTCTCTTTCTGTTCGGAAGTGGATATCAAACTCGTTCTGTGGAAAGAGCCAAATGATGTCAAATTATGCCGTTATACTACCCTTGAAGCACAGCGGAGTTAACAGTGGGATGCTTTCACAAACATCAAAGGGTAAAATAGGACGCTAAACCTTTCATTCGTAAAATGAGAGAAAATGGTGCGGGGCCCCTTAGAACTATTGCTGTATTTCTCCTCTTTGGTCATTTTTGCATGGAATTACCCAGTTTACATATACAATCACAGTAATTCTGTGCATAAATTAGGTGCACAATTGAATACCAAAGTTTTATGTTTTAAAAAGGGGGTTAGTGTCACCATTGGGATTAAGTGTTAACACCCCCATTGAAATGAACAGGGCAATTCAGACCTCTCAGAGCTATTATTGCAGACTCAGCCAGGTACCGCAGCATCCATTCTGCTCCGTGCACCCTTGGAAGGTTTTCTTGGCAGTCATAGCAACATATTTGGTAAAATGAAAGCTTGCCAAAACTTATTTAGAACTGCAGAGGGCTCGGGGGTCTCCTCCCACTATATTACAGGTGGGATTTTCAAGAGCGTTTAAGTGACACAGAAGCACAAGTCCCATTGACTTTGATGAGAGTTGAGAGCCTGAGTCACTTAGACGCTCTTGAAAATCCCATCCTAAAATAGACGCATAGACCCAGATCCTGCAACTTCTTGCATGCAGGCAGATTGCTGTGCTTAAAGGGGAGCCCTGTCGACTCCAATAATTCTCCAGGCAAGGCACAGCAGCCCTCATGCACGCAAGTGGTTGCAGAGTAGGGGTTTTACTGGTAGCTGAAATTATGCATACAGCAGCTGGGCCCACCATGACTGTACTGCAATACTTTACCCTTGGAATCAGCTATATTCAAACACAAGAAGGGCCAGACTGGGTCAGACCAAAGGTCCATCTAGCCCAGAATCCTGTCTTCCAACAGCGGCCAATGCCAGGTGCCCCAGAGGGAATGAACAGAACAGGGAATCACCAAGTGATCCAACCCCCACCCGCCGCCCCACCCCATTCTTGAGAGCCAAAGCCTTAACCCGTCAGTAAGAAGGAGAGAGAAAATTATTAGTTCCAGTTGATATTTATTCTGTCTTCAAAATCTCTGTGTGTGTGTGTGTTCAGAGGCAGATAGATGAGTGTACTTTTGCATGAGTGTACTTTAAAAGAGAGGTGAAGGGATGGGAAAGAATGGAACTGAGACTTCAGGACACAGCTGGAAATTGAACCTCTCAGTGCAGCCACATTCAAATCTTGCATCTGTGCAAAGACTTTGGCGGAGGCTGGTCTCCTAGGTGATCAGAGCACAGATGACCCTCCAGGGAATCGGTGTCATGCTGTTCCGGTCAGGCTGGAAGGCGTTGCCATCAGCCAGTGGTCTGGGGCTGCAGACATGAAATAGCCTGTGTGTTTCCTTTTTGTGTGTCTTTACTCCTAGATATTTCCATTTGAGCAATGTAACATTCGCTTGTCCAAGCAGCTTGGATTCCTGCTTCCCGCCCCAGCCACAGAGTTGGGCATTGCACGTTAGCAGAGCATTGAGTTTAAAGCCACATTCTGTCCTCTGATGTGTGTGGGTGGCTCCCTTATGAAATGCCAGCTCCCTTTGCTCCCACGTTGCAGAGCAGAATTTGGGCTCGTTATTTCAGAAGTGAGGAACTTATTTAAAAAAAACATTTTTCTCGGCTACCTAAGCCAACAAGAGAGAATGCAGTAACTTCAGAGCCAGCCACCCCCAAGCCACTTGCATAACCCAAGCTTGTAAATCTGCTGCCAACAATAGAAGTCCCCTGCAAGCTGGTGGGAGAGTTCAGACAATGGACGTGGTAGGGATAGACCAGTGTAATCCTTATCAGATGATCACCCATGGCGAACAGTCAATAAGGCGTCTGCTCCAGGGACGGATTATTTCCTTGTGTAGCCTGAGCTGAGACAGTCCTGTATCCCTAGTCTAACTTGCTGACTGGCATGTACATACCTGAGCAGGGCTATCAGTAATGAAAGCAAAAGAGCTTCCTCTAACACTTTCAGAACTTCAGTGAAACTTCTTGGTTCAAGTTTCCATTCAGACTGTTCCTCTGAGTGTGGCTTCTCTACACTCCTTTCCCTGCTTTATGGCTGCCTCAGTTTTTTCTTGGGCATGGTGAGATTCTTTAAGGGCATTTATTTGTGCTCGTGCTCAGGCAGGTTCTTCACATGGCTTGGTATATTTCCAAAAAACAAAAGGAAGCCCTATCTGAATTCAGGCATTAGAAACTCTTTCTCTCTTAACCACAAGGGCTCAGGTGTCTGCTGGAAAAGGTTTGTCGAAGCCAAAGGCATTTGAAGCCTTGTTTTGTGAAGTTCTGAGCATCCACAACTCCAGAGGAAGCCAGCAGGTGGTTTCAAGAAACACTGGTTGTAGACTGTATGGCCCAGTGGTTAGGGCACTGGACTAGAATCCAGGAGACCTAGTGTCTACTCCTGATTCAGCCACTGACCTCGACTAACTTCACCTCTCTGTGTCTGTTTCCCTTACCACTTGTTGCCTGTCTGTTTGACTGGTTGGGTATGGTGCTGTTTGTATGGTCTCTCGCAGAAGTGGGCTCAGATCTCTGGTGGGGCTACAAGATGCTACTGTAAGATAAGTAGCAAAGTGAAATTTTGCTTTAGTGATCTCAAGCTTCTGCCCAATGTATCTGAAATCCATTTTGATGTGTATGTAGAAGGTTACTGCAAGAAGCCGGCCTGGAGGCTGTCTAGTTAATGTCTGGTTTGTCTGGTTCTCTTGAAGGAGTGGAAGGCATTGTCCAAGCATACTCAGCCTGTCTGCCTCACATACGCTTCTACGGACCAACCAACTTCTCTCCCATTGTCAATCACGTGGCTCGGTTTGCTGCCCAGGCTACCCATCAGGAGTTTGCAGCGGTAAGTTAACAAGCGTCTGTTGTTTTATCTGTATCCCTGCCTTGGCTTGGAATTTCAAAGCAAGACTCATTAAGCTTACCATCTTTTTATCTCCTCGAGGGCACAGGATCATAGAAGTGCAAGATAAAAAAGACCTATTAGATAACTTAATCAGTCCCTTGCAGGCACAGGCTGTGGTCCCTTGGTAGAGGATGTATCAGATGTCAGTGATATGTACCATGCTTGATCTTAGCCAACAGGCCAGTCACTAGCTCTGTTTAAAAGCTGAGGGGATGTCTCACTGGTAAAGGCATGGAACAGCTATATCTAGGGAAGAAGTAATTTCAGGTACCGTATATTCAAACACTGTTGGTTTTCGTAAGGCCCGCTGCTGCAGGTTCATGACAAAGGCAGATACAATGACAAAGGCATTGATATCATGGAATTCGGAGTTTGAGGTTCTGTTCGGGGACTTATAGCCTCTGTCACTGCAACCGTGGAGCATCTTGTAGGCACCATGGAATTAACCTCCATGCCCCTGGGTGGTAAGGAAGTGGTGTTCTCTCCATAATACAGGTGGGGAACTGAGGCACAAGGACATTAAGCAACTCGCCCAAACGCACAGGAAATCAGTGGCTGAGCCAAGAATTGAACCCAGGTCTCCCGAGCCCCAGTTTAGTAACCCCAGGGGCCATCCTTCTTCTTCTTGTGCCATGTGTGTTTTCAGGCGAGTGAAGAGATGCGGTTTATCCTAGGTACTTATCTCACTATTATAGTGTCTGAGAACCTCTGAACACCCCTGCGAGGTAGGGCAGTGCTTTTATCCCCATTGCCAGCGGGGGAACTGAGACACAGAGAGGCCCAGTGTCTTGGCCAAGGTCTGTACCAGAGCAAGGAACTCGGCCTGGGTCTCCCAAACCCCAAGCTGGCACTGCAACCACTGGACCAGGCCTCTGATTGACTTTTTTTTCCGGTGCCCTTACCACACTGGCAAACAACTGTGTGATTTATTTATTGACATAATACAGTTTGAGTCATTTCCTAGGTTAAACTCCGTGGGCGAGGTTTGGGAAAGCATTCAGTGTCAGTGTTAATTTTTGCTCCCATTAAAAGTTAGTGGGAGTCAGTGGGAAATGCGTTAATTGCTACAGCTTACGGACGATGAGTATGTATGGCCCACGGATAGGATACGCCAAAAGAATGATTCATCTAAAATAAGGAACTCTACTTTTTCCCCGTGCCCCTCGTTTTAATAGGTGTCATTCAAACACAAGTGCTCCAGCAGCACTGTGATGAGCGTAACAGGCAGGAGAGGAGGAGACGACAGAATGCAGGGCGGGGGGGCTAATGCTGTTTGATACACAACCCGTCTTTGCAGGTGTAGAACAGTGTTTCGTGTCTGGGAGCTGGGCTTTCGGGCTCCTGTGTTGTGTTCAGTGGTTTTGGAAACACAAGCAAGCAGACTGGCAAATGGGTTGCGACTGAGGGCTCGTCTTCACTGGACATCTTTACCATGAGCTAATGGGTTGCTGCGCATTTGGTCAAGGCTGCAAACATTTCTTCTTTACTCTAGGGATCAGCCATACAGGACAACCCTAGGACCCCAACTTGAGGCTGACCACCATTAATTACATCAAGGCAAAAGCCTCATCTGCACTAGGATTTTGCCGTGAGGTAGCAATCTTGATGTCTTCACTGCAGAAAAGGCCTGAGTCACAATCTGTGTCCCAGTTCCCCTTGCTCCAAGGGGTGGGTGTGTGTGTTGGGGTTGTGGGGGGTAAAGTACCCAGCGCCTGCTTTATACCTGGTACATTCCCTGGAGCACTGGCCACATGCATGCGGAGTCAGATTAATTTAGCAGCCCCACCAGGGCTGCTCTCCTTTCCACTGCTACCCCTAGCATGGGTAGCCAGCCCAGGGGAGTAAGGAGCTCCTTATGTCTCCTGACTACCATTTGAGTGCACAGGATGGGCTACAACCTGGCCCATGATGAGTTAAAGCCACTCAGTTTAATTGTTGCAAAGCTTACAGCAGCTTGCCTGGCAAATCGGGTGGCCTGCAGGGAGGGTAGATTATTTTATTGATTTGGCATTTGGGGGTGGAATGGGGAGGATATCTGAACTTTTCATGGCTGCTGTGGTTTCAGTGCCAAGGCCTGGGGTACCCGGAAAATGTAGGTTGATGGAGCTATGACTCTCGGGGGGGTGAATAATCCACACCTCTGAGCACGGTAGCTACGCCAACCCGTAGTGCAGATGCAGCTAAGTCAACAGAAGAATGCTTCCATGGACCTAGCTGCCATTGCTCAGGGAGGGGGTGTTCCTACAGTGTTCCTACAGTGATGGAAAAACCCCTTCCATTGGTATAGGATGTAACTACGCTATGGGGTTAATCAGCATAGCTACGGCGCCATACCTATAGTCCCCCGAGTGTAGACATGACATCAGCTTCCTTTCCAGGCCATGTACAATTTAAGCTGACTTGAGAAATGGGGAAGAAAAGATACGTTATTAATTGTACGGAAGACCTGCAAGGCGTCTTGTTGTTGCTTTTAAAACAAAAATGTCTCCTGCATCTGTCTTACACTGGTCTTACCTCTGCTGTCCTGTAGATGGCTGGAGTACTAGTAATATCATGATGTAACAATTGGAACCTGAGCAATTGGAGAGAGAAGAAATTCTTATTCAGATGGGTTTTTAAACTCTTTGGTTTATTTAGCTCCAACACACAACTAACAGTTAGGAGGAAAATCTTTGTTAAAGATTCAGCGTCCTCACTCTTCCAGTTAAGGGCAGAAAAGGCTCCCACTCCAGTTCTCTGGGTCTTCCAGGGAAGACTTGATATACCAAAGGTGAAAAGCAATCAACAAAGAAAACTTTAGTTTTATAACACAGTTCAGGTCTTCAGAGGTCCTAAAGAAGCCACAAAGAGGGAACAACCTGTTTATTTCCTTTGCAAGGAAATTCCACTTAACAGTACACTCAATATGTACAGATCGCTGCTCAATAGCCAAGACGTTTTTGTCTCGAAGGGTATGTCTACACTACGAAATTAGGTCGATTTTATAGAAGTCTATTTTTAGGAAGCAATTTTATACAGTCGATTGTGTGTGTCCCCACTAAGCGCATTAAGTCAGCGGAGTGCGTCCACAGTACCGTGGCAAGCGTTGACTTTCGGAGCGGTGCACTGCGGGTAGCTATCCCGCAGTCTCCGCTGCCCATTGGAATTCTGGGTTGAGCTCCCAATGCCTGATGGGGCAAAAACATTGTCGCGGGTGGTTCTGGGTACATGTCGTCAGTCACCCCTCCCTCCCTCCGTGAAAGCAATGGCAGACGATCATTTTGCCCCCTTTTTCCCGGATTGCCCGCACAGACGCCATAGCACTGCAAGCATGGACCCCTCTCAGCTCACCACTGCAGTTTTGAGCATTGTAAACACCTCACACGTTATCCTGCAGTTTATGCAGAACCTGCAAAAGCAAGCGAGCAGAGCAGGATCTAAAGCCTGCAGTAGGGGGCAGGAATCCCAGTCTCCAATCTCAGGGGCTGCAGAAAGAGTTGTCTTTCCTGACTAGGTCTCAAAGAGCTGGGCATTGTTCTAGCAAGTCCTAGACCAAGGATTCAGCAAGGGCAGGTTGAGAGCCCTCCACTCCTGGGGAAGTTTCACTCTGAGCCCCTAGGGCTAGACAAGAAGCAGCAGGTGTTTTCCCACTCCTTTTCCCCCTCTGTCCCTTTCCCCCAGTTTCTTTACTTCCCTTCTCCCCACCGCTCTCTTACTCGCTGTAAGAATCATACAAGGACCACGGTTAAAAAGTGAAAGGAAAAGTCAGCGAAACCAATATTCCCATTGTTATTGCGGCTTGCTGTGTGTTCCACCATATCTGTGAGAGTAAGGGGGAGACGTTTAAGGCTGGGTGGAAGGTTGAGGCAAATCGCCTGGCGGCCAACTACGCACAGCCAGACACCAGGGCAGTTAGAAAAGCACAGCTGGGCGCCCTGCGCATCAGAGACGCTTTGAAAACCAGTTTCATGACTGGCCAGGCTACGATGTGACAGTTCTGTTTGTTTCTCCTTGATGAAAACCCACCCCCTTGGTTGACTCTGCTTCCCTGTAAGCGAACCGCCCTCCCCTCTTCGATCACTGCTTTCAAAGGCAATAAAGTCATTATTGTTTCAAAATCCTGCATTCTTTATTAATTCGTCACACAAATAATGAGAAAACTCGCAAGATAGTCCGGGAGGGGTGGGGGAGGAGGGAAGCACCAGGTGGGGTGGTGGATGATGGGAGGAGGGAAGGACAAGGCCACGGTACTGTTCAAAACTTATTGAATGCCAGCCTTCTGTTGCTTGGGCAAACCTCTGGGGTGGAGTGGCTGGGTGCCCGTAGCCTCCCTCCCCGCGTTCTTGGGCGTCTGGGTGAGGAGGCTATGGAACTTGGGGAGGGGCTGCAGCGGCGGTCTGTGCTCCAGCTGCTTTTCCTGCCGCTCCACCAGACCCCTGAGCATGTCAGTCTGCTCCCCCATTAGCCTCAGCATTGCATCCTGCCTCCTCTCATCACGCTCCTTTAACGCAGGGATCGGCAACCTGCGGCATGCATGCCGATTTTTGTTCCGTTCATCTGGCCGCCGGCCCCACTCAGCCCAGCCCGGGGTTCCGTCCATGCCTTTGGAGATTTTGGCATATATATTGGCATTTCATCTTTTGGAACGGAGTTCTGCCTGCACGGATTCTTCTCCCCAGATAGCGATCGGATCCAATACTTCCCCTTCTGTCCATGCTGATGAGCTCGCCTCGCTGGCCAAACAGGAAATGAAATTCAAAAGTTCCCGGGGCTTTTCCTGACTAGCTGGCTAGTGCATCTGAGTTCAAAGTGTTGTCCAGAGCAGTCACAATGGAGCATTCTGGGATAGCTCCCAGAGGCCAATACCATCAAATTGCGTCCACAGTACCTCAAATCCAGAACAGCGATGTCGATTTTAGCGCTACCCCCCTTGCCAAGGTGGAGTACAGAAACCGGTTTTAAGAGCCCTTTACGTCAACAATACCGGGTTGGTTGTGTGGACGGATTTAGTTTTAATTCGACCTAATGCAGCTAAATTTGACATAATCGCGTACTGTAGACCAGGCCTAACTCTGCTGATTTTGACGTGGTCTGTGATCAAATGTGAACCTTGAGCTGAGGGACAAGTTTTTTAAAAAATCCCTGTAAAGTCAGAAAAATATTTGACATCTTTATTTACAGTTTTTTAAGTCATGTGGGCAAACTGCTGATTCTGTGCCAGCAACCCAGTTCCAAAATGATGCTTCAAGCCACTCTACAATCCCGGAAGTCCTGGTTAATTAGCCCATCAGACTGTTTACACAACGTGCCAAAAAGCTGCTTGTTATCTCTAAGGATGGCCCTTGTGACTCCGCTCTGTTTCATTAACCGGTGAGGTTCTGTCTCGTTCTGGAGAGACTGTACCAGGATGTTAGCAGTGGTTTATGAGGCCAGGTTTTGCGGGTTACTTTCTGTTTAAGCAGGTAGGAAGGAAGGGCTCAGAGGAACATGGTAATTTAAAGAGACTCATGCAGCTGAAATAAAATAATGGCCTAAAAGGGAGGGAATCGCAGGACTGCAAGCGGATGGGTGTGAACCAGTTTCTAATGCACTGGAATCCCACGCTTGTTCTCAGACTGAACTATCCTGTGCACCAAGAAGAACTTCGGGGCTCCTAGGTGCTTCAGGTCAATCTAGTCTGTGGTCTATTCAGGTCAATCCAGTAGTGGTCCTGTCCCAGGGTGCCTGTGCCACAAGGGAAGTTGAGCCCAGCCCCATCTGACACTAATCAGCTGATGCTGTGAGGCCAGGGACCAGGTGAGGGCTGAAGATGATCCAGTCCTCATAAGACTCCGGTGAGATGGAAATCTGCATGGAGCAGGGGAGCTTCAGGAGAACAGACCCGTAAAGGGGGCTCGCCCCACCAGCTAGGCGAACGACCTAGCTGGGATACCTGCTACTGTGTAGGCACCAGCAGAAGCTTCTGGGGAAGAGACCTTAGGAGAGGCGAGGTAGCAGGGCCTGGTTCACCTGTTTCGATTAATGTTTTGAACTGTTTTGTTGAAGCAATAAATGCATCCCTGGGGCAAGGGACTCAACAACGGACATGGGTGGGAACTTCACTGGATGCGCTGGCTGGTGAGTGGGCCCGCCCCTTACATACGAGTGGGGAGACAGTGCTACACATTGTCACTGGGTACAATCCCCACTAGAGCATCTCCTCCTAGCTGCTCTGGGGATTAGCTCCTTCCCCGTCCGACACATCCTTCTGCCGCCCGTTTGGGCGCTCAGCCGCCTCTCTCACTCTGTGTTACTCAGGGAGCTCTGTCTTCATAGCTTGGCCCTCCAGCCAGGTCAATGTGCTTTTTCAATTCCAGGGGTTGTTCGTCTTTCCATCCAAAATGGCTGACTTCTCCCTCACTGCCCTGTCTGTGCCACTTCCCCAGTGTTTGGTAGGGGAACCCAGGCCCACCCTCTACTCTGGGTTCCAGCTCAGGAACCCTCTAATAAGGGCCAAAGTCTGCAATGTCCCACTTTGCTGTCGTTTCCCTGAGCCTTTTCCTACACACCGGTCTAAGGCTTTTGCTCCACCACCCTTCTCGATATACCCTTCCTTCAGGGCCTGGAACCCTGGGGGTTTCTACACTCCCCCTGGGTTTCCTTCATTCCCTGTCTAGCATCCAGAGCGTGGCTGCAGGCTCTTTCACTGCAGCCCCATTTCCGCTGCTGACTTCCTGGCTTTCTACAAAATAAGAACTGCCAGACTGGGTCACACCAAAGGTCCATCCAGCCCCGGATTCTGTCTTCCAACAGTGGCCAATGCCAGGTGATTCAAAAGGAATGAACAGAACAGGGAATCATTAAGTGATCCATCCCCTGTCTCCCATTCCCAGTGTCTGGCAAACAGAGGGTGGGGACACCATCCCTGCCCATCCTGGCTAATAGCCATTGATGGACCGATCCTCCATGAACTTATCTAGTTCTTTTTTGAACCCTGTTATAGTCTTGGCCTTCACAACATCCTCTGGCAAGGAGTTCCACAAGTTGGCTGCGCGTTGTATGAAGAAATACTTCCTTTTGTTTGTTTAAAACCAGCTGTCTATTAATGTCATTTGTTGACCCCTAGTTCTCCTGTTAGAAGAAGGAGTAAATAACACTTCCTTATTTACTTTCTCCACACCAGTCATGATTTTATAGACCTCTATCATATGCCCCCCCTCTTAGTTATCTCTTTTCCAAGCTGAACAGTCCCAGTCTTCTTAATCTCTTCTCCTATGGAAGCGGTTCCATACCCCTAATCATTTTTGTTGCCCTTTTCTGTACCTTTTCCAGTTTCAATGTTTCTTAAATAGTCCCACCTGTTCCTTCTCAGCTGGGCTCCATCATCAGTCCAGGGTTACTGAGCCCACTTAATTCCCCTAAGGTGTAGCCTATCCACTTAATTGGCCCCTTCTCAGCCTCGTTAACCCTTCCTATGCTAGGGTTGGGGGGGGCACACCCCATCACACATGTGCATATCAACATGCATTACAGCTGTCAAACACAGGCCCCGTGGGCTGTGCTGGGGCCAGCCTGTGTGGTGTGTTGATGTAGCCTGTATGACCTGTTCTGTACAGAGCCTCGGCTTTCGTTTGCAAATATCATTTGTAGCCTTCCTGACCGCAGAGTGAACTTTCGAGATGTGAAGTGAGTGCAAACCAATGTCATGTCTGCTTGAGTCTGCAGACAGCCTGAAACAGTGACTTGGGCGTGAGCTCCCGTTAATCGCATTGGCTTGTCAGCTCTAGAGTCCAGGAAACGTATTGTCCATGCTGACTGTTCCGTGGCTGGTCTAGTGATCCGAAAAGGGGTGGGAATGGAGCCCTCGAATGGTGGGGAGGGAGTTCCTGGCAGGGAAGGAAATGCCCAGCTTGGAAAGAGGGAGGGGGAAGAGTCAGGGAGAGAAGCAAAAGGCAGGAGCAGCAGTAACCGAAAGGAGAGCAGGTCTTCTTACCGAGTGATACTGAATGGGACGATGAGGTCCTGGATAAATAATCAATGCCAACTTATTCATGACGCGAAGGCTACGTTCTCCCCTTAATCTCTGTGAAATCCTCCCCTTGACATCCGTGGGGAAGCATGAAGGCCTGAGTCTGTATTCTGGCCCCCAGACTGTAATCAAACCTGGAATCTGGCCCCTGTCACAAATGAGTTGACACCCCTGCTTGAGAGGGAGGAAAACCCCACTGTGCCGCCAAGGCTCTTACAATTCATGAGAGTCTTAGGTGCCCGAAGGGACTTGGGGGTGAATCAGCCCATGTGTTGTGGTGTTGGAAGACTAGAGTAGTTACCACAGAGTCCCTCCCCTACAGCCCCCATGCTAAGGACAAGGGCCTGGCGTTCAAAGCCCCACTTGAATGTGAGGCTCCTAAAAGGGCCAGGTCCAAAACAGCTGTTTGCCTTGCTGGTACTTAGGCCAGCTCTGAAAGCACCAGGACAGCTGTACGACATTGCACCCTGGAGCCACAAGCGTGTACATTCGCCTCCCCGGAGCCTTGTTTGGCAACTTCTGCATTAAAAGGCAGGAGTTCAGAGTTTCACACCTCCTTAACGCCCTCCTGAGCATCTCTTATCCCTGGCCAAATGTTCCCACTCCCAGACTGAGCAGAACTTATTCCAAGGCCTTGTCTAAAGTGGGGTTACTCCTGATTTCAGCATTCAGTGGCCAGCAACAGGCCTAGCCCCACAGCGAACCCATAGTGTAGACAGAGTTAGCAGCTATCAGCTGGTGGTTGCTTTGGTGCAGCTTCCATGAAGGGTGAGCTCAGCCAATGCAAATTGTGGCTTTGCCCATCTCCCATAGGGGTTTGCATTGGTGCTCTGCACTAGTCACCAGTGACGGATTCCCGTCCTAGACAAGGCTGAGTTCTTTCCTGCTTACGCAGCAGGGATTACGTTTGCTACCCTAAGTGAGAGCAGGATACTGTGCTCGTGGTGACAGATCTGCCGTCCATTTTAGTCTCCCGGGTCAGAGCCAGTGGCCAGCCTGAGTGAAGCTGCCTTTCTGTCTGGGCCCATGAAAACAGCTCTGTTCCCTCCACACTGTGCCCCAGTCCCGAATGCCAACTGGCTGCATAATTATCCTGCCTCCCCATTACCTGTCTCCAGCAATTTTTCAAGCTGTCTGCGGTGATAACTCTGCTGTTCTTCCTTTTAAACCCGGTCCCTTGGTTTCAAGCTTGTGAGAGACGAACTCGCACGTTCGCCCGGGCAGAACCGAGAGAGAGCTGGAGCTGCAGCATCTCCTAGTGGGACGCGGGGACATCTCGGCAGTGGGCCCATACTCACTCTGAACCCCACGTAGTGCAGCTGGTTGGGGGCGGGGGGGCTCTTGACAGCGTATAGCTGCGAGTGTGAATGCGGAAAGGAAATGGCCTTTTGCGCTTCATTGGCTGAGTGCGGCCATTGGGGCAGTTGCAGGCATGTCAACAACCAGACGAGTCTAATTTGCTTAACAATAATGAAGATATTTCCAGGTCACTTTGCTTAGAGAGCAGAATCCATGGTCCCTTAGCCCAGCAACCTCTAGGGGGTGGGGTCTGGGTCCCAGAGACTGTTAAAGGGCCAGCGCAGCAGGGCCACGAGGCATTTTCAGTTGCCTGCCCTCTCAGGTTGAGAGAAGCGGGCAGCAAGCATAGGTTCCGCACTACCCCCTTCCAGACAAAGCAACGGGATGGGGCAGTGGGCGTGACCAGCTGCCCCTGCAAGACTCAGAAGGGGCGAGAGAGCTGAAAGAGGGAAGCTGAGCCACTGGCAGAAGGGCAGGGGGGGTTGTCTGAAGTCCTGGGATCTTCCCATTTTGGGCCCAAGGACTGGAATTACTGGGAGCTGGGGATCTTCACTCCCTCCCCCAGCTGAGACAAGGGCAGCATGAGATCGATGGCCTTTCCTAGCTGGGGGTGGATTGTAGTGTGCGTGGGTCGGCTTGCTGTGTGCCGCCCCTTTAAATGTAAGAAGTTGGCTTGCCTGTCTGCTAGGGTCATACCTCGCTGAGGGGGTCGTACCTCGCTGACTGAGAGCTGCAAAATCCTGGGGTTGCCTGGATCCGTCAGGAGCCCAGGGCAGAGGAGGGGAGGAGCTGCTTTCCTCACAGCCCTCCAACCCCATTGCTGATTCCACCTCTGCTGTGCCCCCTCCCATCCCAGAGCAGTTCTTCGCCCCACAGGCCCACATACATCTTGGCTCTGGGGCTGGGGAGCCGGCTTCCCTATTCCTGGAGCTGGGAGGCAGGACAAGCAGTCCCCCTTTTGTCCAGCCCCCCAGCACCTTTGTTTTGCCATCACCCCCCAACCCACAGAGAGACCAAAAACTCTTCCTGTGGGACATGGTGGTTGGAAGGACGATTTTGGTGGTGGTTGATTTTGTCATCCTGGACCAAATAAAGCTGAGCCGCACCACACGGGGGGACAGTGCCATGATGCGGGGACTCAAGAAGGCGGGTCTGAGAGTGAGATACAAGCACTCTGCTTTCTCTCTCCTGGCGAGTGCCTGGGTGGTGGTGTTTTGGCTGGAAGCATCATATTCGGTTACATTTCCTCCTGCATAGACACACTCAATCAGCCGTGTTCCATATGTAAAGATCCCTGTGTAAGAATACTTGACTATCCCTCTGTTCACCTCCCCCCTGTGAGAGAGGCCCTATTGGGAGATTGATACATAAGCCAAAGTTTTCAGAAGTGGCCACTGATCTTGTGTGCCCAACTTGAGACAAAGGTGTCTTGAGCTGGACGTGCAAAACTGGAGGAACACGAGGTCAGCGGCGACTTTGGAGAATGTTAGCCGTCATTTATATGCTGTATAATCTGGAGCTGGAGTGGAAGGACCAGCCCAGTGATTGGGACACTGGCCTGGGACGTGGGAGCCCCAGCTTCAAGTCGCTGCTCCGCCATGCTTCCTGTGTGACCTTGGGCAAGGCACTTAGCCGCTGTGCCTCAATTCCCCATCTGTCAAATGGGGTCCTAGAGAGGAGTGGGACACCTCTGGGATAAAACCACTCATTGAAACATTAGGAAAATGATGCCCTATGACCAAGCTGGTCACAGGACACACACATACGTAATCTGAAATTGTTGGCCAGGGAACATGGAATAGCCTTCCAAGGGAAGCAGTGCAGGCAAAAGACCTATCTGGCTTTAAGATTAAACTCGATAAGTTTATGGAGGAGATGGTATGATGGGATAACACGGTTTTGATAATTAAATATTCATGGTGAATAGGCCCAATGGCCTGTGATGGGATATTAGATGGGGTGGGATCCAAGTTACCCAGGAAAGAATTTTCTGTAGTATCTGGCTGATGAATCTTTGCCCATATGCTCAGGGTTTAGCTGATTGCCATATTTGGGGTCGGGAAGGAATTTTCCTCCAGGGCAGAAGAGGCCCTGGAGGTTTTTCACCTTCCTCTGTAGCATGGGGCACGGGTCACTTGCTGGAGGAGTCTCTGCTCCTTGAAGTCTTTAAACTACGATTTGAGGACTTCAATAGCACAGACATAGGTGTGAGGTTTTTTGCAGGAGTGGTGGGTGAAATTCTGTGGCCTGCGTTGTGCAGGAGGTCAGACTAGATGATCATAATGGTCCCTTCTGACCTAAATATCTATAATCTATGGGGGTGGCAGCTGCTATAGCACTGATGAAGACCGTGTATGTTAAGAAATGCTACACACATTTGCAATGTACTATTCCGTTGCTAGGTATCTGTGCAGCAGAGTTCCAGACTCTGCGTGGTCTCTGGTGAACAAAGGGGACAAAGCTGAAAGTCAAGCTGAACGGAAGCCGGTTTGTAGCTGAAGCTGATTTAACAGGAAGCATTTACTGAGAAAGACTGTGATGCCACAGATCACAGCACATCCCCTGTTCCTTGTCTTTAATTAAAATACACAATTTCACTTGTTTCCTTTCCAAAGGAGCTGTAACAGCTTGCCCCCATCCGCTTTCCGATCGTAATATCTTTCTGCACTTTCGTTTCAGTCTTCCATCCCTTTTAAAAACTTCAGCAGTAAATTGCTTTTCGAGGAGACGTCTCTTGTGTCTGCGGCAGTTATATGCTTACTTTGTTGTTGGCAAGTCTGGGTTTGGTTTAATTCCCTATGAATTCTGATCACTCTTTATTTTCAATTTTTGTTTTATGTGTCAGAATTCAGGGGGTGGGGGGGAGGCTCCAGACCTAGGAATGAAAAGAGAAGCGTTAATCATATGTAAATTGCACCCCTTGGTGGCACGAATATTTTAAGCAAAGGATCTTTTAAATAGTACTAAGGTAATAGGCCTATAGTAGGCAAGTTTGAACTGGATTTTTCTTTTTTAAGATGCACAAAGAATAATTGATAAGAGTTTTATTCCCCCGTGACCTGCCCTCTTTCATCCCATCTTGAATGGATGGAGCAAATAATGTCAGTAATGTCATCTTTAATAATAGCCTTCTGACAAAGAGGCGTCCGCTGAGACGATGACAGCAGCTTCTTTCCAGGGAGAGAGGCACATTTTGTTTTTAGGAATGAAAGAGGCAATGTGGGGGGGGGGGGGGTGTTGCAAAAGCACAAGGGGCCCCGTGAGCCAGGTAAAAACAAGAGGTAAATAGCTGGGGCCCAAACCTATTTGGAGACCCTGGGCTCTGAGGTTCAAAGGGTTTCTGCTGGAGAAAACCAAACCCTAGATCTCGGTGTTCCCAAGCATGGGAAGATTTTTGGCTCCAGATCTCGAATTTCCTGACCAGGAATGGAACATTGCAGCTCAGGGCCACCCCTCTGATCTTCACCATCGGCTGCTGGCCACCCCAAAGGAGTTGGCGCTCGATGTGGCAGCTTTAGACCCACCACAGAGACCCGTGGAGGGTACTTCTACACTGCAGATTAAGGTGTGACTGCAGTGTGGGGAGATATACCCGTTTCAGCTGGCGCAGGTAGTGAAGACATGACGGTGCAGAATCCAGCCTAGGCTGCCTGCCCCAAGTGGCCCCAAGTGCTGGGGACACTTGGTACCTAGTTCTGTTGCCAACTCCGACCAAGTTTTCACTGCTATCCTTACCTGCAGCGACTAGATGCAAGCTAGCCCAGGTCTGCCTACCCACGCGGCAGTCACACCTTAATTTGCAGTTATGACCCTACTCAGAGTGGTCTAAATTGGTTTAGATGAAGCCAGAGGGGCAGCGTCAGCTTGCACCAGAGAACTTGGCCCTCTGGTTGCAAATGGCTCCTGATGAGGATGGAGATTTGGGGAAGTCACGTGCTCAGCTGTGACCATTGAAAAGAATGCCGCTCATGTGTCTTTGATCCACCTCCCCCCGCCATTGTTGTTGTTCAGTCGCTAAGGCTAATATCCAGCTGCAGTTATGGCCACGCCGACTTGAAAAAGAAAAGGAGTTCTGAGAAATGAGGCAACGTTAGTAAGTGGGGTGATTTATTTGGTTGGGACTCTGTGGCTAGAGAAAATTGATTTGCACATGAGGAGGGGATCTGGAATGTAAGCATCAATTTGAGTGCTAGGGATTGGGGGGCGGAGGGGGTTACACAGATAACTTCCATCCCAGCCATAACTCCTGGCCATATCGGGGTGCAGATGGGGAAGAGACTTTTACTAGGATAATTCACAAATGAACAGAAAGCAGCCGTCTGACTCTGCCTCTGGTTTTATCAGCATGGTTTGCTTAGCTCAAACCTTTGCTTCTCAGGCCCTGGGCCTTAAGAACCATGAGCTGCATGCAGGTGTGGGGTCATGAGCCGGCATCCATTTCTCATCTCAAGTTTTCAGCTGGAAGGGGTTTGCCTGGTCTCTTTCCAGCCATGGAGCCTGCCCTGGGGAAGCACCCCAGCACCGTTGTGTCAGTTCAAGTTACATCTCCTTTGAGGTGCCATGGAAACCAGAATAAATTATACAAGTTTAGGGTAGCGGCCGTTGGCAAGCAGCCAGGGGTCACTGTGTGAAATAAGCGGTGGCAAATGGCAAAAGAAGTATGAGTTGAAAACGTTAATGCAGATATTCTAGGCATGCTTGTAAATATCCAGCCTTGGGGGTAGGCGGATGCGGATCTATTGCTCTCTATCTGCCCAGCTATCTAGTTGAATGTCGTAATTCTAGGCATTTATGATTTGTGAACATCGCCGTGGTATCTGGGAACCTGCACTGTCACTGGGTCTGAGTCGGCCCCATTCTCATTCAGCTTCCCTCCAAGAGCTGTGACATTTCCTAAGACTAAAAAAACCCCATGCTTATACCTTTTCCATGGCAACCCATATCACAAACAATGGAGCCCACCGGCTTTTAAGAGGTGGAAGCAGAAAACAGTGTGTGTGAGAGAGAGAGAGACTGCATGCACCTGACTTGACACGAAAAGGATTAATAAGCATTGGGAAATGAAAATTACCTTTCAAAGAGAATCTTCAGTTTCCAGATAGCCTCCTTTTTCACTAGCATGCTGGATATGTTGGATAATCCCTAACAGTCTTGAATCTAATTCCTGACTTAACTAGCAGAAATAATTGGTGGTCACATTTTATAGGCAATACAGCCCATACGTGACTTAAATATCAAGTATCTTAAAAAACGGATGGAAAGAATGAATGATATAGGAAGAGCAGCCCGATTCAGCTATTCAATCCATGCTGAATACTAAAAAAGGAGGCATAAGCCCCTAGAAGGCGCCTTAGTATGGAGTCCTCTGACCTTTCTTCCTCACCCGAAGATTTACGCAGAAGCCTGCAAGTCGTGAGTTGCTATCACTCCACATGCCGTCCGATTATTAAAAGACAACCTGGTTCTGAAGTTGCATCTGCCCAGCACATGGAAAAGCCCAGTCTGTCCCCAGCACCCAGGATCTGCTTCCCTGCAGTTAAGTTTTCCCCTCTTTAAGAAGCCCCTCCCTCAGCCCCCCCGTGTCTTCCTTTGTAAATCCCCAAAGATAGTGGAGGGAAAGAGAAGTGAAACTGAAAAACTGGTCCTGTTCATTGGTCTCTAAGGCCCCAGAATCTGTACCTCTGTGCATCCCTGGTTCTCCAGCTTGCTCCGAATCCCTTGTGAAAAGGTATTTCCATGCCTGTGCTTCTGAAGTTCTTTGTCTCTCTCTCTTATTGGCTTTCTGACAGGGTGGTTCCTTCAGCAGGTGATCGCTTTGCACCCTTGACTCCAGGAGTTTATGCTGTGTTCATGGTCCTGCCTTATTTATCCCTGCAAAGCAGCTTGGCGTACGCTTTGTATGTACGACATTCTCCAGAGTGAAACCACTCGTGGTCACCTGTATTTGTGGCCATCCTGTGCCTCAACCCAGCTGCAGCCACACCAGGGAACATCTCCAGTATTATGAGCTTTCCCCTCTCCCATGTGAACTCTCTGTGTATTACACAGCCAGCTGAGAAGGTCTCCTAGCCACATGCACGAACCATTTGGCTGCTTCATGCTGTAATGTAACTGGAAGGGAAGCTGTTCCTCCTGCAGCCAAAGGCTGAGCTCCAGTGCTGAAGGCCTTCTGGGGCAGCCAGCCCTATGTTACACGGTCGCCTAGTATCCTGGGGGGGGGGAAAGGAAGGTCCAGTGGTAGCTGTTAGTGAGTTTCTTCACTTCTGGGAAGTGGCGGAGCAGAGAAACATGGGTGGAATTAGATGGTCAATATTCTAGTGAACGGGGTCCCCTTCACCACCATAGCTGGCACTAACTGACCCCTTTCGTGGCAGACTCGAGGGCTGAATGAGGCATGGAGACAGGCCTAGTGACTGGAGCTCTAGACAGGGACGCTGGAGAGTTGGGGGTCTATTCCTGGCTCTGCCACTGACCTCGGGCAAGTCACGTTCCTGCTCCTTGCCTCAGTTTTCCTATCTATAAGATGGGGGAAATGATACTGGCCTCCTTTGTAAAGTGCTTTGAGATCGACAAAGGCAAGGCATTATGTAAGGGCGAGGTGAGGCTCTAATTTTGGAGGTGAGAATGGTTTTGCATCAGAAGGCTGAAGTGCATTGCGAAGACCGTTCGGTGACGCGTGTCCTGCCACCGCCCCGTACTGCACCTGTGCTCTGGGCGAAGAGAGGACGGTCGTTTGCAGGGCTGTGAATCCAGCACATTTCGCCAGCCCTCACTTCACTCTTGCTGAATGTCATTGCTTCATTGTATTTCACCGCTGCCTCATTAGAGGGCTTGATATTGGTAAACCCTGGATTTTTAAGCACACTCATAATTGGAGCTTATCCATGCTTGCCTGCATTCGGTACAAGGCTAAGTAAATAACTTAGGGCTCAGGGCAGCAGAAGCCACACTGTGGGGCCTGGACTAGCTGTAACCCTTGGCAGCTCATTCCTTAGAGAGCCTAATTCCGATGCACTGGTTCTTCGCTCCCTCCCTCCACCCTCAGTTATCTGATTCTAAGTTCCAGCCCTGGCCTCCCTCAATCTCTCTGTCCCAGGTGCTTGCAATTTCCGCTAGGTACTTCCAGTGGGAGAATCCCTGATCCCACAGGGTTATGCTGTTTATGAGGGACCATTTAAAAACAGGGGATATGTTTCCCCCACATATATTCATCCCTTTGAGGTTCAGCTACTGGCCATGGAGAAAATCGTTGGCAACTTTATGGTGAAATCGAGGCAGGGCCAGCTGGGTAAAGGCTGAACGTAAGATAGCCCATAGGCGAAAAAAGTTAGGAAGAGACCAGATGAAAAGAAGAGATGTGAGAAGACCACTTGCTATGAAAAGCAGTTTGGATCGCAGAGCTCTTTTCAAGAGGTGACACAAGGAAATTGCTTTAGGAATAGTTGTGCTCACAGAAAATCAAGAATCGTTCTGTGGTGGCCTTATTATCTTCAATCCCCGGGGAATGGGGCAACGCTTCCGGGTGTTGTACAAGCACCTAGGAAGACACAGCCTCTGCCCCAAAGTGCTTAGGCATTAGCGACAGACAATGTGTGCGCAGCAGGAGGAGGGGATACAACACCAAGGCAGAGTAAGCAGAAAGATGGCCAGCACCCAATGGGTTAATTCCATATCTCTTTCCCCGTCCTCTGTTGCCAGCTTGTGATTTCTTTTTTATTATCAGGGATCTTGTGATATTTGGTGTATTTTTAATTGAGTCCACAGCGCCCAGAGTTAGGTGATTACTGGAGACTATCAGCTTTCATTTAAAGAAAAAAAAAGTCTCTGGCTGTCATTCTTCTGGAGAAAAGGTTGAAAACATGACCCCCTAAAGGTTCGATAATCGGAGGGAAAATAACTGGAATCTCAGATGCATTATTTTAAAAATCACTTGTGATTTTTAAGCCGGTCTCCTGATTGTGGGGCCATGTCTTGTGGTTTTGGAGTGCTTGGGCCTGGCAAAGGTGGGCTTGTTTCCCAAATGTTAGTTTGGGGGGGTCGGTGTTTGTGAGAGAGAGAGAGGGAAAGGTGCTTGGAGTGAGAGAGGGAAGTGGGGAAAGGGAAACTGAAGCGAAGTCTTCACTGCAGATTTACCGCGTCTGTAGATAACGCGAGTTCAGTCCTCTCGGGTTAGCCTAGCTCACGTGAGCTGTGCAGAGTGACTGGATTATACTACGCAGTGGTCATGTTAGCAGCTGACTCAAGCTGTAGCCTGTGCCCCTGACGGGCCAGCCGACTTGAGGTAAAAGCATCACCGCACTTGAGCGAAGGGGGTTTTTGAGTGGACGGGACTCCAAGTTGGGGGCAAGGCTGGAGGTATGACTCAAGTTAACTCAGCAGTGTAGATGAGCCCTGAAGGGGAGGAGACTGTGAACTCTTCTGGCTGTCTCTCGCTGTGTGTCTGTGCAGCACCCAGGTGTCTCTCGGCCCTACAGTAATATAAGTAAATAATCTGACGAGGAGAGGGGTGAGAGCCAGGCTGAGACGCGTGATGGGCTGGGAAGGTGAGGCTGTGGGGCGGCTGCTTTTCGGGTGCTCCAGCCTGTTTGGCGTGGGGGAGAACAGGCTGTTTAGTCTTTCTCCCACTCAGTGAAGCAAACTTCTGTAGCTATGCTCAGCCTCTAACCCGGCCGCCTCACTGGGTCCCTGTTGTTCTTAGTAGCCAGCCTCGGAGTCCATCTCATGAGCTGTTGGGTGAAAGGAAGCCCTCAGGTTGCTTACTCCCCTGTGTAATAAAAACACGTGAGATCCCAATGGGGTGGGCACATGGTGCTACAAACTACACACATTGCACTGGAAAACGGGCTGGGTCTTGTCCCTGCTAAGTGATTGCATGGCATGTCCCGAGTGATCAGTCAAGGGTGTGTCCAATGGGTGGCATGAGGGAAGGAGAAAGGGCACAGGACGAGCTCTCTTCCCCCTCGGCAGAGACGACTTAGTTCAGTGGTGTCTCCCCAGGGCTGTCTGTGGAGCATAGCTCTGAGGGAGATTTCTACAGTACACCTGGGGGTCCTGGTGTGATGTAGGGCGGATGTGAAGTGCCCCAGCTGGCGATATCGCTACTAGATAAAGTGCTGGCCCTCTATTTTGTGGTGTTTTCGGCTGGGGGTTCTGGTTCTGATCTCCGTCCACCTCTGATATAACATTTGTTGAGCTTTACTCCCTCCTTCTCTCTTGCATGCCTTTTAGTGCTCGTCTCTGATGCCATTGCCAATTTCACAGAGAGAAAGAACAAAGGGAAACAGATTTTTTTTTAACATGCATTGAGGCAAATTCTGCACTGTTTTATGACTGAATCTGGTAGAGTTGTATGGGGAGGAAATCAGCACCAAGTTCAGCCCGTGGTGTTTTTTACATTTACTCCTTGCTCATAGGAATTGCCAGACCAGATCAAACCCAGTGTCCCATCCCTGACAGTGGCCAGTGTCAGCAGCTGCAGAGGAAGGTATAAAAACCCCATGTCAGAAATTGTCTCAAGCCCAGAAGCACGAGGTTAATATCCCTTCCAAAATTTTTGTTGCCATGGATTCTGATAACTCTGTATATTCTTGATATCCCGACAAAAATCCCTTGTTACGTTCTCTGCAGCTGTGTCCGTGTGTGTATTTATAACTACACAGCTGTCAGATTCATGGTTCCCTTGGTTTAGCTAGAGCCCTCTGATCCCTAATCACGTAGCAAAATCCACATTGGAAACTGGATCTTTTCAGTAGAGTGTAAAATAATCCAGTCTTTTTCTATTGCCAGATTGGCTTTATTTTAAGTGTTTGGAGGCTGAGGGTTGGCTCCCTAAATCTCTCTGATAATACAGCATTACCAACCTCAAGGATTCAGAAATCACAAGTGATTTAAATAATCATGTGGTTGCAGAAAACTGAGGTTCTTTTTCATTGTTTCAGTTTTCTGAGCTTTTAGGGGTCATCTTTTCAAGCTCTTCTCAGCAGCCAGGCGAGCTAGAAACATCCTTTATTCTTTTGTAGATGAAAGGGGAGATTCCTCACAAAATTCCCTGACTCCAGAAGCTGTGGCTTTAAGGAAAACATTAGGTATAACAGAACGCATAAAAAATGGAGTTTTGGGAGGACTGGAACTATTCACGAATTTGGATCGAATCTGGTGAATCATTTCAGCCAAAACAAAGAAGAAGAAAAACCTGAAAACACACATTTCCAAAGGGTTGAAACGGTTGGTTTAGAGTCAGACTTTTGTGTCGAATGACATTTTCAGAACGAAATGTTGGCTTGAAATGACATTGTTAGAACAAAATGTCGATTTGAATATGTACTGAAAATGTGATGTTCGACCCCAATGAAGATTTCTATTTATTTATTTATTTATTTATTTAAATCTCTGTTCAAAAGAAAACAGATTTTTCTGGTTTGGCTGAAAATCAATGATTCACTCAGCTCTGGTGGCCAGCAGCAGCTGCTCCAGAGGAAGGAGTAAGAGCCACACAGGAGGCACACGTGGGGCAATCGGCTCATAATGAAATATACTTCCTAGCCCCCATTGGGTAGGGGTTAGTTTATGCCTTGAAGCATGAGGGTTTATATCCATTTCAAAACACTTGTTATGAAAAAAACAGCATTATTGTAAGTCTGAATTTTCTTGTTATTTACATAAACTTCGAGACCTTTTTTGGATCCTGTTAAACTCTTAAGCTACTTCTACACTGCAATAAAAAAAACCCACAGTACCGAGTCTCAGAGCCCAGGTCAATTGACTGGGACGCGCAGGACTCGGGCTGCAGGGCTAAAATTAGTAGTGTAGATGCTCGGGCTGGAGCCCAATCCCTGGGACCCGCCCCCCTCGCAGGGTTTCCGAGCCCAGGCTCCTGCCCCCGCCTGAATATCTGCATCGTAAGTTTGAGCCCTGTGAGCCTGAGTCAGCTGACCTGGGCCAACTGCGGCTGTGCCGTGGGTCTTTTATTGCCGCGTAGACACATCCTTAGCATCAGTGATATTTTGTTAGCAATGAGTTTGCGGCTGATCAGTGGTTTTCTTAAACTGGGGCTGGAACCATGGGACCCATTTTTAATAAGTCAGGGTGGGTCACTTATTCACCTAATACATGTACTTCCTTTCTTCTTAGCTGTTCTGAGTGCCCATGAGCCCCATGCCATTTTTCCTAAGACCCCATCCCCCTCCAAAGTTCCCCCAGGCTGGGAGGTGCTCAGATCTGGGTGGCTTGATCCAAGCCCATGTCTGATCAACATAGAGCAAGTGAGCTATGAATATCACACACGGGTGCATTGTATTAATTTTCGATGGCCTAGATGAGCCAAGGGTGTAAACATAGCCCAGTCACTGGCCAGCGTTAAATAAAGTCTGGGGTTGGGTATATAGAGACCTCAGCCAGCTGAGAACCATGGCAAAAACAACATTAAACATCCTTTTAGCCTTTTATTAAAGATACAGAAAAGAAGGGGAAACCAGTTAAAGCATTTGAAATGTAAAGTAGTGAGTCAGGCTTCCCTTTTAACAGCATTTCTTGTTCCCTTTCCCTGTAGCTAGAGAGAGTTTGAAAAGGAACCCCCACCCCCTTTTTGACACTCTCTTCGATGGTATCAAAGATAGTGACAACTGTCCTTTTGGGGAAAGAGAAATTGGTTGAGATGGGCTGGAGCTGCTGTTAAAGTCAGTTTTCGAAGGAAAACCTCCCTTGTTTGACAGTGTCTGGATGGTAAGGGCGGTCATCCCAGGTGGTGGTTGGAATTCAGCTGGAGCTGGTAGGGGGAAGCAGTGTCTGGCTCCCTCTCTCTGGAGGACACCTCTCAGGATCAGGGTGAAGAACGCCCGAGGTGCCAAGAAACGGTAGGGGTGGAGCCATGATGCTGCAGTAGTCTCTTGTCTTTTCTTCCCAAGAGTTCTTCCCCCCCGAAAAGTCTCTTTCCCACAAAGGGAATGGTGGGTGGAATAGCCCATCCCCCCATAATTTTGTCCACCAATTAGGCCTAATATCCAACCCACCAGTTTTGGGTTCATTATCTTTCCGCTCCATGTCATCTGTTTTTAAGAAGCATCATTTCAACAGTCCTTGGATTGTATTGATGTGGCCTTTTTGGTTTCGATTAAAATAGTTTCTGTCTCTGTTCTCTTGCATCTGTTTAGACCATGCTTTATTATATGTTACTGTGACAAATTTTTACAGCTGAACTCACAATTAGGGTAGATTGGTAGGCCCAGTTATCACAACAGACCCTTCTTGGAGCCCCCATCACAGGAAAGGGAACCAATGCCCAGCCAGCTAATGACCGGATGTTTCTGTAGAAGAGGATGGAAGAACAAAAGCAGGATTTCAATGGTGCTTACAAATAACTTCAGGCAAAACCATTAACTTTTCACACCAGCTTAGGATCTTCAAGGGGCACGAGATAAAAAAGCCTGTGAGCAGAGTGTGTGGCGTTCATTCTAATTAAGGGCATGTTTGAATCTGTGTGGTTATAATCGGTGGTGCTTTTTCATGGAGTTAAATCTTTTGATATTAAATGTTCTCTGTTAGCAAGCACGCAAGACATGTCAGCTGTGAGAAGCATCAGCTTGAGTGATTCAGGCTCTGAATAGGACAGCTGGTTCTTTGGTGATTAGGGTGACCTCTGAGCATTTACTGTTGACCCTCAAAACATCTCGCTCCCCCCTCAGATATGTTTCCTCCAGATCTTGCAGTGTTGGTGGAGAAGAGACCATCCTTGGTTGTAACAAATGTAAAAAGGGTGCTGTATCAAGGCTGCTGGACACAGTCAGATCTTTTGGTTCTCTCTGGCTCTCATACTTCAAGGGGACTAACACAACCAAGGCTGACTTTTGTCACCAATGGGGCCTCCCTAAGTCCAGGCCTGGAGTGAGTCCTCATGGAAGGGACTGCTGACTGCACTCTAGGACCTGCATGTCCTTTTGTTGCATACAGATCTGTGCAGGCCATCCGATAGGTGTTATGGAGTTGTGACCCCTGCAAAATACTTCAAAAACGGTGGCCCTTCTCTTTGACCAGCCCTCTGTAGCATTGGCTCAGAGTTCTGAGAGATTTTTCTCTCAGACTGTGACCTTGCACAGCTGCTGTGTCGCTGAGGAACAATGAAACTAGCATCCACAAGGGCGAGATTCACAAACACTGGGAGACGAAGCTTTCTCGGCACCTGGCCTGGATCTGCAGAGCTCACGTCTCCAAGAGCTTGGAATGAGCATGGACCTTACTGCTTTCCCAGCAAAGAGCTAAAGCTCACTGCTTCAATTCCGCTTTCCTGTGATAGGGGAGTGATGGTAGGGGAAGGCAAATAGGGAGAGACATGTTCCAAATCCAACTGAAGGTGACAAAGAAGTTTTTTCACCCTACCTATAGTTGTGGGGGACGTCAGAGATTTTGCGTCTCCACCATGACAACTGCAAAGTTTTGACTAGTGGATCACCTCTTGGTGATGGACAGTCTGACTGAATTCAAGCTTCCTCCCCTTGGAGAGTGTTGGGTATCTCTCACTCCATCTTCATGAATAGGACTGCTCAGATCCATGGCAGTACCAAGTTCCATGGATACAGTATCAAAGAGGATCTGGGGATCTTTTGGCTAAGTCTGACTAGGTTTCGTTGATGGCGTTTTGGGATGTATCTGTCAGATGGACCTTTGTAAAAGCCATTGGGGAGAGCTTGGTTCTGATACTGATGAGGCTGTTTAATGCTTCTCTTTTTTAAGGCAGGGTGCCACTTATCCCATAAGCGGTTAGTCTTGACACGAATCAATATCCACCATATCTTGAACCTCCCTCTCTGGGGAAGATTATTGAGAAGATCAATATTAGCAGGTCTACACTAGCATCCTCGAAATTCTCCCTGTATCCTTTTTCCTTGTAAACCTAGTCTCACTCTAGCATGGAGACCACACCGGACTTTTGGTTCCCCTGTCAGTGAACAAAGATCAGCCATCTATGTTCCCAGACTGTTCAGTAGTTCTAGATGTGCTTGACCATAAGGACATAAGTGGATGGGATTGCTTTGGAGTAGAATCTGCTCATCCCTCTCAGGGGTGCTGAGAGGCAATCACTGATCTCCTCTGAGGGCTCTCTTGTGGGGTTCCGTCACCCATCCCGTCTGATGGGTGCCAGGCTGCTGGGGAAGACTGATGGTTAGATATGTGGGCTGCAGCAGCATCCATTTGCTGCTGATCCTCAGCTCCCTTTGTCATAGAACCTGGATTCTGCACTCTACTTACTTTACCCAGAGCCCCTTGATGCAAGTTGGGTGAATTGAGCTTTATCCAGACAACAGAGGTGATGCTGGAAGGAAGGGGACAAATGTCTGGAGGTATTGAGAGGCTGGGACTGATCACTCTGTAAAGAAGGGCATAGCAGGCCTTAGTCTTAGCAGATTGCAATCTTGAGGTCGTATTGGGTCCATTAGTGCTCTTGGTCTCCAAAGCTGGCTCATAATACTACTGCCATCTTCAGCTGATCCAGAAGCTGCTTGGCCCTTCCTCTCTGAAGTGGACCATACCACAATTATCCACTTCCAGGCTGGCCTGCTGTAATGAGCCTTCTTGGGGCTACCTTTGAAAGCCTATTTCACCTAAAGGTCCAGTTCAGCAAGGTGCCAAGTCCCTTCAAATCCCATCGATTTCAATAAGCGCCATGGGTGCTCAGCGCCTTGCAGGATCAAGCCCCTGGTGGAGAATGCAGCTGCCTGGTTATTAAATGAGCCAGGACAATGCAAGCATTCTGCACTGGCTTCCTAGTGACCTTCAGGGGCAATGGAAGTGGTCCTGTCTACACAGTGGCTCTGGTCCCTGATAGCTTCCAGACTCCTTTATACCCCACTGAGGCAGTAACGGACCACTAGAAAGCTCTTGCTATCTTCCCAGAAAGCTGAACCCCAGAAGGCAGGCCATAGGGCCTTCTCAGAGGGGAGCCCTTACTTGGAACTCTCCAAAGTAGAAGAAGCAGTGCAAGATACATCAGGAAGTGTCATTGCAGTTGACAAGGAATGGTAGCTGGAGTGAGGCTCAGCCTTCTTTTGTAGCTGTATCAGTTAAGCAGTTTGAAGCTTGTCTGTTTAATGTCCATAACCAAACATGATACGGTGGGGCGGTTTGTGCATGAATAGATACATACATATGCGCAAAGCTAGCACCAGTAATTATACCAAGAAACACAGGTGCTACCAACCCTCATGCTTCAGGGCATAATTCAATCACCAGGTGGGGTCAGGAAAAAATTTCCCCTTCCTGGGAAAGCATTGCACAATTAAGCATATCACTGTGAGTTTGTGCCTTCCACCTAAACACATGGATTTGGGTGTTACTAATAAACTAGACTCTATGGGTCCCATTGGTCTGATCTAATCGTAGGTCTGTGTTAGTAAGCCTTTTCCAAGCTCAGGTGAACTGTGTTTTTTACTTATATGGGGTTTGTTTCTCATGAAGAGAGTGAGTCTGGTCTGAAATGCAGTCAAACCCTGGCACACGGGCTCAGTCCTCTGTGTTTTACTGGCAATTTAGGGAGTACCAGAAGCAGCCGAATGATAACTGACTTGACTGGGATTTCTACATTTCTGCACCAAAGTTTTGCCTTAACTAGAAGTGACCTGGAGAGCAGGGCCTCTGTCTCAAGCTGTTACATCTCCATTGGCAGCGCTGGAGGTTGATGGGAGAGAAATCACAGCTCTTGCTCTGTCAGGTAATCTCTTCCGGCCTGCTTACCTCCGGTGTAGGAAGTGGGGAAGAGCTCAAATGCTTGTGCATCACTGAGTCATCTTGCACCCCTTGGAATGACGTTGTCATGGAAATGTCATAAGCAAATTCACATCCGCCTTGAGGGTGTCCGACCTCTTTGCAATTGCACAGCCATTTTCACCGGGGGGGTGGGTGTGTGTGTGTGTGTGTGTGTGCACAATCTCACTCACCACAGAACTGCATGGAATCGTTCCGGTGCTGGGTATGACTCACCCTAGACCTGCATGGAATAGTTCTGGTGCTGAATATAGCGAGCAATGTCTGTAAGTCCAGAGGAGTCCTCACCAAGGACATGGGGCTAGGTTTATTTCCGATATAGCTGACTTCATGGCATTTAAATGGAGGATGATGTTGGCCCAGGGAGTTGTTGCTTCGACAGTGCAGCTATAAAGCTCTCTTATCTTTAGAGCATAACACAATGAAGGGTGCCATAAGCTGTGTGGCAGCTAAAAATCTTAGCTGAAAACCAAGGGAGATGTACCTGAGCTCTGCACTACTTTGCTCCCAGGGGAGAGGCAGGCTCTGTGCCGGAGTTTAGCTCTACAGCAGCCAGGGTTAAAACTGCGAGAGCAGGGGCTAGAAGAGTAAAACCCCTTCACACGCCCTTCTCCTGCCCGCACTATCAAACTGGCTGCACCCCTGGAGTTTTGCACCTTCAGAATGAGCAGCTTCAGGGGTGCCTAGCGCCAGCTGCAGGTTTTGCACATGTAAAGCCAAGTTCTGGGGGCGCCCTTTGGATGGGCTCACTTGGAAATTTTGGCCCGAACAGTCGATAATCCGGTGACTTTAAAAATTAAGATGCTTGGAAATGTTTGAAGCAGGTTAAAATTCAGGGGTGCCAAAGCGTGGCTGGTAACCCCTTTAACTCTTAAAATGAGTCTCTGAGTCGAAGGGACGGGTGGTGCTCGTTGAGGCAGTTTCATTAGCCAGTAGGATGAGTGTCTTGGCGGTGCACTGTACACCAGTGGGAAGACCCATGACAGACATCGTTACACCTGCATCTGAACAGGGATTGGGTGCATCCCTAGGCTGCTTAATAGTAGTGTATTTGGAGGCAAAACCCCCACTTGGGTTTGACTCAGTAACGTTGCAGGGAGCATTCTCGCTCCACAATTGTGGATATTTCCCCAAATCTGACACACAGTCCATGTATTTCTTATCCCTCCCCCGTCTTCCCGGTGAGCTGCACTAGTTAATCTCCAAGCTTTCTATCGGTGGTCAGCAGGGACTGAACGGGAATTTAGATCTCACTTCCCTCTTCTGTTTTACTTCCTGCCAAATAAGCAGCGCTCCTGTAGCCACAGCCCTGGGGACACACCTGTGTTGTTTTGAATAGAATTAGAACCGTTTTGTTTTTTTTTCTTTTAGAAACAATGTAATGACCCAGTGGGAGTGGGGAAAGTTGACCGTAAACAGTTGAGTTGGAACCATGTGTTTGCTCACTGCTGTAGCATCAGGACCTGGCTGTTACTGGGTGACGTTCACCCCCGGGCAGAGGGTCGGCACACAGCCCGTGGACTCCTGGTGGGATCCCAGAGCTTGGGCTCCTGCCCGAGCCTGCTCATTTACATTGCAATTTTACAGCCCCATAAGCCAGAGTCAGCTGACATGGGCCAGCTGCATCTGTTTAATTGCAGTGTAGACATACACCTCAGGCCATTGTAAGCCCTTTATTGAGAGCTGAAGTGATACTTGGGCCATTTGTTGATACTTGGGCCATTTGTTGGCTTTCTGCTCAGAGTGATTTTGCCCTTGGTGAATAGAATGGATGGAATTTGCGTAGTCCAGTCAATAGCATAGAAAGCTGGGGGAGATGTGGACTGTCTAGCACAGTGAATCGGTAATGGGCTATGGAGAAGAGCAGTGTAAATTACCAGGTTTGGTTTGTCTGGGTTTTGGCTCATGTTGCTTCTCACACCCCTTGAGCAAACTTGAATCTTGGACTCCTTGTGATGGAGGCAAAACTCACACTGAAATGGGGCAAGTTTTGTTAATAATAATCTCTAGCTCTTCTCATCAGTACAGCTCAAAGCGCTTTATACAGGAGGCCAGGATCACTGTCCCCATTTTACAAATGGGAAAACTGAGGCTTAGAGACTTGCCCAAGGTCACCCCTCAGGCCAGTGTCAGAGCTGGGACTAGAACTCAAGTATCCCGAGTCTCAGTCTAGTGCACTATCCACTTCGCCACACTGCCTCCCCAAAGCAGTTGAACACTGTGCATCGCATACCGGATCCCAGGGGCTCACAAGAGTTGGTTTCACCCAGGGGATCCACTAATGGTTCTGCTACAGGTATCTAATATTTATCAAATGTCCACTTAACAAAGATTAAACGGCCACAGCTCTCACCTGTTTGTCTTAATGGGACAAACACAGGCAATAAGCAATACAAGAGGAAGGGAAGAGGGTGAGAGCGAGTAAAGATCACGAGAATTGTACTAAGTTTCATAGGAGACTCAGAACCAGTTGTGCCAAGGTGCATTTGGAATGCTTGGAAAACCAACCAGCTTCTAGGCAGGTGTCACCTGGGAACTAGATAGTTCTTAGAAGCCGGGAGATGGGTGCGGTAGAGGGCGCTAACCCATGGGTGGCTTCAGTCTCAGGGCTTTCCTCCGGGTGAGTCAGCCATTGCTAGTGGAGATGTGGGAAGGCTGGGAGCAAATGTCCAGAGGGTCAGTGAGGAAAACCATAAGGGAGGTGACTGGGTGGGTGACCAGTGACCAGGAGGGATCTTGGCTTGAGCCTCTTCCTGATGGAAGGGTGGTTGCAGGAGTGTAAGGCAACAAGGAGGAGACCAAGTCTCCTGGCGAATGATGAGGAGAGAGGTCTGAGGAGATGAGTAAGGGGCCTACAGGGCTTCAGAGCAGTGGGTTGATGGAGGATGGATATAGCTGGATGGGATGGTGGACCGTGAGGAGACACTGGCCCAAATTTTCTGAAATAGGAGCCTAAAGTTAGGTTGCAGAGTTCATGTTCAGGCACCTACGGGTGGGGTTTTCAATGTGATGTAGGAGCGCAAGTCCCACTGAAAGTGAATCTCATTGAGAGTCAGTGGCGCTTATGCTCCTAAATCACTTAGGCTCTTGACTTGCCCATATCATATGGGAAAGGCATCTGCAATCTCTCAGCACTGCAATCGCCCAGTCACATGGACTGGGGCTGTGTTCATGTTAACTCTTTCCTCTCCCCCTCGAGCAAGTCTTTGGGGGGCGTGCATGGGGCTGGGAGAAGCCTGGAGCCGATAACCTACCCGCAGCGCCGCGGCTGATTTCACTCTCGGCTCTGTCTCCCCAGCAATACTTCATCCTCCTGATCATCACGGACGGCGTCATCAGCGACATGGACGAGACGAGACACGCCGTGGTGCAGGCCTCCAAGCTGCCCATGTCCATCATCATCGTGGGGGTGGGCAACGCGGACTTTGCAGCCATGGAGTTCCTGGATGGGGATAACCGCGTGCTCCGGTCTTACACCGGCGAGGAAGCCATGCGGGACATTGTGCAGTTCGTGCCCTTCCGCGAGTTCCGCAGTGTAAGTGCAGGCGGCTTTGCTGTGCCCGCCAGACCCGGTCCGTTTCCAGCAGGGTGTAAGTCAGCCACAGAGACCCGGCCCAGAGGGGAAATGCCCCAGAACTGGCGTGCTCTGTTTATTTCCCTAGTTAAAGAAGAGGGGACAGGCTCATACGTTTCGTGCTGTACAGAATTCTAGGTACGCACTCCCAGCTCAGGGTCAGAGTTCAAGTCCTCTTGCTAGACTGGGAGTCCTACCCAGTTCTCAGGTGGTGCATTGCTGCAGAGGAGACGTGAACCCAGGGGACGTTACTGGCATTTTCCAGACTGCCAGCGAAGTCAAAGCGCAGATAAGCGTGAGTCTGGGCAGCAAGGCTTGGCACTTGCATCTGTTTTGCAGGCCGGAGCGTAAGTGATGCTGCCCAAGCTCACAAAGCAGGTTGGTGGCAGGGCTGGGGTTATAACCTGGAATCCCTGTCTCTCAGTCCTGGGCCACAACCACTCAGCAATTCTGCCTCCTCTGCATAGAAGCTTTTCAGACTCCATCGGGGCTAAGGTGAAGTTCCTGCTATCCAGCGAGCAATCCCATACAATAGCGCTGTGAGGATAGTCCCGGTGTCCGGGCCATCATCCCGTCTCCCTGCAGAGCAGCTGCTGTTGCCCAAGGCTGTGTGAGGGCTATTCGCGAGTGCGTAATGCATGCTACGCAGTCACTGCAGGGTAACTGTCTGACTCAACACTCTAAGTGCTTTGGGATGCCAGGAGAAAGAGAGGCAGGATACCAAGGCACATTCTCTAATATCAGCCCCGCTGGCCTCCATTGTAGTGGTGAGTGGGCGTGATCCAAAGCCACCGTGGCAACTGTTACCTTCTCTACCAGCACCTGGGCTTGCATGAAAACCTGGTAACCGTAGGTGGGCCTACACCCACCCTGGTAATTGTACATGGGCCTTAATACCAGTCCAGTGACCCGCTGGGGCAGCTGCTGGGCACAAGTGACGACAATAAATCATTTGGCCTGTTTGTTCTTTTTTTATACAGGCACCTAAAGAAACTTTGGCCAAAGCGGTGTTGGCAGAACTCCCCCAGCAAGTCGTTCAGTATTTCAAGCATCAAAATCTGCCTCCCCTCAGCTCGGAGCCAGTGTAGGGCTGAGAGCGTCGGTGTTGTCTGCATGTTGCCGATTTCCAGAGGGTGCATGTCTCACATGCTTTTAAACCTTTGTACTCTTTTAATTTAATTCGTTTATTTTATTAAAAACTCTCCAACCCGGAGAAGCCGCTAGATTGGCGTTGTACGTTCCTGGGCCAGGGTAACGGTCGCAGGCTGAACGGAGACCTCTCCTGCCTCCCTCCCGTCACTTTTAAGTATTGAAGGCACTTTGTATAATTTTAGTGGAATGGGATTAAAATTTTTACAGATCAGAACTTGCTTTTTTCCAAACAACAAAATGTTTAATATATTATCACCCACTCCTGTGTATAGATCACGTATCTGTGTTGTACCCATAACTCTCTCATGCTCTATGGTCATTTTTATACTGTGTACATGTTATATTTGTTATACTCAGGTTAATAAAGAAACTCAGATATTTAAAAGCCAGGCCTGGGTCTGTTGTTTGGGTTCAGTGCAGAAAGGCCTCTTAGCGCCCTGTACAGCATTTAATGCTGGCTGCCTTGCTCTGTCGGGGTAATCGTGCGAATATCTTACTCCTCCTTTAGCAAGAACATTCCCTGGTTGGGTCTCACCCTTGCCTGTATCTTAAATGGTTGACTGGGGCCCTGATTCAGCAAAACATTGAAGCAAGCGCTTAAGTCCCTTTGACTTCAGTGGCTCTGAAGCATGTGATTAAAGCGAAGCACAAGTGTGGAAGTGTTTTGCTGAATTCAGATGGACTTAAGCAGATGCTTAATTTTAATTACGTGATTAACTTCGTGACTGGGTCTTCTGTCTGACCGAGATTGATGTTTAAGGGGGCCCCATCTTTTGTTTGGTCAGCACCTAGCACAGTGGGGTCCCTGACTAGAACAATAATAGTGATAGTGTCGGAGCATCTTGTACACATTTCATGTATCAACCCTCACAACACCCCGGCAAGGTAAGACAGCAGTGTAAAGAGGGGAAACTGAGGCACATCAAGGCGAAGTGATTTGCCCCATGGTCACCCAGGGAGTCTGTGGAAGAGCCAGGAAGTTGCCCCTAGATCTTTTGAGTGTCAATCCAGTGCCTTAGCCAGATGGCCGTCCTACCTATGTCTAGCATGTAGACATTGAAGTAGAAGAATAAAGAGGAGTCTAAATACTCTAAACAAAAGTGACCTCCGCTCTTCCTTCTAAGGGTGCAGCCGTTGGCCTTGCATTATTTTTCCCTTCAGGTCTTTTGCCCCTGAGCGCAGGATGTGCGTGGCTGTGGAATGGCTTCCAGCCAGACCCAAGGGTGTGTCCGACCGCTTTCAGAGCGCAGTGCAAAACCCGTCGGGTATGCAGGTCCCCCCTGAGTGACTCCAGCAGCAGAACGCCCCCTCCCCCCCTTTTCTCATGGAGCTATGCAGAATTCCTCGCCGGCAGTACCAGCAGCTGAAACCCAGAACGGCCGTGCAAGGTGGCCTTTATGGACACTTCTTGCTCGTACGTAATGCCCCGGTCTCCCTGCCATGGGTATGGCAGCGACACACAGATCTGTCCTGCCAGGTGTGCGTCTTGCACTTGGTCTAGCTGGAAGTCTGACCTTGGGAAACGGTGAGTCACTGCACGTCTCCTCGCTCCGCGGCACGCTGCTGTTTCGACAGGGACGTCTCTCCTGACGCGCGTGGCTCTGGTTCTCGTTGTGCTGTAAAACCTTGATTCCATGCAGTAACCTCGGAGCCTGTCGTTAGAGTAACTGGAGAGGCCCTGCGCCCTTCCCCCAGATCCAGGCCGCTCCACGGGGAGGCCTCTGATATTAAACCAATGACTCTACGTGAGCTAGGCCGAAAGGCCTCTCAGAGGCAATAACGCCGCTGATGTTGCAATGCGAAGGGTCGCCCTGGCTTATTTGGCAGCTTTTTCACCTCTGGGGCCAAAAGTGTGTCGGTCTCCCCCAGGAGCAGTTCTTCGTTCCCAGCGCGGTGATGCTGGTGGAGCAGGAGGTGGGCCTGGTGGGGGACGCTGGTAAACCTTGCTGCCTCTCAGGGAATGTCTGGACGGAAGCTTTCAGACTGATCAGGAACTGAGCCATGAGTCAGGCCGCCCTCCAGATAAAACCGTCCCGAATGGCACAGCTTGTGGGCTGAGCGCATGCAGCTACCGTCCGCCTACCCCCTCATTGCACTCTTGGGATCTGCCCTATTGCTCTCTCTGAGTCCCTCGGGGGGGGAATGGCCTTTCCTGCGCAGTGCACTGGAGAAAGCCAGGCTCTATTTTTACTCTAGCCAGGCAGTTGCGTCCAAGCGGAGTAAATCGTCACCCAGCCTGCAACAGCCGGAGATGCGCTCTTAAGACCAAAGCGTAGCGTCAGCTCAAACAAGGGAGCCCAGTGAGTGGCAGCCCTCGCTCCCTTGCAGAATCCCCTCCCAAACGCGCGCCCCTCGCTTTACTGGCCCGCCAGCGCTCCCTGACTGGCGGGTTCTTTGCCCTATTGTCAGCTGCCTCGCCCCGCCCTCAGGAACCTAAAGGAACTGGAGGGGTGGAGGCAGCTTCCTTTGGGCAAAGCAGCAGCCGGACCTGAGACAGGAGAGCGGGTCTATGCAGTGCCACGCCCCGGCAGTGAAGAAGGCTGTCAGTGGCAGGGGAGACAGGCGTGCCGGGGGGGGCCACTTGGCTCCTTCCCTTCATGCTCTGCTTTGTTTCGTTGTCCCCAGGTTCCTGGTGCCAAGCCCTGGATTCTGCTCTGGTGAGTCTCATTCACAGTTAATTGCAGATGATTACCTGTCTGATGATACCAACACCTGTAGCATTTCCATCCAGCATGTCCCTTGGCAAGAACCTTTCATTGCCTGCTCCTGTGGGGTGGCTACCGAGGTTTCCTTGTGCTAAGGAGCAGGCACTTACTGTATGCAGTTGGATAGAGAGGAAGGATGGTCCAGTGGGTAAGATGCTAGACTAGGATTTGGAAGACTTGCTCTGCCACAGACTTCCTGTGTGACCCTGGGCAAGTCACTTAGTCTCTCAGTGCCTCAGTTCCCATCTGTACAATGGGGATGATAGCACTGCCCTGCCTCACAGGGGTGTGAGGAGAAATGCATTGTAGCTGGAGAGGTGCTCAGATGGTACGGTAATGGGAGACATTAGGTGTGTTTTCCTGTGTTCCTATCTGTGTACTATGCCATGATGCTACGGGGAATGACCTGGCTTTACCATTTGGCTGTTAAATTGATTTAGCAAGGTGCAACCTTGGGACCTTCACAACTCTCTGCCCATCCCTTGCTGAAGGGGGAAGCACCTATGCGTAACTCCCTCTTTTGTACTCCCTCCTGTATTTTGTTTTCTTGGACTTCTGTGCTTATCAGGAAGTGTCTCTAAGGTGGGGGGCTTGAGCTAGATTTGTATTTATTCTGTAACCAAAGACACTTGATTGACACCACAATTTACCCTTTACTGGGGTCCAAAAGGCTAGATAGAAGGGTTACCCAGATCTGCAATTCCCTTTGCAAGTGATCTTTGCAGGGCAGAAGGCCTAGTGGGTAGAATACTGGACTGGGACTGAGGAGACCTGCAAAATGAGGATATGATGCTGCCATCCTTTGTCAGGTGCTTTGAGATCTACTGACAGAAACACTGCAGAAGAGCTACGTGGGGTTAGTATTTATTTATTTATGTATACATACCAGATGTGCCTAGAGGCTCCAGCTGAGATCAGGGTCCCACTGTGCTATGCTTTGTACCGACATATCCTGTCCTAGAGAACTTACAATCTAAATAGCCTCTGTAACACCATTTCTGCTCCATATTTTCCTTGAAGATGACGCCTTGGAAGAGCGATCTGGTGTGCTGGGTCACACTATCTTACTCTTTCTATGCCATGGAAACAACCATGCCAGTCCTATCATATTTTATACGTTATCTAAACTCTCTGACTGCTTTCCCAGTAAATACCTTGCATGCCAGAGCATGCAGTTACTCCCATGGCCACTTCTCCTGTAGTGACTAAGGCCCCATTCCTCAAAGGTATTTAGGCTCCTCATTTCCATTAATGTCAATGGAAGTTCGAAATGTAACTACCTTTGCGGGATCTGGCCTGGGGAGCTTACTTCATGAGGCCTTTCATCCGTGAATACGATGCTAGATCTCCCCTCTGCAGCCCCTGAATTAGTAAGTGGCTGGTGCGCTGTGGCTGGTTACGGAAATCCTGTGGTGTTCTGCCCTTTTCTTTTGTGTTTCAACAAGTCCTCCACGTTCAGCTCTGCTCTGAACGGCGACGGTGCCAAAAAGGCTGCTGTCGTAGGCAACAGATCTGCTTCTTGTGCCTATTCAGTCACAGCTGCTGCTTTCGGTGCATAAAATCGGGGGTTTGCTGCTTTTTTACGTCTCTCCGCCCTGCAGAGCCAACACGGCCGCTGGGGCGTGAGCTGGACTCTGCCTTCTTGTGCCTCAGCAGAACTGTTTAAGTTCCAATCAGTTGTACCTGTACTTCCCTACTGAAGGGGCTGGGGTGGGGAGATCATGCAGGTGTAACTGAAGACCTAATGTGGCCTGCAGAGACTTGATTGCTGCTGCTGCTAATGCACAAGAAGGAAGGAGTCCAGCTTGATTCTGGGATCCCAAGTCAAGCGGTCAGTTTGCCAGTTGGGGGGGGAACACCCTTTGTAACTTGTGAATGGTGCATCTTGGTGCTGAAATCATTGACCCGCATTGAAGAGGCAACCCCTCACGGGGCCACCTACAAGCAGGTGTCCCTTGTAGAGCTGCACACTTGAACTCCTTTAGGTTCCAAGGATGGCTAGACAGGCTCCTCCCAAGAGTCCCGACTTGGCTTCAGCCAGAGAGCTCTTCACTCCTCCCCACGCTAGGAGCCCCTACTGTACCCCTGAAACCTGGCCCAAAGTCACGACCTGCAGCCAGTGGAATTACGAGGCTGAACTGGGCCCCTACGGGGTTATTTTTGTTCTGGCTTTGGAAGCTGTGACCGGGGTCCTAGTGGGGGCCAGCTGTGGTACTCAATTAGGTTGAATTGCAAAGAATGGGGCAGACAATCCCCCAAAAAGCTGGTGGATATTCCAATACTTAGATTTACCAAGCCAGCATAAACCAGCTTCTTTATTACCTCACTGTTTACTCAGAAGTCCGAACAACACAGTTCTCTTAAAGTGATCCAGCCTCAGGCCTCCGTCCAGGTACCCACGTCAAATATGATGATTTCTGAAAATCTTATTTTATCATATAAAAGAAAAGGGTCTACCAATCCCCAAGGATCGGACACATCACCTCCTAGGTTAACGAATGTTTCAGATCTTACCCAAATGCACGGTACAGCCAATTCTTATTAACTAAACTAGAAGACAAGAGAGCGAGTATGATTAAAAGATCAATATGCAGACAGGCATGATTTCAATCCATTGAGGTTCAGATTCATAACCGAGATGGTGAGCTTTCTAGTTGCAAAGAGTTCCTTTAGAATTCAGTTCATAGGTTATAGTCCAATGTCCATATCTCGTATTCAGGGCGTACCAGCATAACTGGGACCTCAGTCTTGCAATTCCAACTTCCCCGATGAAGCTTAAGCAGTCCTGAAATGACAGAATCAGGACCCACGGATCTTTCATACAGTTTTCTAGCATCCACTTGACCACACAGTCCTGGTTAAACAATAGGCTTTTGATGTAAACTTCTGCTTTCTAAACACCACCAGTAATTAGTTACACAAATTAACATAGGGCAATTTACCCATTAGGCAGTCTATTACAAACTTCAAAGAGACATACAAACAATGACATTATTTTACCCTAACCAATTTATTTGAGCATAAGCTTTCGTGAGCTACAGCATCCGATGAAGTGAGCTGTAGCTCACGAAAGCTTATGCTCAAATAAATTGGTTAGTCTCTAAGGTGCCACAAGTACTCCTTTTCTTTTTGCAAATACAGACTAACACGGCCGTTACTCTGAAACCTGTCATTATTTTACCCAAGATTCATTGAAATGTTAATATTCCCTTTTGATCTCTGAGTCAATAATTATAGTTAGACAAGAACTGTCTGTTTACAGGTAGCATCTAATCTAATCGAGATACACGCAATTAGTATTACTTCTAACAATACAGGTTTGCATTTCAAAGTTCTAGCCTATTTAGCATGAATGGCCCTCATTACCATTCACATACCTTGTAACATGACTTCAAAGGTGGGCTTTGGGTCATTCAGCCTGCAGGCTGGTTAACCCTTTCTGGCCATGTGTCACAGATCCCCTTTATTTCCTTTCTCCAGTTAGTCTGTGCACATGACTCCTTCCTGCATGTGCTACTGAAGGTCCCCAAGGCAAATGACACCCACCCAGACACACTCCTCCTCCCTGCCTGGGATCCTTAAGTGGTGGTGTCATATGATGCATCTTGGATGGGGAGAATAAGGAGACTAGGCGTGGGTGGGTGAGATTCTGTGGCCTGCATTGTGCAGGAGGTCAGACTAGAGGATCATAATGGTCCCTTCTGACCTTAATATCTATGAGTCTAGAGGACCCCACTGTTCAGACCATGCTGCCTTATTGAATAAGGCAGATGAATGAAGCATTGGTCCCTTCAGCTTGGATAACGAAGTGGGAGATGGCTGCAGGCTAATTTAGAACACATGCCCAGACAGACTCTTTCGCTGCCCATGGGAGTGAAGACGTGGAGTGCCGTCCCCCTCTCCTGGGCTTCTCTCTGATGAGTAACGGGAAATGGGTGGGAGTGTAAAGCTTCTGGCCTTAGATCTGTGTCAGATGCAGAGCAGGGAGAAGGGAGGACGTTATTGCCAGCTCTCAGTTTACACAAGTCCCTTTCAAAAGGACACACGCAACCAGATTCATCATCTCTTCTGCACTCCCCGATCAGCTGCGGGGTCACCACACTGCACCCCCCCGTTTCCTCTAGCAAAGACCTTGGGGTTGCCTAATGACTGTGTGTGTTTGTTCTGTGATGATGTACACATTTTTATACACTTGATCAGAATGTGTTTATCACATGGGCAAATCATGATGGGGCCTTCCTTAAACGACTCATTTCTTAGCTTTTGAGTTCCTGGTTGTTTGTTTTTCCCCTGAATGGTGCAGTCTATGCTGTCACTTAGTAACCTTAACATTTTGATTAGCGAGGACATGCCTGTTATGAGATGGTTTTATTGCATCTGAAGGGAACTTAAATATGAAGGCATGGCTCGTTATACATCACAATAAGGGTAGCAAAGGCCCTGAGTCAGCAAAGCACTTAAGGTTTGTGCCATGCACCCAGCAGGATCTGGCTCTAAAGCCAGCGTAACCAGACCAGAGATGAGAGACCACTCCCCATGTCTGGGCGAGCCTCAGGTAGCCCAGACCCACTTCCCCTCGATGTTGGCATAGCATGGAAATGGGGGCATGACCAAAGAAAAGGGGGTTTAGCTGGGCTGTCTCTAGGCCACATATGTGTTGCCTGACATAAATTCGAGCCATTTTCAGAGCTCCTGCAGTGCTGGGGAATTGGCCTGTATTGAGCAGCATTAACAAAGTGCTAAGGTGAGCTGTGATACGCGCTCACAACCCTCCCGCTCCAGCTAGCTTGTGCTCTGCACAGTGTAGCAACTCCTCAGGATCAGGCCCATAATGGGTTTAATTGTGTAGGGGGATTTCACTTTCTACGTGCTTTTTGGAGCATTGGCCCCACTTCTGGCCCCCAGCCATTAGCCAGTTGGCTTTAGGAATCATCCTGTTTATTTTGATTTTAAAAACAAAAAACCTGAATGCACTTCTCTAGTGATGTCTGACAAGGTTTAATCAATTTCACAGATTAACTCTTAAATTACTTTGCATGCATGTGTTTGAAGCATTGCACTTGCTTTTCAGTTATGCTTTGGCAAGGACTGTGGCTAAACTGAGCCTGCCTCACACTGGGAAGAGAGTTTGGGGTTTCCTTGTCTTTGTTTCAGAGTAACAGCCGTGTTAGTCTGTATTCGCAAAAAGAAAAGGAGTACTTGTGGCACCTTAGAGACTAACCAATTTATTTGAGCATGAGCTTTCGTGAGCTACAGCTCGCTTCATCGGATGCCTACTGTGGAAACTGCCTTGTCTTTGTGGTTTTTTAGCTATTAGAAACTTCTAAGTGATGAAAGATCTGTGCCAGTTGGGAAAAATTGGGCATCTAGCTAATTAGAACCACGTTTTCCAAGAGTTTGTGTGAGCTGTTGATCAGTAAAATGATCTCTTCAGCGCTAATTACTGCTTTGTTCGGTCACTAACTAGATTAACAACCTTTAAAGATAAATTGTAAAACCTGAATTATATTATGAGAACCATTGACAAGCAATCCTCATATCAAACTCTATTAGCCTTGATTTCTTTTCTCCTTAGGCTAAACTGTTTGTAGTGGAAGCTTCCTGTGTCTCCTTGCTGCCCGCAGGAGTAAATACAGTAACAAGCTGGAATGACCATTATTTCTAGCTTGCCTAGTCATCTCTCAACTTGACTGGAGTACTAGCCTTGTTGCCAGCATTTCAGCTGCTTCTTTAGAATGCTGCCATTTTAATGCAAAACTGCTGCTCTTCTCTGCTTATCATGGGCTACTTCGTGCAATCTATTGGCTATTACTTGAGGTAAAAGTCAGAATTGATTTTTAAATGCAGCTCTTAGTTAAGTGCAGGACTTGGTCTAGCTACATAATCCTTGTATGTTATATTGGTCTTTGCAAAAGATGGATCTTAATGAACCATTCAGCTCTTACCCTCCAAACTTTGGAAGAAGGGTGGGAAAGAGGTTTCCAAATAGCTCTAAAAGTGGCTATTTTTTACAATAGGTTGAAACAACTCAAAAGTACCCCCACCCAGACTTTGGGGTGTTCAACTTCCAGATTGGAATCTACAGCTCAGAATCTCCGTTGGTTCTTACAAAGGAAATGATACACATGTTGGCTGCATGCTTCTACTCTGGAAAGGTGTCTTCACCTCTCAAGTCTTAAAATGAACACGGACAAATATTTTTAAGTTTACTATTGCGGAGTCTTTTGATGGATTAGTCACATGCTCTGTAAAGTTATGGCAATGAGAAATTGGCATTTAAAAATAAATGCAGCAACTCGATTACTGAACTGCTACCATGATGTCAAACTTCTCCTGCAGAAGCATTGAACCCAAGGCAATGCATGTCTATTTCCATTCTTTCTGCCTCCACCCTGAAGAGCCACCACTCACTGTTAGATTAGCCAGCTGATTTTCTGCATGTTCTGATTTACTTCCCCCCACCCACACTGTTCCTCCAGCAAATCACTGGGTGCACTTGGAATACACTGCTTTGAAGCACACTAAGGTAAACAGACAGCTTTCCCCTTAGGAGTAAATAAGCTTCCCCTCCAGGAAAGTACTGACACCAGTTCTTCTGAAGATGATCCCCCTCAGAGGCTCTATCAAGTGTTTCACATAATGAAGGGAGCGGACTATTTTGTCAACTTGCAGTTGTGGGTGAAGCGTCACCATTCAAAAAGCAAGCCCAGCACATTTGAGGTGAGGCCCAACAAATCTGCCTGTAGGGCTGATGCAAAGCGCTGTGCACAGTTCTGGCTAACTGTGCAGAAATAGATGGACCACTTGCACCTGCAGCCTCATTATTGCATGCACAATTCATTATGCTTTAAAAAGAGAGTCAGGCCTCTCGTGCAACTTCTGTCCCTTAGCAGCGGAGCGCTCAGGAACCAGTAACTGCAGGGAATGTAAACGAAAGCTAAGTGCTAGGCAGGGACATCCGCTTAGAGCCCGTGGCATGCAAGGTCTTGAGTTGATGCAACATAAGCACGTCAGCCAAAGACAACGCCTGAGGAAACGTGGCAGGTAGCTGGACCTAGAACAACGGGCACTTCTACAGGTTAGGGGGATGTTGGATCCATGTAACCCAAGAGCCACACCCATGAAACGTGAATGGAGTCAAGGGACCTGTTCGGTTCCCTAGGCGTTGCTGTCGGAGATGGTGGGGGGTAGAGAGGCAGCTGAGGAACTGCCCATTTCAGGGAATACGCTTCACGTACAAATAAAATGTGTGGCAGAAGAGGTCATTGCACGGTTAGGGTTTGTGCCTTAAGAAGAAATACCTGGTTTCCTTTGGCCTTCATCAGATCTATTACCTTGTGGGTTCCTCTGGCTTGCTCCATAAGACATCACTTATTCTTTTAGCCTCAGTGTAGACCAAGCTTTGGTCCCATACAATACCATCTTATGTTGGTATAACTACATCGTTCAGGGGTGTGGAAAATCTACACCAATGAGCCAAGCAGATATGCTGACCTAACTCCCGGTGTAACGAGTGCTAGGTCAATGGGAGGGCTTCTGTTGCCATAGCTACCGCCTCGCGGGGAGGTGGAGTACCTAGGCTGACCGAAGCGCTCCCATCAACATAGGTAGTGTCTTTACTGAGCTGTGCCGCGAGTGTCGTCCCACATCCTCACGCACCCTGGGCCTGGTGGAGATCAGAGTTTTAGTGACGTTGAACCTCCCCCCTCATCTGCCTGGTGGAGGCAAGACTTGTAGCTACTTTAAGACATCCTTCTCGTGGAGGAAAGCTGCTAGTCACCACATTTACCAGTATCCCATATCAGTATACATAGAGAGAGGATACACACACAGCCTTGAGCAGAAGGAGGTGAACATTAGATCCATGGGAGTCTTTAACAATTGAAGTTTGGCTTGTTCTGATACAGACAATGCCAAACTTTGTCATCTTCCATCTGAGAAATACAGATGAAGTGCCTACAAAGGGTTTGTCTGTGTACCTGAATTCCTCCTCCTCCTGTATGTTTATATACCTTTGAAGGACAGCAGCATTTATCTGCACCCAAAAAGTTAAGGCTTATCCTACCATTGACAGGGGCAGAGGTTTGAAAAGCTGAATACTTTTGCTTTGGTAAAGCCAGTCAGGTGGGAGGACCATCGGTTGGCACTAACCAGAAAAACTTGATTTTTCTGTTGTCTACTCTCTGGGAAGAGCTCCATTCAGAGTGAGGGTCTTGTGTTGCTGCTGCTTCTTACTTTGTAAGGTGCTGGCATGTGCTGCTCTTTGATCTCATTGATAGGAAGGGGCTGGGCACAGTAGAAAATGCTTAATGGAACAGACTTACCAATTAATTATGAATGGCGAAAGCCAAGATAATAATGCATTCAGAATTTCTTTAATCATGTCACACAAACTTCTTTACAGTGTCATGGCAAGCTACATTTCCACCATCTGCTTGATTTTATTCTGCCCCCGCTTCTCAAATACAGAATAAAAAGTGACATTTTAAAACCGAACACATGGCCATTTTTACAAGACTTTGGTGCTGCAAGTGAATGCTTTCGCCTTTAGTCATGGAGAAAAAACAAAACAAAAACAATCTTCCTACACCAGGAAAATCTTTCTTTCCATAAGAACTTTAAAAGAGAAGGCTTTCTCCTGCATTCTCCCCACCCCCCATCTTGGTTACAATAGCAGTATTTTCCCTCAATGTTTTAGAGTAGAAACCTATCAAACAGGCTCAGTATGCACCTCAGAAATGGAAGAAGCTTTGGGTGAAAGATAATTTTGGTATTATGTGAAGGTACCCAGAAGGTTAATCTTGAGAGGCTAGCTAGGAAGGGTATCCTGGGGGAGAAAGGATGCATCTTTCACCCTCCAGGGCATAGGCTATCTTTCCAAGCTACATTGACATGGAGGGATTTTAGGTTATGGCCCATCAAAGAAACTGTTGCTACGAAAGACCGAGGAGACAATCTTCCCAGTGGAGTTAATAGTGCCTTCGCTATCTGAACTGGACTCGGAATCGCTGCTCCCCGAGTAGGCGCCCAGGCCTGGGAGAATACCAATGCACACAGCTGCTGAGGGACAGTGGACTGCAGAGCCACCCACGGAGCCGCTCCCGAGAGGAACGCAAGATGGCGTTTCTGAAAGACATTAACAAACCATTACACTCTTCAAAGCGCATGAGACACATGTAGCTTTTAATCAGCGAGCATACCCGGATGCTATACATATACTATTGCCACTTGAAGACCATACTTCCCTAATACAGCTAAAGTAGCTTTGCTACTCTAAAACTTCCTCCAGTCGGAAGGACTGACGACCTCAGGGATGGGCTATGGAGCTTTTCAACACTAGTCAGTCCTGTCCTGTGAAGGCAGTATTTCCTTCTAAGACCATCAATTCGATACATTCCATGAACACTAAATGATTCTGCTATGTATCTTTGACAAACTTTGCCATGTAATGACTTGACTGGGAGAAGGACTACTAGAGCAGTGGAATAAAGCAACGTCTCCAACACTTCACAGATGGTTAGCTTTTAGAAGGTTGGACACACAGTTAATTGAACAGATGGAGTTTCAGAATGTGCCTAAGTTCTACCGCTTACTTCCATGCTGGTTGGGGTGTCTGGGTAGTAAAAGCTATTCTCTTGGCAATTGCAGTCACAACAATTAAGACTGGAATCCAGCTGGATTCAACTTCCTTTTTTCTGGTTGCCCACAACTTTCTTGAACGTATTTGTCTCAGGCTGAACCTTCCGAGGCCAGTCCATTGCCTAGAAGGGGAGTAGTTCTGATTTGGTCAAACCTGCTGATGACCTGAATACAGGAGTCATAGAATCTCAGGTTGGAAGGGACCTCAGGAGGTCATCTAGTCCAACCCCCCCTGCTCAAAGCAGGACCAATCCTGAATTTTTGCCGCAGATCCCAAATGGCCCCCTCAAGGACTGAACTCACAACCCTGGGTTTAGCAGGCCAATGGTCAAACCACTGAGCTATCCAGGTTTGGATGACAAAACTACTTCCCAGCTAGCTCAAGAACACCTGAAGGAAGACATGTCTAACTTGGCTTCCTTTGTACATCTTACTAAGATTTGAAAAGCAGGGAAATCAGTCATTTAAAAGTTTAAATTGGACAATTTTAGGCATGAACTTTTGCCCCTTCCCCCCCCAACTCCTCCTTAAGCATACTCCTGCTGTGAGCATCTCTTTCTATGGGTGAGGCCAGTGGAGCCTGTAAGCTCCAAAAAGCAAAGCGTTCACAAGTTCGGATAAGGATTAGTCTGTTAACAGCTCCTCAGCCTACATTCTGCACAGGAAGAGCTGCCAGGACAAGTAGCCTTTAGCATAGGCCCAGGATCAAGGGACTTTTAAGTCTTGTCGTTCAAACTTGTAAGTTCCAACACCAAACAGATTTGGATTTCCCTTTAAGAAAAACAGAAGCCAAAAGCGAGCAGTAACGAAACACTGAGCACTCAGGGAAGGGGGAGGGATAGCTCAGTGGTTTGAGCATTGGCCTGCTAAACCCAGGGTTGAGAGTTCAATCCTTGAGGGGACCATTTAGGGATGGGGGCAAAAATTGGGGATTGGCCCTGCTTTGAGTAGGGGGTTGGACTAGATGACCTCCTGAGGTCCCTTCCAACCCTGATATTCTATGAAGGCAATCCCAAGCATTAAGCTATATTCATAAAGTTCACATTGCATGTACTTTGTCAGGATATTATTTATTTGGACATGTAATGTGGTTGAATTATCTTAACTCCTGGGATTGCCCAGCTCCTTGAGTAGTTAGAATTTCTGCTACCTCATTTTGCCACAATGCTACCTTTTGTTGACAGTTGTGTTTACACAGGAACTACAGATTGTAGAATAGCTAATCTGCTTGTGCGATAGTATTTTATGTAGCTTTATTTAAAAAACATCTGAAGTGAATGGGAACTAAACTGCTAGGGATCCTTTGTTCATCCCCCTGAAAACTGGAGCTGCTATCCGACTCTGTCCATGGCTTGCCATTTTCCATACAAAAGCAAAATATCCTTTGGCTGTTTGCGGAGAACCCCATGGCCCAGACCAATGGCCCTCTACAGTCAAATAGTAGACCTCTGTGGCGGAGCCTTGTCTTAATCATGGTTGCACTGTTGTAAGTTCCTAAATGGCTGCCAAGTTTGTCCTGTCCAGAACAAAGGTATTTAGGTACCTATCTCTGGGAGTTAGGTGCCTAAATATCTCTGAGGCTTTGGGCTTCTGTAGCCGCAATGACCATCTATTGCTTTGCAAAGCACTTGGAAATACTTGGGAGTGTAAGATGCTATGAAAAAAAAAATCTATATACAACACAGTCCAATTAGTTTCCATCTTGGAGAAAGATAAGAGCCCTTATAACAGAAATAACATTGGCAAATAAGTTATAGCTCCCCAAATAATAAACCACTCTACATATCGAACTCCAAGGCCAGAACACACCTTGATTCTTGTCATTGTCAGTGTCTAGTTTCAGTCTCTTCACACTGTTACCGCCTTCTGAACTGTAAGAGAAAGTGGAGTCACCTGGTTAGTCAGAAGACAGTCACTTGACAGCTGCAAAATCATAAAACTAGATTTGCCTGGAGTGCCTAAGAGAATTCCAGCCAACCACCTTCCTGAGCACTGCCAGGACTAACTGTGCGGCTAGTTGGGAAGGATCACTATTATCCAGACATTCAGCAAACTGCCTACACTGTATTCCCATCCCTTGCCAAGCTAAGTCGTAGAAATCCAGATCTAGGAATCAAAGCCAGGTCTTTTGCATGGGAACACAGCACTAGTCGCAGGGCTGCCCACCTAGCTGAGACTATTAATCTTGAAATATTTAAGAGTTTGTGTGCAAGAAAACCCCCAAATAAGTTTGCATCTCTTTATACTGAGGGACAGCATTCATGTCACCAAGAGAATACAAGCCTGCTTACAAAGGATGGGCTCTTCCTTCAGTTCTGTGACTTCTGTACTCCTCCAAATGCTTCTACTTAGAAAAATCATTGCAGTCATCCCTTCACTAGTCAACTAGGAGTTGCGCATCCTCTCCTGTATAGCAGTGCCTGCCATCCCTGAGGGGGGATATACGGTTCCGCTGCCCATGTGCTAAGTGGGAATTGTTAAGCAAGGTTATGTAGCACACCAAAAGTAAATGTGAAGATGCTTCCCCTTCATCTGAGGGGACAGTGAATCATAGAAGGTTAGGGTTGGGAAGGGACCTCAGGAGGTCATCTAGTCCAACCCCCTGCTTGAACCAGGACCATTCCCCAATTTTTGCCCCAGATCCCTAAATGGCCCCCTCAAGGGTTGAACTCACAACCCTGGATTTAGCAGGCCAATGCTCAAACCACTGAGCTATCCCTTCCCCCCAGAAAGCAATTAATGAGTCTGCTCTACACCCTTAGCTAATAGCCAGTTGGCTTTTTAGCTCATGCAGCAGAGGCTAATGCACTAAGCTCCAGAGGTCCCCGGTTCAATCCTGCCCACCAACAACCGGGGTTCTGCTTTAAAGGTCTTAAGCTCTGTTTCTTTGTCTGGTGACAGTGAGTGCTCTCAGGACAGGAGCGTCTCATAGATACTAAGGTCAGAAGGGACCATTATGATCATCAAGTCTGACCTCCTGCACAACGCAGGCCATGGAATTTCACCCACCCAGTCCTGAGAAAACCTCCTCTCACCTATGTCTGAGCTATTGAAGTCCTCAAATTGTGGTTTAAAGACTTCAAGGAGCAGAGAATCCTCCAGCAAGTGACCCGTGCCCCATATTACAGAGGAAGGCGAAAACCTCCAGGGCCTCTTCCAATCTGCCCTGGTGGAAAATTCCTTCCCGACCCCAAATATGACGATCAGCTAAACCCTGAGCTTATGTACAAGATTCACCTGCCAGATACTACAGAAAATTCTTTCCTGGGTAACTCAGATCCCACCCCATCTAACATCCCATCACAGGCCATTAGGCCTATTTACCATGAAATCCTCTCCCTGCATCGAAAAGTTAGTCACAGAATAAACCTGCAATAATACATGTCCATTTAGTGGCAAGGATAATCTATAATGCCCAGACAAATGTTAAATTGAGGTGTCACTAAATCTCAGCTAGCTTGAAATAGAAGAAAAAGTGACTGACTTCAGAAATGTCTTCATGTCAAGGCACTGACATGTCAATTTTGAAACACTCTTTTCTAATAGATGCCATCTGCAGCCATCAGATGTGTCATCAAGCAACATGCCAGAACCTGCTGCTTAGATGCCAACGGTTAGGGAGAAAAATAGCTCTTTGGATCCTAGCGACCATCCGAGTTTTGTTCCCTTTTAAAAACCAGTCCAGGTGGTACATCATGGATTGGAAGAGGAGTTTTGAGCTATTCCTGTACTAAATTTACCAAAGCCAGCTTCCTAGATTAGGAGTTACTATTTCACTGGGGATGAAATACTCACCACAAATCAGAAGCATCTGAAGGAATCTCCTATACCTTCAGCTAAAACCAGATTCAAACACCAACTTACTTCTAGATGCCAAACAACAACAGTCATTGTTAGCAGATGACTGTTGATTGTCTATGGGAAGTGAGGCTAGGTCTGCTGCCATGAGCGGTGTAATCTGCAGCTCATGTAAACACACCTGTGCTAGATTCAGTCTAGATAGCGCGCTACACAATAGCCTTGAGGATGCGGCAGAGCCAGCTAGCCACGTGAAGACATACCCAGGGGGCTTGCACAGCCCACAGTGCCATATCCTCTCTGCTAATTTTAGCAAGCTAGCCAGAGTGGGCGTGTCTAGATGAGCTGCAGGTCACACTTCTGGTTGCACTTCCATAGCCTGAACGCATGGTCATAGTCCAGTTCCTACTGGACAGTTGTTCCCATTACACGATATTGTAACGGGTAGCTAAAATGGGAGTCTCAAAGAGGCAAAACACCGAATGGGCCACCGACATAAAACTGCCCTATCCCTTGGGAAGCGAGGGTTTTGCAACACTACTGTCAAGCCAAACTGGTGGAGAAGAGAAGCTTGCACATTACCCTCAGGAGCAGATTGTCACAATGAGTTATCTTCTATAAACCAGAATAAAAACACCAACAGTCAAAATTATGCAATTAGGTATCAATAAAACAAGCTGACGTGAGATGCAAATCATTTGACTCAATGTGCAGGGGTGGCTTGTTATCTGGGAGCGCGGTGGCACCTTTACCTGAGGCGAGTCCCTGATTTTGGGGGGAGGGATAGTTCAGTGGTTTGAACATTAGCCTGCTAAACCCAGGGTTGTGAGTCCAATCCTTGAGGGGGCCATTTAGGGATCTGGGGCAAAAATTGGGGATTGGTCCTGCCCTGAGCAGGGGGTTGGACTAGATGACCTCCTGAGGTCCCTTCCAACCCTGATATTCTATGATTCTAAGTGGCATGAGTAAGATCGAAAATAGGCCATTTTCAGATCCAAATATAGGATTTAATGACACAGACAAGGCTTCAATCATCTCAGACGGTGTCAGTTTGAATCATCATAGTTTCCCCACAGTCTGGGAGACACAAAAACATGCTAGTCCCCCTCTCTTTGCTAAGGTTCACACCTCTGACAACCTCCCAGAGGCAGCTTTTGGCCTGCCTCACTCCATACTGCTAACTCTGTTCCTTTCCTTGTGAATTTATAGAGGTGTGAAACTAACCTCCTGTGTTTCACAGCTCCTGCCAACAGCTTTGCCTGAGAGAACTTGTTCTTGTTTTCTACTGATTTCACAGTGAGTTTCTTCTCTGCTTCCTTCTTTGGGTCCGTGCTGACCCCCACTTTGGCGAGAGTGCTGTGAATTAACAGTTAAGGATCAACCGGGATGTGAGAGATGACATTTCCTCTGCATTACATTCAGTCTGGCCTGCTAACGCTGATGGGGGTTCAGTCACAGCTTGAGGGTCTCATAGTCCTGTGCAAGCCTGTTGAATGGCATTTAGCAGGTACCTCATGCCAGCAGCGTGAGAACCTTACTCTTAGGAGCTGTCGTTCCGATGCCAGGCCTGTTCCTGGAGGACTCACAGGCAGAGTGGGCTGCAGACTATTGTAGCTGATGCATAGTGGGAACTCTCCTCATCAGATACTTCAGGATAGCAAAGAAAGGACTTTGTACCGGACCAACAAGCAGTGCTCTCAGCACCAGAGGAGCTACCCTATAGGCCCGTGTCCTCTCTCGTTTTTAAAAAGTTTGGGAAAGGTGGAGGGTGCAAGGAAGGGAAAAAAGTGCAAGCATAAGATGACAGGGGACCACCTGCCACCCCCTGGGCCCAGACACTTTTGTTACAGACCAGCTGTTTCCCAACCCAACTTTTCTGAAGGAGAAAGAATTCATACGTGGGCCAAATTCTGCTCCCCACTTTGCAACCATGCAGCACCAGAATTCATCCCACTCGGTCTACCATAAAGCAGAACAAATTAGCCTCGCATATCACAAGGCCTTCTTAAAAATTCTCCCCTCCCTTTATGCTGGCCTCATTACTGGTCACAAAGCAGGCTCCTTCCTTCACGGACAGCCTGAAAATTAACCCTGCCAGGCTGGAATGTGGTTGGACTAAGATTCAACCAGACCTTTGAAGGACCAAAAACCTGGAGCGAGGGAATCTTCTTTCTTACAGAGAATTTTGTAGCAGTCTGTCCTCAACATGTGGACAAGGCAGCCAATGATTTGTTTAAATTAGGTTGTAAACTCTTTGGAGTAAGGATTGTGTGTACCTGTGCCTGGTGAGCGCTCAGTATAATGGGGACCCTGAACACAATTAAGGCCTCTGAGAACTACTAATGCAAAAGATCGAGGGCCCAGAAGTTCCCTTCCTCAGTGAAATACAAACTTATTGGCTGGTCAAGTAAGAGTAGCTTAAATCTGTCTGTGCTCATGTACAAAAACAACTGCCTAATTTCTCTTCTTTATGCTGCTCCCACTGTTAACGAGCAGCATCATTTACCAGTTCCAGCAATGCCCACAGAGGAAATGAGTAGCCTAAAACAGAACATTTGAAAGGTGGGATGCAGGTGCAACCCATAATGAAGCAGACAAATCTGGATAGGCCTCAAAGGCTGGCTTTCTGATGTTAAGCCACACCCAAGAGTCTGCAGAAACACTAACTGGTTCTCATCCTATGGAGAAGTCCAGTTTGACCCCAGATGGGTTGATACAGGACCCATCGGACTACCTCCCCCTATTTCCTTGCTGCTACTACTGTATTACTCTGGTATTTATGGGGACCTGAAAAATCTTCTGGAAAGTTTTATATTTGCACCTACAAAACCAATGTAACCTAAAAGGTTACAAATAAAAAAAATTACCCTTACCTCCAGTATCAGTTCCTTCTTTGACTGCAATTCCCTGAAACAGCTGACAACACAAATGTTTTTTAATTATTTGTGCAACTCAGCTATCAGCTGTTGCAGGGAAGACTCAGGACACAGTAAACTTCAAACTTGGCAGGTCATGTCAGTAAAGTGGCAGCAACTGTGCAAATACTGGTTTAAAGTGTAGTTACACACATACTTTGGAGACTTTGAACATCTATTTTAAAGCTTTGTTTCAGTCTTTCCAGTTCATGTTTTAACAGGGGTCATTCCTTGTTTGATTTTTCCAGGGACATAGTTATTATCAATAGCCCCGTCGGTCATGTTTGTGATTTTCTTCCCTATCTCAACAACTAAACAGCCTAGTAGTTGCAGCTGCTAAGTGGCTTTAAAAAAAAACAACAAAAACAAACATTTTTAAAGACATGGAACAATGGTGCCATCCTGTGGCCACTTGCAGTAATAAATGCTCCCTCTCTAGACAGGCAGTACCTCTTTAAAACAGTTTCATGTTGCAACATGTGGTTCTTTTCACTTATGTTAGCAGGGTAGGTTCTTATGGTCATATTTCTATTGTTCTATTATACCTCAATACTAGGTTAACTAGAGCCATTATGAGCAAGCTGAAGTGTCATTTGTATCAACAGATTCCATGGCTATTACACTTTTGTCAAAGGATGCTATTTTGCAAACATGGCAACCCTACCTCCAAAATGCTCAGCAACTAACCAAACATCCATTTGCAGAGACTGATGTGCTCATTGCATCTAAATTAGCTCTATGGGCAGAAGTTCCCATTGCTGGATTCATATTACAAGCAAAGTTACTTTTTCCTCCCATAAAGCTATGTAAAAAAATATGTACAGAGCATTGTGTTAATCCTGGATACAAGCATCAAAATTGTTGTCCTACAATATGGTTTAATGCTAGCATTTTCGGAGAGATGACAGGCAGGACTTCCTTTTCAGAGAGCTCTAAGATTATATGGATATTTCCTCTCTCATACTTTTCATTTGTCTTATCTAAATAGATAGCAAGCACTCCCTGAAGGATTTCTCTCTCAGTATGTTTGTACAGTGTCTAGCACAATGGGTCTTAATCTCAGTTGGGGCCGTTAAGGCTACTGTATTACAAATTAGTAACGCAAATTTAGAGAGCTAGTGTTTAAAAAACTATTTTCTAAGAAGGTTAAAAATAATACAGGCAATTAAAAGTTCTTTATCCGGGAAAAATTGAGTAGTCAGTCACTTCTGCAGTACCGAAGCAGCAATTTTTAATATACACACCCCTACAAGCATCACATACCCTTAAGTTTTGCTTATGTGTTGAACAGAACAGAGCACTAAAATACAGACCTGAATTTTACTTTTAAAAAGTAAGAAATGGTTGAGAATTTTAAAGCAATGTAGGAGATTTAGACACATCTTCCATTAAAAGTAAGCATCTAATCCCCTAAAATGCTTTGAAATTCTCAACCATTGTCTGCAGCCAATAAGTATCCATGATTATCAAGTTGTGAGCTATCAGCCTATGCAATTAGTTATTTCAGAATTTCAATAAGCAATATCCTAGTTTTCCTAATACATTCCTTGAGTAGCCTGCTGCAATCTGCACGCTTTGGGTTAGTACAGCCAGGTAACCCTCAGTTTAAGTCAAGCTTAATTTTAGAGAAACCTAGAACGTTCACAACTTCCCAAGAGACAGAATTAGTTAAAGCAGCACCCATAACTGGAACCCTTTCCCAACGTTAACCGTGGGCTTTAGGGGTTATGAATTGGCCATTTCAGTTCCCAGTTCATGCAACATTTTATCTGACAAACTACAACTGGAATACAATTTTTCTTTTAAAATGACTTTCAAGGTCTAAGCATGCTAAATCATTCTGAGACAATTTCACAGGGTGGTGTCACATTTTTCACCTATTACAGTGCATAAACGGAAGGAGAATATTTGATCCACCTCTTGATCTTGGTCTGTGCTGTGGGCTGGTACCTCTACGTAGCTTAAACTGAATGTTATGCTGGGGAAGTCTGATGGAATGACAAAAGCAACATTTTTGATCCACTTCTTTTTAGACTGGAAGGACTTTAGGGCAGGGACAATGGCATCCTACCACATTTTGAGCTCTATAGTCACACAATTACTAATAATCCATTTACATCTCATACTGCAGAAACTAGCCTCAGTTTAAAAATGCATGCCAGCATCTAAAAGTAGTTTAGCTTGAACTTTAAGATGGGCCACTTTGAGTTACTCAATCTGACCCCATGTGGATGTGGAGCCAGGAAACTGAAACAAGATACTGAACACTGCATTTGCAATTTTCATGCCAAATATAGGGTGAAAGGCTAAAAGTTCTCATTTACAGTATCAATGAGCTTATGACATGGATTCTACAATTTGTAATATATAGCAAGGCCTGTGGATGCAAAAACAGATGATACTTTAAGGCTGTAAAGACTGAGTTTACTGATATCTAAAACTCTGGAAGATACACTGCCCAATAGCTTCAGGGGTCAATTACTACACTGCCCAATAGCTTCAGGGGTCAATTAGCTAACAGAGGGCACATAAGACTCCTTCTAGGCTCGCATGATTCACTATTGGACTTGTTTAACCTGACTAGTGCAGTCAGATCTATGCTGTGGAAGCAGCTGCCAGGCACATCCCAATATTCAGCACACCCTGAAGCAACAGTGGTAGAAACTAAAAATATTCCATGAATGATCAGTCTGAATAAATCTAAGGAAACTTCTACATGCAAATGTGCCCACTATGTCCCACATTAAGTTTTGTGATTTCTAACTGTACTAGCATCATTTACAAAAAGAGCTGGGCCGGACTAGCACATCCTACCAAGTTAGAAGTTGGCGGTTCCTGTCTCATGGATAAGTGATGAATTTCCAATACTATTACCTTAGGACATCTTTATACAAAACCTGTATCAACCTGATTCTCTTCCCAGTTCATTTTCCTGTGGAGTTTGATCCTCCTTGTTCTGCCTCAAGCCCCCTTTACTCCCACTGCTAACTTGCACCGAAGTGTCAGAGTTTGCACATCACCTACTGATTACTTACACATAATGGGCTTGATCATGACCGAACAGAAGGGGAGGAACCATCAGCATCTTGGTAGATGAAAGGAAACAATACTCTCCTTTCAACCTTAAAGACGGTCGTAACTAGCTCAATGCTTTGCCATATGTGCAAGCCCAGTCTGAGGTCCTGAACTTGTCCCCAGCATGTTGGTCTGGCAAGGGATAGAAACACAGTGGAGCTGACAGGCTTAACCCTCAGGCTGGGAGAGAAAGAGCATCCTAAGTTGCTCTCTAGCACTTCTCCATGAATATAAATATTAAATATTGCAAAAGCAATAGAAAGACAATAGTTCAATAGCTACTTCAAACAGTTTGGCTATTTTAAAGCTGTCAATGTACATCTGAAAAAACAGCTTGGCAAAAGCAGATCTGCTTTTTAAAATAGGCAAAAGATAAAGCAGAGATTGCAAAAAGGAAAAGCCCTATCCTTCCTTTATACATCCTCCCTTTCTATCCTTGTATCAGTGTGAAACAGAAGAAGAAGAAAACAGCAATTAGAAGGAAACAGGAACACACAGAAAATTTTTGAAGACATGACCAAAAAAATCCCCTGAGATTCTGAGAGATCCAAAATAAGAACAAAACATGAAGAACTTTAGAGGCAGCTAATCATATACACTTCTGTGTAGAAAACTACTCTGCAGGGAAAAAGTGTGTGGACATCAAAGTGATTGCTGCAGAACCCAATTGTAGCTCACTATCTTATAACCTTCTACTCAGAACAGTGGCGAGTCATTTCAATGCAAAGGATATTCTGTATTCATTTAGTTCTTTCAGATCATCTTCTCTTCGTTGCTTTTCTATTAGCGCTTGTTGCCGAGAAACCTCATCAAGGAACTTTGTCTCATCTTCATCTAAGCCTCTTACCATATTTTCTGAATAAAGCAAAGCAAAAATTAAAAGCCATTAAAGAACCTGGTAGAGTGGAGGACTATACAACAGTACTTCGCACTTTCACAATACTTTTCATCCAAGGATTTCAAAGGGCTTTACAAAAGGTAGATAATCATCCACAGGTATTTTACAGATAGCATCTATAGTACCACTAAAGCAGAGAGAGGAAGCGATCTACACAATGTCACTGCTAGGGTAGGAAGTAGTATCCATGGCTACTATCAATCCTCTCCTCTAACCAGTAAATCACGCTGCCAGTTTAAAAAAAAGAAAAAAAAAAAAAAAGATGGTCTTCTGAAGGGTCTGATATATACTAACCACCCAAGGATCAGCTTGTTTTCCTAACTAATGAGAGACAACAAACTTCTCAGGCTAAAGACTGTCTAATCGGTGGGATTCCAGATTAGCACAGCTGAGCTCCCAAACATCCAAGCATATTCATATAAGGGCTTGTCTACATTCAAAATGCTGCAGGTGCACCGCTGTAGCACTTCAGCGTACTACCTATGCCAACGGGAGGGGTTCTCCCATCAGCATAGGTAATCCATCTCCTCAAGAGGCGGTAGTTGGACGAATTCTTCCATCAACCTTGCGCTGTGTACAGGGGAACTTAGGTCAGTTTAACTACATGGCTCAAGGATGTGGATTTTTCACAACCCTGAGCAACGTAGTTGTACTGACCTACATTTCTAGTGTAGGCCAGGCCTCAGAGACATGTTTTGGAACAAAGAAAACATAGCATGGTATTTTACTGAATACATACTTAACCACATTTATAAACATGGTAAAAGCTAAATTAGTCATTTTTAGCTACCAATGTATTTACGCTCTAAATTTCCAGTCTGGTATCCTAGCTCCTCTTCCAAGTAGGGTACAGATAGCTTATTAGAACGTTCTTTGAATCTCTTGTTATGCAAAGGATAATCACGCCATCAAAGCCACACATTTTCAGAGAGCTAATGAAAGACTTAAAGCAAAGTCCACGGTGTCTGTGGCCAGACCAAAAATTCTAAGAATCATAGAATATCAGGGTTGGAAGGGACCTCAGGAGGTCATCTTGTCCAACCCCCTGCTCAAAGCAGGACCAATCCCCAATTTTTGCTCCAGATCCCTAAATGGCCCCTCAAGGATTGAACTCCCAACTGTGGGTTTAGCAGGCCAATGCTCAAACCCCTGAGCTATCCCTCCCCCCAAAAAATGACATTCCCTGCAACTCTTCAGTTACAGCAACTGGCCAAATTTCACTGATTTTAGCTTCATGAAGGTTTAATTCCTAAAGAGGATTTTTAGGACTCTACATATTTGAGGGCCATATTTTGCCCTCAGATAAAAGTCCCACACAACTTCAAAAGGCAGGGCCTGAAAAATCCACTTGCCCTGATCGGTGGCAAGCTTCAGGAAGGGTGGGGCCTAAAAGTCGTCTTTTGTGGAATTTAAGGCTTTAATTTTAGAAGTACCAGTTCTTAAAGTTGTGAAGAATATAGTACCGCTCCCTGAGTCTCCACACCGATAGTTTCCCGTGTGTCTACGACTGCTCAGAGCTTTCCTCAGACGCAACAAGTGATAAGACACTAGTCAGTTTCACTGGTCCCATTCTGATGACTGCATGAAACGGACAAGAACCTTAGTTTTACTCATCAGGTGCTCGGTATATAAAGCTATAAGCAGCAGCTGCCAAGGCAGTAGTGGTTGTTCCTAGGTCTTACTGATAACACTCTCCTATGGATCAACTTTTGTCTGGTATGCGAGTCTTCTGGCTTGCAGGTGTTGTATAAACTTTTTAAAGCCCAATCAAGGGCAGCATTTAGCCCCAATATAACTGTCTACCAAAAAAAAAAAAAATTAAAATCACAAACGAGAAAGATTTTTTTGTTTTAAAGCTTACCAATGAGCATGTTCAAAAGAATGGGTACTTTCCCCAGCATTATCAATCAACAAAGTATGTGTGCTAACAGCACATTCCTTCCTAGTCAGCTTACTCCTGCTGCCTGGTGCAGTGACGCACCTCAGTCCAATATTTAAACTATATTGATTTTTTTCTGAAATGAAATTGAGCTGTCACAAATACTGCATAATTGGGCAAGAGAAACAAGCTGATTTAGATAGGAGACAGCTACAAGGAGCCTTTCACCCCTAGGTCACTGCTGACAAACGGATAGCTATTTGGTGGCCAATATGAAATGATCTGGTTGTCAGTTCCCAGTAGAACTGTCATTTGTCACAACTGGCATCCTTGATAGCAGTGTCAACAGAGGTACCCAGCGCTGAATCTGAATGGAAACTGAATTCTTCTCTTCCGTGTAAAGACTGTCTCACTGGTATTGGGTTTGAGGGATGTCCATGGGGCAGAATGTGGAAGCTTGCATAGCTGCTGCCCATACCATATCTGTTCTATGCTTTATACAACTTTCACCAGCACTGCATTCATTCAAGACCCCAGAAAGGAGATTGCTTCCATGCACACAAACACCTCTGCTATCAGCACTGTTCAGAAGGGAAACAGAGTACAACAGTTCAGTAGAGTTGTAGTAAAGTATCTTTCTTTTTAAAAGCACCAGAGTATGGCAATGAGGGGTTGGGGTTTTTTTTCTTGTTTTAAAAGCAGCAAACCCTGCAAGGAAGTCTGATTCTGTGCAATCCTAATAGATTACCTATATTCTGTCATTTACAATAGGACGTTTCCTGAACAATCTGAGAAAAGCAAGATACTGGCACTATGTTTATTTATTCTATCTGCTTCATATATTATATACACAAACATATAAAGTACACTGTGTATTTAAGAAACCACATGTTTGTTTACATTATAACTAGAACTGCTCACATTAAATTAAATTACAGAATTTTGTTAGATTTCATTGGGTTATGCAATGGCCCAATTTTCATTTTCTAGGTTTTCCCATGGATTTTTAAAATGTTTTTAAAACAAAAATTAACTAGATTTGAAGAAAAATCCCACCATGTGACTCTGCCAACCAATCAAAATTGACAATGCAGAAAAATGAAAACCCCAAACGTCTTTTTGAAGGACGGGCTACATTTTCTTGTTAAGATTTCTGTTCAAGATTTTATTTAATGGAAAGTGGTTTTGTTTTTTTTTAAAAAACCACTTGGCCAAATTTTGATCCATCTGTTTGAACATTTTTGAAACAAACCTGCTCATTATATATAAGAATGAGTCAACATATCTGTATCACTCTTAGGGCCAAATTCTGCCCTCTTATGTACACACAATTCCTATGAAGTCAATACAAGTTGGGCACACATATGGTGGAATCTGTGCCTTAATGTAACACATTTTCCACCCTCTACCCCACAATCTGCGTCAGGCCAACAGTCCCCCATACGGAGGTAAACTGGTCATAACTCTCTGGAGCCACCAACACTGATTTTAAACTAATCAAGACTTCCCATACTTCCCCCTAAAAAGCAATTTCATTATGGACATGATCCTAACAAGCCTTAGAGATCAATTACGCTATTCATGGCAGTGAGCACTATGCATGGCAGTTTTTGTTCTAACAAAGCACTGTAACATTATGCATCTGTTAAGGGTGGAAAAAGAAGAATTCCATTTGATGTGGCAACAGCAGGGTAGAGATTTAGGCAGAATGGAATTACCCAAACTTGAGTTTGGCCAAAGCTTGACCCTTGCAGAGTACCATATGCTCTTTAAAGCACCACAAGCGGTCAGGACCTCTGTTTTAAGTGTCTTCACTCTGGAGCACTGGTTCAAAAGAACAATCTAGAACTGACTCAAACATCATTCCTGTAGCAACCTGACTTCAAGGTCTCTTACCCAACTTCTCACTTTTCCTTAGAAGAAGATCACTCCCCTAAAGGTGGTACCCAAAAGTAGAGCAGGGAACAATTTGTTCTCTAGTAATCATTATCCGTTTTCCGTATTCATAGACAACTGGCATAGACACAGATGGAGATGACACAACTTGATGTGTGAAATGCAGTGTTTCTCTAACGACAAAAACTCACTAATCACCACGACAATTTTTGGTGAAAATTCAAAATCAAAATCTCTGCCTCAAAGTACCTAGCTCCTTGTACATTGGCTTTATAAAAAAAAAAAAAGCTGATTCACGACTCAAAACTATTGAGGAGAGTGTACATAACTGTTAGATTGGAAACAAATGGTCTGTTGGAAACTTTAAATCTTTTCCTTAATTCACACTAATGAGTGGGGGCAAGTGGTCTTATGTTTAAAGCACAGGATGGGGAGTCAGGAAAACTGGGTTCCATTTCTAGCTCCACTACTAATTCCAACATCCTTCAGCCACAGCTTCTTGATCTGCATGACCGAATTCCATACTTCACAGGAATGTGAGTTTTGATGGACATTTTTAAGTAACTTTTAATTCCTTATGTGCAAAACTCTCTCTTTATGCAAATAATTACCATACATATTTTATGACGACAACAGCGGTACGATCCCCCCATTCAATTATTTTCCAAGGAAATTTCAGAGTGACCATGACGTAACAAACCAGTGCTTTGAAAAAAAGACAAATAAGGCATCCGACAGGAAAGGGCTATCCATCTGGCCAGGTATCTCAAAGTTACCAAAGATGTGGCACTTCTCTGGGCTTCAGCTCAGAACAACAATTTGCTGGTGCTTACTGAATTTAAATTGCTCCTCAAACTCCTGCTGTTTCTTGTCTTTCTGTTCCTGGAGTCTTTCATATAGTGACCGTGGGTCATACACCTCCTCTGGGCATTCTGAGAGATGGGAAGACAGCAAGAGACAAGAACATACCTTAGACTATTTCTTTATTATTATTTTTTAAGCAAGCAAGCAAGGCTTTTAATCTCCCCCCACTTAAAGCTTTTAAATATTCTCACAAGCATAGCGGCTGGTTCCTTTGATTTTTGTAGAGACAGTTAAATATTCTTTGGCTCTCTTTCCTGCAATTACCAAACTATATCCTAGTACCTTCTGGGTCCTCGGGTTTTCGAACCTTCTCCCATTCTTCCTGTCTTCTCTTCCGCCGCTCATCTAGCTCCGATTCAGACACAAATCTTTTGTTAATTACATGGTCAGCAGTGCCATCTCCTCCATCCATTGTGGAGCAGCCTGTTCAAAAAATATACATGGAAGAGAATACTGATACTCTTACTGATACAGATTCCAGTTTCAGTTGCACAAGGAATACTAGAAATAGAACGTTGCACTTATGAGCAATACAGATCCTTCAAGACACATAGGGTAGAGGAGATAAGAGTCTGACCCCACAAGCTGAAAAACATAACATTAAATATCAACTCAACATAAAAATGAACACAATTCACCTTGATTGCAAAGCACCACTTGTAGGACATCTTTAGTA